>NC_053390.1:81294632-81600882 GCF_905171765.1 Bufo bufo
CCAGCCAGATTTGCCAGCATCTGTTCCAGGACATGAAGCAGTGGAATGACATTGTTCATCCCGTAGTCCTGGAGACTGACAAATAACGTGGCCTTCTCAAAGGGCCTGAGCAAATGGCAGGTGTCACGTATGAGCTGCCCCTGGCTGACATCGAATTTACACAGGGGAATACTGCTGTCCGCTTGGATCATCAAGAAATCGTTTATGGCCTTTCTCTGTTCGCACAGTCGGTCCAAAATATGGAGGGTGGAATTCCAACAGGTGGAAATGTAGCATATCAGCCTATGTTGGGGGATGCCGTTCTGCCGCTGCAGCTCAAGAATGGTGTACGAGTGGCTGAAGTGCATGCAAAGTTTCCGGGCCATTTTTAGGATGTCTTGCAGATGGGTAGACGACTTCAGGAAGCGCTTGACAACCAGATTGAACACATGTGCCATGCAGGGTGCATGGCTTGCCCTGCTTGAAGCAGCGCCGACACCATGTTCTTCCTGTTGTCGGTCCCCATGGTTCCGATTTTGAGTTGTCGCGAAGAAAGACAGGATTCAATTTCATGCTAAAGGACACGGAGTAGTTCCTCTCCTATGTAACTCAGTTTGCCTAAACAAATGAGGTGCAGAACAGCGTGACACTGCCATGCCCTGCACATGTGGTATGCTGATGTACTGTGAATTGTCCCTGCAGTGGAGGCTGAGGATGAGGAGGCAGAGGTGGACATTGTCGCAGGACCAATGGCGTGAGAATGTGGAGGCGAAAGCGGCATCACCTGGTCAAGTTGCTGGTTTGGCTGTGCAGGAACCACATTCACCCAGTGGGCCGTAAAGGACATGTTTTGTCCCTGACCGTAGTTACAGCTCTACATGTCGGCTCTGCCGTGCACTTTGGCAGGCACCGGCAGGCTCAAGGACTGGCTTACCTTCTGTTCTACATATGTGTGCAGGGATGGTACTGCCTTTTTGGTAAAGAAATGACGGCTTGGGAATCTCTACCTTGGCTCGGCACAAGCCATCAGTTCTCTGAAAGGTGCAGAGTCCATTACTTGGAAAGGGAGGGACTGCAGTACCAGCAACTTGGCCAGGAGCACGTTCAGCTTCTGCGCTGTTGGATGAGTGCATGCATACTGTTGTTTTTTGGCAATCGCTTCAGTGATCGACTGCTGACGGAATGACTGACGAGGAGTAGGAGGGAGCAGGAGCATCAGGACCAGCAGATGATGGGAAGGACAGACATATCCCTTTGGCTGAGGTGGTGGAGCCTTGACTACTTGAAAACAGGTGCGTGCCCATGGGTGATGCAGCGGTTGCTGCAGCAGGCTGGACCACCACATTGGAGCCACGGTTCTCCCAGGCCACTTTTTGGTGATGCTGCATATGTTGATGTAGGGTCATGTTGCCAACATTGACACCCTGGCCACGCTTCACCTTCTGCCCACAGATTCTACATATGGCCATTATCACCTCCTCTGGCAGCATAACAAAAAACTGCCACACCACAAAGTTGGTGATTTTACCCTCAACACTACCCGCTGACTGACTGCTACCACTGCTGCCTCCGTGGACCAGTGCACCGCTACTCTCCAGGCAGGTAGGCTCCTGCAAAGCGGGTGGTGTACCCTGGGCACGTTTGGCTCTAGACCTCCCACTGCTGCCATCCTGCTGACTACCAGCCATGCTAGCGACTTGCTGGCTCCACTGCTGCCTCATGGGCAAGCTGCCACCCTCTTCTCCCGATGATGTAGCCCCTTCATCACCCGATCCCAAGTGCGATCAGCTACATCATCATCATCAAGTACTGTCTGCACGTCACTGATGTTCTCCTCAACTGTCTCTGGGTCAGGAGCCTGACCGCTCGCAACACTAGCTCCCACGCCACTCTCCTCATCACTACTTGCTCACCTAGTGGAGAAGCGGCGGATGTCTTCTCCATATCTTGGCTTTCCAGTATCTGCTGACTGTCTTCTAGTAGCTCGTCCTCACTATATAGTGGAGATGAGCCCACAGCATACAATACTTCTCTGGCAGAGGGAAAATAAAATGATAGAGGCAGCTTGAGGATCGGTGAGGGCACAGGGACTGCTCCCAGCCATACAAACTAATGGTTGTGTGTGACGAACCCACTGACTCTTGGCTGGGGGTGTCTGATGTCACTTTCGAAGATCAAATCAACCATTCTAGAACTGCTGGGTTGCTGGTTACGACACGACCGCTAGCTGACACTGGGAGCTCAGTCCTCTCGAAGTGATCCCTGCTGCCACGGCCCCTTACTCTGCTGCAACCTCTGCCTGCACCAGAAAAATTTAGGCTTCTCCCACTCCCCTGTGCAGGACCTGGCACTTCTCTATCTGACATACTGTTAGATCAAATAAATAAATAAAAAGGAAATTAAAACACCCCCAAAAAGTCAGCAATTTTCTCACTTCACCACACAACGGCTTATAAGCCTCCCCCCCCCCCCCCACTAATACACACAAGAAAGGGCTTTAAAACATATAACTGCACCGCTGAACGGCAAATATATTTTTTATTTTTCCACTAATACACGCCACAAAAAGGCTTTAGAACATATAACTGCACCGCTGAATGGCAAATATATATTTTCTTTTTCCACTAATACACGCCACAAAAGGCTTTAGTACATATAACTGCACCGCTGAACAGCAAATATATTTTTTTCTTTCTCCACTAATACACGACAAAAAGTGCTGTAATTTTAGCACTTTACCACACAACGGCTAATAAGCCCTTTTTTCCCACTAATACAAGCCAAAAAAATGCCTATAACTGCACCGCACAAGGGCAAATAATACATAGAAATATTTCCTTGTTCATGCCTGTTTCAAACAGCACTTGCACCCTAATAACAATGGTTTGCTGGAATTACAGAGCTGCATAATGGCAATTTGGATCCTCAGTCAGTGCAGCAAGGTTTAATAGGATTGTTCCTATTACCCAGGCTGTAACCTCCCCTACTGAACCCTGTACATCATAAATTCTGTGGAATGATTCCTCCATATCCTTTCCCTACACCTTTTAATAATCTTTCCTTGAACTTGTAAATCGTTTTTTCAAGCACAATAAAGTCTTTCCTAGCACTGTCCCTTACCCCTGCTGACATCTCTTCCTGCACTAAGTACACTGAAAAATAGCAGAATCCAAGATGGCTGAGGCTATTTATAGGGCAGTGACATCACAGTGCTGGCTGGCTGCTGATTGGCTGCATGCATGGTATTATGGGTGATCCAGCCTTTCCAGAATTTCTTGCAGCCATTTTAGGAAAAAATGTGATTCGTTACCATGAATCGCAAGGAAATTCGGCTTCGGTGCGAATCAAATTTTTTCGGATCGAATTCCACTTTGTCAGCTTTGATTCGTTCATCTCTACTCATTAGTAGTTCTCAACACTCCGGAGAACCAGCAACATCAACAGGGCCGTCTTTACCAAGGGGCAAAAGGGGCAGCTGCCCCGGGCCAAGTTGCTCCTGGGGGGCCCAAGGCAGCTGCCTCTTGAGCCCTGCTAGCCACTGCCCCGGGTGTCAGGCTGTCAGCTCTACCAGGATTCCAGGCATCATGATCGTACTGTGTTAAAGTTGTGATTTAGGACCTTAATGACATCATCACCATGTGACCAGTAACCTAGCAATTACTGGTCACATGGCTATGAGGTCATCACAGGTCCTGTGGAGTGTTGCAGAAGTTAACTGTGGAGCTTTTTTGTGTGAAGATTACATCAGAAAAAGGTGACAGGGGCTGTTATGTTAATATACTGTAAACTACTGTATAGTGGGGTGCTGTATACTGTGTGGGACTGTATACTGTGTGGTGGCCTGTATACTGTGTGGTGGGCTGTATACTGTGTGGTGGGCTGTATACTGTGTGGGACTGTATACTGTGTGGTGGGCTGTATACTGTGTGGGGGGCCTGTATACTGTGTGGGGGGCCTGTATACTGTGGGGGGGGGGGGGCCTGTATACTGTGTGGGACTGTATACTGTGTGGTGGCCTGTATACTGTGTGGTGGGCTGTATACTGTGTGGTGGGCTGTATACTGTGTGGGACTGTATACTGTGTGGGGGGCCTGTATACTGTGTGGGGGGCCTGTATACTGTGTGGGGGGCCTGTATACTGTGTGGGGGGCCTGTATACTGTGGGGGGGGGCCTGTATACTGTGGGGGGGCCTGTATACTGTGGGTGGGGGGGGGCTGTATACTGTGGGGGCCTGTATAGTGTGGGGGGGCTATACTGCTGTACTGTATACTGTGGGGGTCTGTATAATGTATACTGAGGGTGCGGTGGAGTGCTATACTGCTGTACTGTATAGTGTGGGGGCTGTATCGTGTATTGTTTGGGGTGCTGTATACTGTGAGGTGTTGTATACTCTGGGGTGCTGTATACTGTGGGCTGCTATACTGCTCTACTATATAAGGTGGGGTACTGTATAGTGTGGGGTGCTAAACTGCATACTGTGTGGTGCTGTATTCTATAGGGTGCTATACTGCATACTGTGGGTTGCTGTATACTATATAGTGCTATACTGTATACTGTGGGGTGCTGGGGTGCACTGGAACACTAGGGTGAGCCGAGCCCTGGTCTCCTTCCTGCAGAGCGGTGCCCACTTCCAGCCTGAGCCCAGCTGCCCAGAGCACTGACCCTGAGCCGCTGGAGTCTTCAGAACTGGAAGTATTTACAGTCATTCACTGTACTCTACCAGATGTGTGGATTTTTTGTGTGTGTGCTGTGGTGGAGGGCGTGATTGCCTGCTAAGGTGTGGGAAAGCGGGATCCAGGGGGCCCAAGTAAATTTTTGCCCAGGGTCCAATCAATATTAAAGACGGCCCTGAACATCAACAGAAATCAATAAATCCTCATAGTTTTTATGCTCACCTTGCAATCCCTTATTATTTCCCCAAAACACTAAAAAATATGCATTATTACAATATGGTTCCCGGATAGCTGAGGATTATAAAGGCATCCTCCACACATCTTTTCTCAGGGCCACCTATAATATGAAAAGTGTCTCAGAGACTATGGAACCCAAAGACCATCATAGGTATAGACAAGATCCTTACATGAACATTTTCAATTTCCTTAGTTATACAAGTCTTTTTTTCTGAAAAGATCAACTTTCTGGAAGAGTTTCTTATTTACATTTTGGTCATCTGAAAGAGAATTGTGAGAGATTAAAGAGTCAGTAACAAAAATGCTTCCAAAACTTCTTTAGTTTTCTCATAATTGAAAGTACATTTTACTAGTTAAAAAGATGTCAAAAAGGCGAAGTGTTTTTATTCCTATCTAAAGAATATTTTATGCCACAAAGCCACAAAGAGTTCTCAAAAAATCTGTAATTTATTGTTCTACCTGGCTGTCAACTCAGGATTTCATGGGCGTCACCAGAGATAATTTACTCCTTTAAGCTTTCACATAATCATGCTTTGCTAACAAAAAGTATTGTTGCTGATTTAGATTTTGTACCATTCACTTAAGTGTATGGTACGAAAATTGCATTTTTCAATATTTCTAAGATTTTCATTTTTTTAAAGAGCCTTTGTCGGCATGATTAACCCTATCATACAGCCTGGTAGGGTTGATCATGTTTACAAAAACAATACCCTAATTAAGAATCTACATGGCCCCATTGCTTAGAAAAATGTACTTTTATTTATATTCAAATTAACCAACAGGAGTATTGAGGGGCTGGCCAGAGCTCTTGGAGCACCAGTTTGTTACACTTCCTTCAGATTCCATCTCTCCCCCCTTTCTCTGGATTAACAGGGCTAGTCTTATAGTGCCTGCTGCTCTCCTAGTGCCAAGACATGTATTTTTATGCCTGCCTTGTATCTTTTGTTGTCGAGGATTGCTTACAGTTTCTCCTTCTGCGCTCCAAGCAGTGCAGACTCAATTAAGCAAGTGCTGATATCTGTCATATAATGCCTGCACTGTATCTTCTGGTCTTGGGAGACACAACACAATCAAGAGAGGTCTCGGCACTTGCTTAGTTTAAATACCTGGTTTAATAGGGTTGATCATGCTGACTGATGCTCTTTAATGGGACACAAAATGTATCCAGATATTCATAGTAAATCTTTCATAAATTTGAGAGTAATTATAATTACATTGAAACATTTTTGAAAAGAAAACCTAAGATTGCAATATGAATTTGTCTTTTTGATGGCCAACACTAGAGATGAGCGAATCGAAGCTAACAAAGTGGAATTTGATCCGAATTTCAGGAAAAATTTGATTCGCACCAAAGCCAAATTTACTCGCGCTTCATAGTAACGAATACATTTTTTTCCTAAAATGTCTGCTGCACGTGTAAAGACATAGAGAAAGGAACTCTAGGAAGGCGGGATCACCCATAATGCCATGCATGCAGCCATTCAGCAGCCAACCAGCACTGTGATGTCACTACCCTATAAATAGAGCAGCCATCTTAGATTCAGTCATTTTCCAGTGTACTTAGTGCAGGGAGAGATGTCAGCAGACACTAAGGACAGTGTTAGAAAAAACTTCATTGTGCCAAAATGAACGATTTACAAGTGCAGGGAAAGATTATTAAAGGTGTAGGGAAAGGATAGGGAGGAATCATTCCACTGCATTTATGTTGAACAGGGTTCAGTAAGGGAGGTTACAGCCTGGGTAATAGGAACAATCCTATTACACCTTGCTGCACTGACTGCGGATCCAAATTGCCATTATGCAGCTCTGTAATTCCAGCAAACCGTTGTTATTAGGGTGCAAGTGCTGTTTGAAACAGGCATTAACAAGGAAATATTTATATGTCTTATTTGCCCTTGTGCGGTGCAGTTATATGTTCTAAAGCATTTTTTTGGCTTGTATTAGTGGGAAAAAAGGGCTTATTAGCTATTGTATGGTGAAGTGCTAAAATTACAGCCTTTTTTATCTTGTATTAGTGGAAAATAAAAAAATATATTTGCCAGTCAGTGGCGCAGTTATATGTTTTAAAGCCTTTTGTGGCGTGTATTAGTGGAAAAACAAAAAATATATTTGCCGTTCAGCGGTGCTGTTATCTGTTTTAAAGCCCTTTTTGGCATTGTGTGGTGAAGTGAGAAAATTACAGCCCTTTTTGGCATGTAATAGTGGTAAAAAAGGGCTTATTAACCGTTGTGTGCTGAAGTGAGAAAATTGCTGAGTTTTTTGGGGTGTTTTAATTTCCTTTTTATTTATTTGATCTAACAATATGTCAGACAGAGAAGTGCCAGGCCCTGCACAGGGGAGTGGCAGAGGCCTAAATGTTTCTGGCTCAGGCAGAGGTTGCAGCAGAGTAATGGGGCGTGGCAGCAGGGGTTGCAGTGAGAGGCCTGTGCTCATCTAGCAGTCGTGTTTTGACCAGAAACCCAGGGGTTCTTGAATGGTTGACTCGGTCATCCACTTCGTCCCTAGTGAAATTAGGCACCCCCAGCCAAGAGTCGATAGGTTTCTCTGACAGGACCCTTAGTTGGCATGGCCCGGGAGGCATGGCCCGGGAGCAGGCCTTGTGCCCCCACCTGTCATGAACCTTCCTTTGTCATTTTCAGTTCCCTCACTGTGAGAAGTATTATATGTCGTAGGCTCAGCTCCACTTTTCAGTGAGGACAAGCTACTAGAGGACAGTCAGCAGCTACTGCCCTGCCAAGATCTGGAGGAGACATCCGCCGCTTTCTCCGGTAGGCGGGCAAGTAGTGATAAGGAGAGTGGCCTGGGAGCTGGTGTTGTGAAAGTTCAGGCTACTGACCCAGAGACGGATGAGAAGGACATCAGTGATGTGCGACAGTACTCGATGATGATGATGATGTAGCTGATCGCACTTGGGAGCCGGGTGACGAAGGGGCTTCATAATCATCAGGAGAAGAGGGTGGCAGCTTGCCTGTGAGCCATCGACAGAGCCAGCAAGCCGCTAGCATGGCCAGGAGTCATCATGGTAGCAGCAGTGGGAGGTCGGGAGCCAAACATGCCCGGGGTAGACTACCCGCTTCGCAGGAGCCTACCTGCCCAGGAAGTAGCGGTGCATGGGTTCACGGAGGCAGCGGCAGTAGCAGTCAGTCAGTGAGTAGTGTTGGGGGTAAAAACTCCTACTCTGTGGTGTGGCAATTTTTTATTAAGCCGCCAGAGGAGGTAAACATGGCTACATGTAGAATCTGTGGGCAGAAGGTGAAGTGTGGCCAGGGTGCCAATGTTTGCACCACGGCCCTGTGTCAACATCTGGAGCATCACCAAAAAGTGAACTGGGCGAACTGTGGCTCCCATGTGGTGGTCCAGCTTGCCGCAGCAATCGATCGCCAAAGAGATTGCCAAGAGACAACAGTATCCATGCACTCATCCAACGGCACAGAAGCTGAATGTGCTCCTGTTCAAGTTGCTGGAGCTGCAGTCCCTCCCTTTCCAAGTGGTGGACTCCCTTTCCAAGTGATGGCTTGTGCCGAGCTGAGGTGGAGAGTCCCAAGCAGTCATTTCTTTGCAAAAAGGCAGTACCAGCCCTGCACAAATATGTAGTACAGAAGGTGGGCCAGTCCTTGAGCCTGTCGGTGTCTGCCAAAGTTCACGGCAGCGCCGACGTGTGGGGATGAGACTACGGTCAGGGACAGTACATGTCCTTTACGGCCCACTGGGTGAATGTGGTTCCTGCACAGCCACACCAGCAACTTTTCCAGGTGATGCAGCTTCCGCCTGTATGTTGACACACCGTTGGTCCTTTGACAATGTCCACCTCTGCCTCCTCATCCTCCACAATGTCATCAGCCTCTACTGCAGGGACAATTCATGGCGCTGCATCATGAAGGGCTGAGCCATGCACCCTGCATGGCACATGTGTTCGATCTGGTTGTCAATCAGTTCCTGAAGTCTTTAACCCATCTGCAAGACAACCTAAAAATGGGCAGGAAACTTTTCATGCACTTAGGCCACTCGTACACCGCAAAGCAGACCATCCTTGAGCTGCAGCGGCAGAACGGCATCCCCCAACATATGATGATATGCTACGTTTCCACCCGTTGGAATTCCACCCTCCACATGTTTGACCGACTGTACGAACAGAGAAAGGCCATAAACGATTTCTTGATGATATTGGTGGACAGAGGTACTCCACCTTTAACTTCGACGTTAGCCAGTGGCAGCTCATGCGTGACACTTTCCATTTGCTCTTTGAGGAGGCCACGTTATTTGTCAGTCTCCAGGACTACGGGATGAACAATGTAATTCCAATGCTTCATGTCCTGGAACAGATGCTGGTAAATCTGGCTGGTCAGGGGATTGGAGACGTGGTGCCTAGATCTCATGGCCAGATGAGCCCTGTAGGGGCTGAACTGGAGGAGGAGAACAATGTGTAGCAAAATGGGTGGTTTTTCTACACAGGTGACAGGAAAGGAGCAGGCGCAGGCAGAGGAGCTACAGAGCGATTAGGAAGACGAGGCAGATGACCCAGACACACCGTGGCAGTATGCAGTGGAGATGGAGGCAGGGAGTCCCTCCAATTCACTTGCACAAATGGCCCAATGCATGCTCACTTGTTTGCGTGGTGACAGCCGAATTGTCACCATTTGGAAGAGGGATGACTTCTGTCTCTCCACCTTGTTGGACCCTCACTACCGTTCCAAAATGGGGGCCTTTTTTACCCCCGCTGAGAAGGAGGACAAACTGAACTACTATAGAGACATCCTATGTAGTCAGTTGGCCACTGCCTATCTGCACCATTGTCCATCCTTTTGCAGGTCTGACCGAGGGGCCATCTGCACTCAAGTTCCACTGCCATGGCTGCTGGGGGGGGTGGAAGGAGCAGTACCAGCTTCATCAGCAGCAGCGTGAGTCTACAGTCGCTGATAAGCAGCTTTCTTCACGCGCCTTGTGAAGAAACTACTCACCAGCATCTAGACCTGGAGAAGAACCTGAACCAGCAGGTGGTGGCATACTTGCAGTGCACCCTGCCAGCCGCCATTGAAAATCCGCTGGACTACTGAGCAGCCAAACTAGATTTATGGCAGCAACTGGCCTAGTTTTCCCTGGAAAAGCTGTCCTGCCTGGCCAGTAGTGTGGAATCAGAGCAGGTGTTTAGCGCGACTTGGGTTATCGTTACCCCAAGAAGAACTCGCCTGTCCCCTCAAAATGTGCAGAGACTGACCTTTGTCAAGATGAATCAGGCATGGATCAGCCAGGATTTCCACCCACCAATGCCTGTTGCATCAGACTAGATCATCCTTGGTGCCAAACCAACACTTTGACAAAAGAGACCAGTTTCTTCTGGCTACCTGCCTCAGCAACTATTCTGATGCTGCCACCCACCTGATGCCACACATCTGATGCCAAGTGCTCCTTCTTTCACCCACCATCTTTAGCTGGTACTTGTATTGCCACCCACCTACACACTCTGTCACCAGGTAACTCTGTGGTCTCCTGATGCTGTTGACACCTCCACACTATGTCACCTTGCCACTCTGAGGTCTCCTGATGTTGTTGCCACCTTCACACTTTGTTACCTTGCCACTCTATGGTCTCCTGATGCTGCTGCTACCACCTCCACACTGTCATTGTGCCACTCTGTGGCCTCCTGATGCTGCCGCCAGCTCCGCACTGTTATTGTGCCACCCTTTGGCCTCCTCCTGATGCTGCTGCCACTTCCAGACTAGATGGGCCAAATGGTTCTTATCTGCCGACACATTCTATGTTTCTATGTGATTGTGCTACACTCTGCTGATGCTGCCGCCACCCCCAGACTCTGTCATTGTGCCGCTCTGTGGCCTCCTGATGCTGCTGCCTCGTCGAGACTCTGTCATTGGGCACGTCTGTGGTCTCCTCATGCTGCTTCCACCTCACCACTAGGTCATAGGGCCACTCTATGGCCTCTTCATGCTGCTGCCACCTCCACACTATGTCACCTTGCCATTCTGTGGTCTCCTGATGCTGCTGCCACCTCCACAGTATGTCACCTTGCCACTATATAGTCTCCTGAGGCTGCTTCCACCTCCACACTATGTCACCTTGCCACTCTGTGGTTTCCTGATGCTGCTGCCACCTCCACACTATGTCATCTTGCAACTTTTTGGTCTCCTGATTCTGCTGCCACCTCCACACTATGTCACCTTGCCACTCTGTGGTCTCCTGATGCTGCTGCCACCTCTACAGTATGTCACCTTGCCACTATATATTCTCCTGAGGCTGCTGCTGCCACCTCCACACTATGTTACCTTGCCACTATGTCGTCTCCTGATTAGTGTTGAGCGCGAATATTCGAATAGCGAATATTAATTGCGAATATCGCAACTTCGCTAATTCGTGAATATTTTGAATATAGTGCTATATATTCGCTATATTGAATATTCGTCATTTTTTTACATCTGAAAACATGATTCCTACCTGCTTCTTTCTTGTGGGTCAATGAGTCATTGGCCCACAAGCAACTTAAGCAGGATGGAATCATGTTTTCATATGGAAAAAAAATTACGAATATTCTAAAAAAAAGAATATATAGCAATATTGTGAATATATTCGTTATTTAGAATATTCAATTTTTTTTTCCAATCTGTACAGTTTTTCGCATACTCCTCCCCGACAAGCAATCGTGAAACTCAGATCCGATGGAATATTCTAACCCACAGGTGTTTGTCGGGGAGGGGTATGCCAAAGTGGAATAACAGTACACATTTAAAAAAAAAAGACGAATATTCTAAATAACGAATATATTCGCTATATTGCTATAACTTAGTTTTTTAGAATATTCGTTATATTCGCTATATTGCTATAACTTAGTTTTTTAGAATATTCGTCATGTTCTAAGACAAGAATATATAGCTATATAGCGAATATTCGTAAAATACGCATATAAACTGCAATTTAGCTAATATAATGCTAGAGTATTTTTTTTTATAGTGTAAATTTCAAGTTCAGAAGAGACAAAAAAAATTTGCTATAAAAAAAATATTATATCGCTATATTAGCTAAATTATAGTCTATATGTGTATTTTACGAATATTCGCTATATTGCTATAACTTAGATTTTTAGAATATTCGTAAAATTCAAAAAAACTAAGTTATAGCAATATAGCGAATATTCGTAAAATACACATATAGACTGCAATTTAGCTAATATAGTGCTAGATTATTTCTTTTTAATAGTGTACATTTTTTCAATATCTGAAGTTCAGAAGAGACTAAAAAATTTAGACTATAAAAAAAAGAATATGGCACTATATTAGCTAAATTGCAGTCTATATGTGTATTTTACGAATATTCGCTATATTGCTATAACTTTGTTTTTTAGAATATTACGAATATTCTAAAAATCGAAGTTATAGCAATATAGCGAATGTTCGTAAAATGCACATATTAGCCAATAGCCATAGTCAACCAATAGGAAAATTGTCTTATACAATTAAAAAAAAAGAAAAAGAAAAGAAATCGCAATACGCGAATAATTAAATTGCATATTGTTCGCGATAAATAGAATAATGACAAATATTCGATTTCGAAGAATATAAGAAAAATATTCAATCGAATATTCGCGAAATATTGCAAAATCGAATATGGCACCTCCTGCTCATCACTAGTGATTATGTGACTGGAGGTATATTAGACGGTCATTGGATAACAATTTTACTTCAGGCTAGTGGACTACAGGCCCCAAAAATTATTAATTGGCGGGCTAGCAGTTCCGACATGCCAGCGGTCAGCCGTTGGGCAAGAGGGTTTTCTGGCGTCTTCAACTTTTTACGTTTGCACATTTGGGCCACGGAAGCCTGCATTTTGCCAGATGAACGCGACAACGGCACGGTAGAAGGTGGAGGGGAGAACAATTAAGAGGAGAGAGGAGAAGGATAAGAGGCAGAACGTGGAGCACCGGGAGTGTGGCTTTGTGGGTTCTGACGGCATTGCTCCCACTGGGTTTGGTGATGGGTGGCCAGGTGCCATTTTAAGGTAGTCGTCCCTAAATGAGTGTTGGGCTTACCGTGACTTATGTGTTGACAGCACAGGCTGCAGATGGCAACACTATTGTCAGCTTCTGACACATTAAAAAAAGCCCACACTGCTGAGCCATGTGCCGGCATCCTGGGAGCGCTAGATGTCACCGTGCATGGTGGATGGCTCGCTCCAAATACATTTTCAGTCTGCTTTTTGCCTCCTGTGCACTGCAAGTTCAGCATGCTTCTCCTCCTTCTATCCCCTATCTGCTGCTCTGTCTCTCCCTCTGAACTCCCCTCCTCTTCCTCTCTTGTGGGCACTCACGTGACATCCATCGACACGTCATCATCGTCACCTTCACATCACTGACATCAGAGATCTTGGAGTAGGCAGCGACAGTGGGGACCTCCGTCCTTGAGCTGATCTGGGTACTGTCGTCAGACCGCTGGGTGGCAGTCATTGCTACCTCCTCTTCCTGATCTGATGCCAAGAATGGCTGCGCATCGGTAAGGTCTGGGAATGGATAGGAAAATAATTCCTCTGACACGAGTGGAGGGGCTATGGTGGTGGAGGTGGTGTCTTTGGTAGTGCACACAGCAGAGAGTGAGGAGAGTGCTGATACAGAGGATGCAGAAGCGGAAGGCTGAGTGAGCCACTCAACCAACTCTGGTGCGTCCTTTGACGTAATTGCACGCACCTTCTACAACTTCCCACTTAGGCTCCGGCCTTGTGCATCTGCCCGACCCCTACCAACCCTGCGTAATGGCCTTCCTCTTCCTCTGCCTGTCATTTTCAAAATGACCCTGTGACAAAGTCCCTATTGATGAGTAATATTTGTGGTAGCATGTATATCGCAGGCCTCAATCAATATTTGCTGGAAGCTGGTATACCAATCCCCTCTATCAGTATTTTGTAGAAACAGGTATATAGAACCCCTTAATGAGTATTTGCTGGAAGCTGGTAAATAAAACCCCTTAATCAATATTTGGTGGAAGCTGGTGTATTGCAGGCCTCAATCAATATTTGGTGGAAGCCGGTATATCAATCCCCTCTATCAGTATTTTGTGGAAACAGGTATATAGAACCCCTTAATGAGTATTTGCTGGAAGCCGGTAAATCAAACCCCTTAATCAATATTTGGTGGAAGCTGGTATATCCAGTTCTCAATCAATATTTGGTGGAAGCCGGTATATCAATACCCTCTATCAGTATTTTGTGAAAACAGGTATATAGAACCCCTTAATGAGTATTTGCTGGAAGCCAGTAAATCAAACCCCTTAATCATTATTTGGTGGAAGCTGGTGTATCGCAGGCCTCAATCAATATTTGGTGGAAGCCGGTATATTAATACCCTCTATCAGTATTTTGTGGAAACAGGTATATAGAACCCCTTAGTGAGTATTTACCGGAAGATGGTAAATCAAACCCTTTAATCAATATTTGGTGGAAGCCGGTATATCAATCCCCTCTATCAGTATTTTGTGGAAACACGTATATAGAACCCCTTAGTGAGTATTTGCTGGAAGCCGGTAAATTAAACCCCTTAATCAATATTTGGTGGAAACCGGTATATGGCAGGCCTCAATCAATATTTGTTGGAAGCCAGTATATCAGGTACCTCCTGACGAAGCCTACGTGGCGAAACACGTGTTGAGGTCGAAGCAGTGGGGGAACCGTGTCACCATTTTTCAGCAGCAACATGGGTAGGTAACATGGTATCTGGATTAGGGTCGGACTAGTGATTTACAGTTATTGTTATATGCCATCTTTATGAGTAGTATTGCCCCGTCCAATTACACCCTACAGCATCCATTGCTTGGACGCTGTGAATAAGAGCTAGGTAGTTGTTCAATACTAGGGGACAGCAATTGCACCCGAAACTACTCCAATATTCACAGCTTCTGTTAATTGTCTGTTACCTGCTGTATATGGTCACATTATCCCCCATTGTGATTCTCCACATTGCAGAGCCCTTTTGTGGCCCAGTCTCCATGTTCTGTCCCTTTTGAGTCTCACCTGTAATGTTCATGTGATTTATAATTAATAAAATGAAATTTTTTTACCTTGTTAAATCCTTGCTCTTTTTTTGTACAAGTTGCAGTAAGTTGGGGAGTGAGGTTCGGTTTTTGGGTTATTGTAGGCTCTAACCAGTATATCAATACCCTCTGTCAGTATTTTTTGGAAACAGGTATATAGAACGCCTTAATGAGTATTTGCTGGAAGCTGGTAAATCAAACCCCTTAATAAATAGTTGGTGGAAGCTGGTGTATCGCAGGCCTCAATCTGTATTTGTAGAAAGCCGGTGTATCACATCCCTCAATCAATATTTTGTGGAAGCCGGTGTATCACACCCCTCAATCAGTATTTTGTGGAAGCAGGTATATCAAACCCCTTAATCAGTATTTTGTGGAAGCAGGTATATTGCACCCCTTAATCAGTTTTTTTGGGGGGAAACAGGTATTTCACACCAGTTGCAATTAGTTATTCGAATAGCGTTTGTCCCTCTATATAGCTGCGGTATCTCAGCAGAATGGCACACAACTGCTGCACAATACAAATTCCATATAATATACTTTCTATGTTAGAAAGTATATTATAAGTATATCACATCCCTCTGTATGTCACACCTATCAATTACACACCTATACCAGTCCTTAAATGGACTTTTGTGGCCCTATTAGCTAGCATTTGGTCTCCCTAACAGTCAGGGGCGTACATAGAAATCATTGGGCCCCATAGCAAGAATCTGAATTGGGCCCCTTAACTCCGCCCACTACCCACCCCTGGCCCATCCCACTACCTACCCCCCCCTCCCCCCATTGTATTCCTACTGACCCAGAGAATAAAAGGCACAGGTCAGTTTTGCCGCAAAGGGAACGCCGTAGGAACAAAACCCGTAAAATGGTGGAGGAATTCAGTTTTTTTTTTTAATTCCACCCCATTTGGAATTTTTTGCCCGCTTCCCACTACATTGTATGCCATATTAAATGGTGGCATTAGAAAGTACAACTTGTCCCGCAAAAAATAAGCCCTCATATGGTTATGTGACCGGAAAAAATAAAAAAGTCATGGCTCAAGGAAGACAGGGAAGAAAAATAAAAATGAAAAATTGAAAAAAAACTCTGGTATCCTGTTAAAGGGGTTATCCAACCCCTATTATGCCCCCCAAAATGCTTGGCCACCGGCATACAGGTAATACTTATGCTCAGGGGGGTGCAGCCAACAGCAGGCCGTGAAGGAAATGAGCCTCCCTAGTGTCACCCGTGATGCTAAGGAGGCTCGTTCCCATTGTGGCCTGCTATTGACTGTCCCCCACGTCTCTGGATGTTTTCATTCATGTGACAGGGGGATGCAGTGGTGGCCATGTGGGCATCAGTGACGCAGGTGCCGGGAGCGGGCAAAGTATTACCTGTATGAGGTGCCCTGGCATTTTGGGGGGCATTATAGGGTTTGAATAACCCCTTTAACTCCTTGCTGCTGATGCTTAGTTTACCATGAGAAAAAATAGCCATTTATCATGAATAATGACTTGAGTATAAGTTGATATTGCTGTCATAACGTGCAAGAAATAAAAGCGTGAACATCATACATTATACACTAAAAATATGATCTATTACACGTTACACACCAATAATGTTGTTAAACCTTGCACACACCAGTAACTCCGCCATATAGTGCTTCTCCCATACACTATGCACAAATAATAACATAATATGCTATACAGATAAATAATCCTGCTAAGGGTCCATTCAGACGTCCATAGTGTTCTGCGGTCTGCAAATTGCGGACCGCAAAACACTAACGTCGCACATCGCCGGCACTTAATAGATCATTCCTATTCTTGTCCGCAGCTGCGGACAAGAATAGGACATGCTCTATTTTTTTCTGGAGCCGCGGACCGGAAGTTCGGGGCAGTGGACAGAAAATGCGGTTGCTGACAGCACACTGTGTGCTGTCCGCATCTTTTCCAGCCCCATTGAAAATGAATGGGTCCGCACCCGTTCCGCACGGATCCGGACCCATTCAACAGACGTCTGAATGGACCCTTATACAATGTGCACAGATAAAGCCACCATATCCTGCACACAGTGGGACAGGGCAGCTATTAGCAATTTTTTGTCCCATAATTGCCACAGAGTCAGTGCCACTAGGCACTGTAAGAGGTGGCAGAGGTCAGGGACACTGCAGTGGGTGGGAGATTAGAAGCTGCTAGAGGCTCTATGAGGGGAGTGTGTTCTGTCAGAATACTATACCTTATCAGGTACCACTTAATGCGCATGCGCAAAACCGGCCAGGACACACTGCGCCTGTGCTCGGAGCCACGGCTGGGTAGGAGAGGGTGTGCACGTGCGGCAATATACTCCCGTCGGCCACACACATCAGGATTACACCACGCGTGCTCACTCAGGGGTAGGAAGATTTGGACCGGAGTATATAGCCGCACGTGTGCACCATCTCCTACCCAGCCGTGGCTCCAGGCTCTGGCGCAGTGTGTCCCGGCCGGTTTTGCGCATGCACATTAAGTGGGCGCTTCTCCCGTGGCGCTGCTATAATTTTGACTTACCCGTGGATCTGCGCTTGCACACCCCCTCCTCCAGCTGATTCTCGTCACTTCTGGTGCGGCCACGTCACCGGAAGTGACAAGAGTATAGCATTCTGATAAGGAATAGTATTCTGACAGAACAGAGTGAACATAAAAGACAAAAGGTGATGGAGAAGATCTGTTATTAGAGGGAGGGTAGCAGCAGCTGGCATGTGCTCTTTTATATGAAAGGGGAATGAAGAAGGTGGCATGGACTCTGATAAATCAGGGGGCAGAAGTTAACAAGGGCTTTGTGCTAAGGGATTGGGCACATCAAGTCCAATAGGTGATAGGAGCTCAGTTACTGATGGATGGACAGACACAGATTGGAGGAGGACAGAGGGTTCCATGGGCTTTGTGAGTGGGTGGTGGTGACAAGGAATACAAAAAGTGGCAGGGGCTCTGTTATGAGAAGGGGCACAGAAACTGGTACATGTTCTTTGGGTCACAGAAGGTGGCAAGGAGTCTCTGGGGACTTCAGGGAACATAGATGATGATAGTGGCTGGGAGGCCACAGATGTTTGCAGGCTTGCAGCTATTCTGTAGGGAGAGTAGTAGAGGGGCATACAAGAGAGGTTCTGTGGGGGCCAGGAGGGAGATAATAGGTAACAGCAGGATAGAGGGAGGTGGCAGACAGCTAGTGTCCTACCTCAGATTCTTTACTGCTGCAGAATTTTTTCACAACTGGTGTTGGGGGCGTGGCTTCCCGAGACGGGGCGTGGCTTCATGGATGTGGGCGTGGCCAGTGAAGTTCTGTCTGCTTGAGCCTGACACGGAGGGTCGGGACATCAGCAGAGTGTCATGTGCTCTATTGTGTACAGAATGGGGGGGTAGAGGTTCGGAGGGGGCCCTGAGCATAGAGGAAGCAAGCAGGGCCCGGCCAGGACTGAACGGAGGACAAGTGGGCGTGCTTCCTCAATGCCCGATAAACTGTCTGCAGATGTAGGGGGCGGGGCCTTCCATGCGCTCCGGGCCCCTTCATACCATGGGCCCCATAGCAGCTGCGTGGTCTGCCTATATGATAGGTACGCCACTGCTAACAGTCTGTCCCTGCTCCACACAGCAACCTCTCCCTACACGGGCAAAAAACAGAATGTAAAATGGCTGCCAGATCGGGTTTATTTATAGGATAGGGGTGTGTCCATGTGCTGAAACGTCTCAATTGGCTGTCCTGTCCCACCTGATGGATTTGTCATGGGTCAAAGTTCTGCACAATGCAAAAGAATATGGCGCTGGTGGAAATCACCATATGTTCGCCTGTTCGGCAAACAGCGAGCGAGCAAAGTTTGCCGTGAAACGACCGCCGGGCGAACCGCAAGGCCATCTCTAATCATGTGGTCTAAATAACAATCTGCTGCTCAGAAGCCATGATTCTGTATGAGAATAAGGGATCACAATGGTGAATCCTTGTCCTCATACTGTGGAGATTATCGCTGCATTTAAATAGAGTGCTCTCCTTCACTGAACAAGCAGCCAAGTTTCGGGAAGGTAGCTCAGTTGGCTTATATAAATCCACCTTTACTATTATCATGAGGATTACCCTTGAGATAGCATCTTCCCCTTACAGCAGAAGTAATCTGACAATAGATTGCCTATTATTTACCTTATTTACCATATTATTTGTTCTGATGGCTACAGAAGGACAGTATTTTGTATTTAATTTTCAATGAAGTAGTACTGTTGGAATAAAAAAGAAAAACAGCCAAAAATTCTAAAATAAATTATTTTCGATGAACATTAAGTTTAAAAAATACCCCTTTCTGATGGATGTATCCTTTTAAAACATGGTGCCCAAACATGTCATTTTAGCCAAAATTAGACAATTCTATTAAAATACTGACCACCTTCAAGGAAATTTTTGAAATAAAAATACATTTAACAATGTTAGAAGTGGAAATAAAAAAATGTAATTTTTGGATAATTTAACTCCAATAGTGCTCGTGAGACCAGAGCTACATTTAATGAATTGGCAGTTATCATACATTATTTTGTGTGACAAATGTAAAGCTACCTCAATAAATAAATGCAGCTTTCTAGAGATACCATTTGTAAAGTGAAGAGCCGTATAAATGTAATAACACATAGTGCTCCTAATGCAACTATCAATAACAGCTGTGGAGCACCTATTGATTTTTGCTCTCCGTATAAATGGCAGCAGCCAGCACTTATTTCTCGGTCTCATAAAACTATATCTCTGCACAGAGAATAGGGGGAAAAAAGTTCACTTGCTAAAGTGCATCACTGCAATATTGATGCACTTGAAAAAAATATGCCAGATATCTACTCTAAAGTCAATTCATTATGCTGACTTAATGAAAAAAAAGTTGAGTCTGAGCACATACTACTATGCTTTTAGCATTCCAGGAACAAATGTACTTAGACTGTAGAGCTTTTAATTCCGTAACAAAAGGCGGCAATTTCATTACACATATCTACCCAGCAGCGAGGTTCTCCCCTCGTAACCATATAATGAATGACCTGACGCTATGAGGGGTGGCCTGGAAATGGTATTAAATGGGATGCACAAGGATTTTGCTCAGGGTGAACTGATACATTTCAGACATTTTATCTGAATCTGTGATCTATATTTCAGGTAGCTTGCAGAAGACAAAAAGATTTTTCACACAAACTGCTATATGATAATTTTGGAATGCATTGCGTTGCATATTTTTAACATTGTATGATCAAGAGGCTGCTTGTAGGAGGGGAAGAAACATATGGGTGTGTCCTATGACCTTGACACCGTACCCCACTTGAGAATGACTCTTTGGCTTTACATGGAAGTTGACTCCGATTAATGCCTCATTCACACATCAGTGTTCAGTCAGCGATTCCATTAGTGATTTTGAGCCAAAAAAAGGTGCAGCTTTAAACACAGAACTGGGGCAGATCTTTCCCTTATACCTTCTGAGAAACACTGAGAATGAGCCTTAAGATAATAAAAACAAAAGGTTGCAGTGTTTCAGAGAGAGCGCCAACTTGATGGTTGCACACAGTATTGTGGCTCAGAGCTTGGTGGTTGCACACTTAGTCACAGGACAGTCTGTCTGAGGCCACAGCACATCTTATATTAGACTTGTCAGGCCTCTCCTCACAGTCCTCAGTCCACACCTAGTGGGGCAGTTATAGGACATGGTTCCTGGCAGGGTCACAATGTATGCAAACTCTGTCTCTAGAATCAGGACTACCGCATTGCAGTTTCTCAGGTTGAAAGTGGTTCTCAGTCACTTGTGTTACTTAGGATGGTTTCTTCTCCAGGAACATGCACTCAATAGGTTCACTCACTGGTAGAAGTCCCCATGGGATTTCAGGGTATTTATCTCTCTCAGTAGGCCCAGTAACAATTAAGGATTATAATAATAGTAATAATAATTTTTATGCATACAGCGCCAATAGATTCAGCAGAGATCGTACTCAGTGCACACATACTAAATACACTGGGCTCGTAACAACGCATGCCATAACAGCACAACATGGTGGTCACCAGCTATTTCATTGGAGGATATAGTATAGTTCTCATTTGGGAACGCTTATATATGCTTTCTCCATGACTTACATTTTTCCTGAAATTTCCTGAGTAATCCATTGACCTCCCCATATATACATAGATGTCACTTATCAGATGACATATATAGCTCTTTCCCACAGTGAGAAAAATTAAAAAATGTAATTGCATCAGAGCTCTAACCAGCATGAAATCAGGCTTTCTCATATGCACAGATTTAAATTTTGTCACTCGTGTCCTATTAGAGATTTATTGCAGTTTTGAAGGAGTCTGCATAGCCATAAATTGAGCCAAACTTATCAAATGTTGCAGGATGCTTGGTAAATTTGGTAAATTAAATCTTTAACCCCTTCAAGACCAAGACCATTTTCATTTTTCCTCCCCAAATTGCAAGAGCCATAACTTTTTTGTTAAAAATTCCGTTCATAATGCCATATGAGGGCTTGTTTTGCAGGACTAGTTGTATCTTTTAATGTCACCATTTAATGTATCATGTTTTGTATTGGAAATGGCAACATTCTTTCTATGGTGAAATTGAAAAAAAAATTGTCCAAGGTTTTTTGGGTTTTGAAATTACGGCTTGCTAAAAATGATATGACATCCTTATTCTACGAGTCGCTGCAATTACGGCGATATCAAACTTGTACAGTTTTTACTTTGTTTTACTACTTTAAAAAAAATAATAAACATTTTAAAAAATCATGAATTTCTTTGCCATTTTCTGACGGCAAAGAAATTTCTTTGCCATTTTCTGACGGCCATAACTTTTTAAAAATTTCATCCAGGTTGCTGTAAAAGGCTTGTTTTTTTGGAACGAACTGTAGTTTTTATTTGTACCATTTTTCTGGTACGTACAACTTTATTCCATTTTTTGAGGGGGATAAGGTGACAAAAAAATTCTAATGGTATGTTGTTGTTTTTTTCTTCCAGTAATGGTGTACACCGAAAAAGAAAATTATTTTTATATGTTAATAGTTCAGACATTTTCAGAACTAATATGTTTATTTTTATTATTTATTTATTTTTGCATGTAAAATTGGGAAACAAGGTGATTTAAACTTTTAATATTTTTATGTTTTAGTTTTTTTTGTAGATAGAGATCTATTAGGGTAAATGACATTCTGCTGCCTCGTGCATAGCTCAGTAAGCAGATTACTATGACAGCCCTGGGAAGCCTCAGCAGGCCCCAGGCTGTCATGATAACCGATCAGAGCCCCACAATTTTACTGCAGGGGCTCCGATCGGAAGGCAGAGGAATCCGCATCCCTTTGCTTCACCTCACAGATGCCACTGTTGCTGTTGAGGGGGTAAATGACAGGTTTGGCGTTATTGCCTTTCCCTATCATTGCAGCTCGGTGCCTGCTGTATTATACAGCCGGCACCCACCACATATGGAGTGCACTGCTCCATAGATTCCCTCACACATTATCACATACATGTACGTGATAATGCGTGAAGGGGATACAGTTAACTCCATTTCCTATGCCACCCATTTATTTGAGCAAGATTGAGACAATTTTTCCTTTATTCTGCAGGTCTTTATTATTATGGCAACACCAAATATGTATAGATTTTTCTATATTTTATCACTTAAGCTCAAAAAAAATTCTTCCACTTGTTTTTGCATCATCTTATTCTAAGAGCAATAAACATTTTTTTAATTTTAGATCGATGGAACAGTACAAGGGCCTAATTTTTTTATTCAGTTTATTTATCATTTTTATAAATACAATACAGCAACTATCAGGCATTTAGAATGAAATAAGGTAAAATATTGCAAGTTATTCTGCCTTAAAATTGTGAGATATTGTCTCAATATTACAATAAAATGTCAATAAACATAATACATAGAGTAGGTATACAAACAGAGGCAAATTAGTTGTGCTGACCAATGAGAGCTGAGCAGAAAATAGGGGCCATGAGGATGCAAGAGGCTTCTAGACTACATATTTGAACCCTTTCCTGATGGAGCGATTTTGCATTTCTGCATTTTAGTTTTTCGCTCCCTAATTTCCCAAAGCCATAACCCATTCATACAGCCAGGACTTTTTGTTTTGCGGAATAAATTGTATTTTCTAATGGCACCATTTAATATTGCATAATTGCACAGGATGTAGTAGGAATCTGGAAAAAAAAATCAAAAAGACACACTGATAGGGAACTTAGATTGTGAGCCCTATTGGGGACAGTTGGATGCTAATATCTGTAAATTGCTGTGGAATATAGTAGTGCTATAAAAGTGCATAAAATAAATGAATCCGATTTGGCGCCTATGCTCCAGAGTGGGCACTATCTTTAAAGACCGGACATCTATACATGTACGACGGATGTTGGGAATGGGTACAATTACGAGACTCCTACTTAAATTTAGCATGGTATCTGCAGTTGTGATACAGGATTTGTTTATAATTAGAGACTTCCAGTGACTGATAGTGGCGGGTGTGTCTGCCATTAACCAGAGACCGAGAGAGAAAGATGCGCTGATCGTGAGACCACTGCAAGTCATCTGTGATGCCAAATAAGCAGACCAAAGTATCTAGCAGAAGGGTAGTGTTCAAAATATTATTCAAGCAAGTACTTTAAAACCAAAATTGAGATATTAGGGCACTAGTGTTGATCTCAAATATTCTAATCGCAAATTTTTATCGCAAATATTAGCACTTCGAGAATTTGTGAATATCTAGAATATAGTTCTATATCTTTGTAATCGCAAATATTCTAGATTTTTTTCATCAGTACCCATGATCCCTCATTGCTTCTTGCTTGTGGGACAATGAGAATGCTGCAATATCTTTGACTTTAGGAGTAGTGTTGATCGCAAATTTTGTATCGGGTATTTTCCGATTGCCGTTTTTCGCAATCAAGAAAATAATGACTGGAGATCTCGAATTCGCGAATATATGACAAATATTTGCCCAAATATTTGTGAGATATCATGAATTTGAATATTGCCCCTGCCGTTCATCACTGTAGGGCACATTTCCATATTATGTGCCAGAAATCTGGGGCATTCAGAGTGTGGCCATCGGCCTATTCTATATATTTTCCTGGGATTAAGGTACACCTGATGGGGAATGTATAACTGGAATATTTGATTATTAGAACTTGAGAAACAAGCAAGTGAGATGCCATCATTTCAGTCCATAACTGTTCTGACAAGTCAGGTATTTGGTCTTTCCATGTAGCTCGTACAAATGGAGGAGAGACAGTGCAGAGGTAATCTGTGTAGCAAAGATGAGTATAATGTGAATATTATGGCTGCATACTCAGGTCACAGAGAAGCCTCTACAATTGCTGTTTGTATGGAAGTGCTTGGATAAGAGGGGGTTGTTCCAAAGTGGCCATTGGGTTAGGATTCTCATTATATCCAGTATTTTTTTTTTATGTTTACCCATACTGATTTGGCAATCATGTAAAGCGGAGTGATGTCAATCAGCCACTCCGGGAGGGGGGGGGGGGTTCCCTTCAGATATACACTCACCTAAAGAATTATTAGGAACACCTGTTCTATTTCTCATTAATGCAATTATCTAGTCAACCAATCACATGGCAGTTGCTTCAATGCATTTAGGGGTGTGGTCCTGGTCAAGACAATCTCCTGAACTTCAAACTGAATGTCAGAATGGGAAAGAAAGGTGATTTAAGCAATTTTGAGCGTGGCATGGTTGTTGGTGCCAGACGGGCCGGTCTGAGTATTTCACAATCTGCTCAGTTACTGGGATTTTCACGCACAACCATTTCTAGGGTTTACAAAGAATGGTGTGAAAAGGGAAAAACATCCAGTATGCGGCAGTCCTGTGGGCAAAAATGCCTTGTGGATGCTAGAGGTCAGAGGAGAATGGGCCGACTGATTCAAGCTGATAGAAGAGCAACGTTGACTGAAATAACCACTCGTTACAACCGGGGTATGCAGCAAAGCATTTGTGAAGCCACAACACGCACAACCTTGAGGCGGATAGGCTACAACAGCAGAAGACCCCACCGGGTACCACTCATCTCCACTACAAATAGGAAAAAGAGGCTACAATTTGCACGAGCTCACCAAAATTGGACTGTTGAAGACTGGAAAAATGTTGCCTGGTCTGATGAGTCTCGATTTCTGTTGAGACATTCAAATAGTAGAGAATTTGGCGTAAACAAAATGAGAACATGTATCCATCCTCTGATGGCTACTTCCAGCAGGATAATGCACCATGTCACAAAGCTCGAATCATTTCAAATTGGTTTCTTGAACATGACAATTAGTTCACTGTACTAAAATGGCCCCCACAGTCACCAGATCTCAACCCAAAAGAGCATCTTTGGGATGTGGTGGAACGGGAGCTTCATGCCCTGGATGTGCATCTCTCAAATCTCCATCAACTGCAAGATACTATCCTATCAATATGGGCCAACATTTCTAAAGAATGCTATCAGCACCTTGTTGAATCAATGCCACGTAGAATTAAGGCAGTTCTGAAGGCAAAAGGGGGTCCAACACCGTATTAGTATGGTGTTCCTAATAATTCTTTAGGTGAGTGTATATGCTGTGAACTGGGAATAGTAATGCTTTCTAGTGCAATGTTTTGTTTTTTTCTAGTGTAATGCTTTAGTTTAAATGTCAGTTCTTGTTCCTCTGTCCATGGCATCTAGGATTGCTCCAAACAACATTTATTGTATTGTACATTGTATTACATTGTATTGTACAGTGACAATAAAGGCATCTTATTTTATCTTATATAATTGGCTTTGTTGCCTTATGCCACTTGATCCCCACACTTTGACTATCCGAAATCTACAGTTTCCAGTCCAGACAAAAGACGCTGCAGGATTTGGATAGTTGTATTGGGGGTTACATGAATGGTGGATCACAACATAGAGGATCATTCAGCAATAAAGTATCTAATAAGAGAAGAAAGTGTGCTACCTGTACTTTTCAAACAACGGATAGAAGGATCTTCCAAGAGTGCTGCTTTAAATACTGCTTCACTCAGGTCTAGCAGATGGTGGCAAATGATCCTTCTTGAAAATATGGCACTATTATTCCTTTATTACCAGCTCTACACTCGTCTTATTATTAGAGATGAGCAAATTTCTTAAAATTTGGTTCAAATCTGAATCCACCAAATCAGTCATCCAATTCAGGTCTGAATAAACTTGAACGCAAGTGACCCAATTGCCTGAAAAATGCTCTCTCTTGATAGAGATCTATTGAACCCAAACTTTTTTTTTTTTTTTGAAAATTAGGGTAGTTTCCGAATTGTTTTATCAATTTTCTCATCTGTGCATATTACATAATATTGTCGTCACTGTGCATGGCCATCGTGATAATGTCTCCAACTCACCGCGCAAGATTTTGCATGGTGTCTTCAATTAAGAAGGCCACGACAGCCTGTCCGCGAGCAAATAGATAAGGTGAGTATGTATATATTTTTTTACCCGAATAACCCCTGAAAGGCCTAAATTATAGCATCAGATGCCGCGATGTATGTGGCATCTAAGGGGCAGGGTGATCGCCATTCGCCATCATTGCGACCCATTCATACAAAAGAACGAACATAATAGACTAGCATGTTTTATCTCACACCAGGAGTAAATGTCCACATTGAGGCAGGTTCTGTATCCTCAGATAACTCCATCTCTCTTTCACACCTTGCACCTAAATAGCCCAGTAATAACCTGGACTGTATTACAAACAAAACGTGTACTGCCAGCAAGGGAATGATAGGTCCCACTACCAACTTGTCCATCCAGGCCAGAAACTTACCAAAAGCCCTCAGCAAACTACTCTTTGCTAGGGATACTCCGTTTTCCTGGATTCCTTATATCTCATAAATTTTCCCAAGAAGAGACATATACTTCCTGGACACTTTTCCTGTCACTTTCACACAATATATGTATAGATGGGTGGCTATAAATATATATATATATATATATATTTGTGGTCATGGCTACGGCCAAGAGGTATCCGAAGAACCCTAGGGAGAGAAACAACAGGAACAACCTAACCCAGCTAGGCGTGTCTTAGCTGACCTGACTAAATGGCTTGTTGTGTGCCCTGAGCCACGATCGTGGGTAGGCCTATAAGTGGGCATACCCTGTGGAAATGAGAAGATAAGGGAGGGAGGGTGGGGCACCTGAGAACACACGCCTGGAAGTGAGGGTGTGGCTCGTATATGAAGAGCCTCCGCCCCTCCCACAAATGCAGGCTGACTAATCAGCCTTACCAACTTGTGGTCATGGCTACGGCCAAGAGGTATCCGAAGAACCCTAGGGAGAGAAACAACAGGAACAACCTAACCCAGCTAGGCGTGTCTTAGCTGACCTGACTAAATGGCTTGTTGTGTGCCCTGAGCCACGATCGTGGGTAGGCCTATAAGTGGGCAAAAACCAAGCCAAGTAGGGTAGAAAAGGAATTCGAATGGCATGTGCAAACTAATCCCCAAGCCAACTGCAAGGCGTCAGGGATCTAGAGCGAAAATTCGGGGTATACGAGGCAAGACCAGTAGGAGACCTACAACCCATCTTGTGGATGACAAGGCCAGAGACATGATTCTCAATATTGTGTATACTGCCCCAAAGCGGAATGGAGGACCGGGAATACGTTGTGAAATGGATCATAAAAACCAACTGAAACTTGTAAAGTTTGGCTCTAGTGCGAGTACTGCCAATGCCCTAGCCTCAGGAGATCGTGGGACCGCAACCTAACTGCCTAGACTATTTAGAAATGAGGGCCAAAAAGAAACCATGAAGATAGGAAGAGAATCCTTGAATAGTTCCCCAGACAACAGCTATCTGCTAGCCGTGGTCCGCGCGTTGTTCTACTGTGTGCCCGAGAATTATTTATGCGTTTGAGACGTGAAGACCGACCTACAATCTGAAACTTCTACCGTGAGGAAATGCTGGACCTTGTCCAAAATCCGATTTAACGTGGTTGTAGGGAGTCTGAGGTTAGTGCGGCAAGAAGCTACGAAGCCATAATATACAAGATTCTGTCTATGCCCTCCCATGAGTGAGGGAATGCAATGCAATGAAGCTACCGACGAAAATGAGTTCCTGGTCATGGTAAAAAGGCAAAGACTTTGCGCGGGGACCTGGTTGACAAGATATGATCGACTACGATCAGAGACTGAAATGTTAGAGGGAATTGCCCTACTTGTTCTTCATCTGGCAGGACCCGAACGAAAGCATGAACCATTAAAGAAAGACTAAATATCTGCGTAAGACATGACAATGATGCTGTAGGGCGAACCGGACCAGTTTGTGGTCAAAACATAAAGTGAGCAATCAACGTTGATTATTAGGAAATTAGGGAAGCAGGTATGTATGCGATACATAGGGGCCAAATCAGCCCAGATGCACAACCAACCAGGCAATCAGCCCAGCAGGACTAAAAAACAGTCATTGGGCCCCCGAAGCCATGGGGCCGAAGCTGTCATCGGGCCCCCGAAGCCATGGGGCCGAAGCTGTCATCGGGCCCCCGAAGCCATGGGGCCGAAGCTGTCATCGGGCCCCCGAAGCCATGGGGCCGAAGCTGTCATCGGGCCCCCGAAGCCATGGGGCCGAAGCTGTCATCGGGCCCCCGAAGCCATGGGGCCGAAGCTGTCATCGGGCCCCCGAAGCCATGGGGCCGAAGCTGTCATCGGGCCCCCGAAGCCATGGGGCCGAAGCTGTCATCGGGCCCCCGAAGCCATGGGGCCGAAGCTGTCATCGGGCCCCCGAAGCCATGGGGCCGAAGCTGTCATCGGGCCCCCGAAGCCATGGGGCCGAAGCTGTCATCGGGCCCCCGAAGCCATGGGGCCGAAGCTGTCATCGGGCCCCCGAAGCCATGGGGCCGAAGCTGTCATCGGGCCCCCGAAGCCATGGGGCCGAAGCTGTCATCGGGCCCCCGAAGCCATGGGGCCGAAGCGGTCATCGGGCCCCCGAAGCCATGGGGCCGAAGCGGTCATCGGGCCCCCGAAGCCATGGGGCCGAAGCTGTCATCGGGCCCCCGAAGCCATGGGGCCGAAGCTGTCATCGGGCCCCCGAAGGCATGGGGCCGAAGCTGTCATCGGGCCCCCGAAGGCATGGGGCCGAAGCTGTCATCGGGCCCCCGAAGGCATGGGGCCGAAGCTGTCATCGGGCCCCCGAAGGCATGGGGCCGAAGCTGTCATCGGGCCCCCGAAGGCATGGGGCCGAAGCTGTCATCGGGCCCCCGAAGGCATGGGGCCGAAGCTGTCATCGGGCCCCCGAAGGCATGGGGCCGAAGCTGTCATCGGGCCCCCGAAGGCATGGGGCCGAAGCTGTCATCGGGCCCCCAAAGCCATGGGGCCGAAGCTGTCATCGGACCTGAATAAAAGGTGCAGGTTAAATTAAACCATGAGCCTGACCGATGTGGCAGGCGATACCTAAGATAAACTACGTGGCCTGAATGACATGCAAGGCGAAATATCGTTAGGAACGAGACCTGACCGACGTGGAAGGTGACCCCAATATGAGTTCAACTGCATGACCTGAAAAGACGAAGGGAAACGTGACAGAAAATGGAGATAATAACGGACAAAGTAAAATTAAACCTGAATAAAATAAGCTGGCAAGCAGGTAAAGATATGAGTCATTCAAAAGCATAGATGCACAGGTGGACAGACAACCATTGGTCGGACCCCTGAAGCCATGGGGCCGAAGCAACCACCAGGGGCCCATGGGGCCGGGCAGCCGCCAGGATGCGAACCTTAGAATTAAGGACGGCAGGGGAAAAGATTGGGGCTTAACCCAACGGGTTTAGTAATCAACCGGGACTCGATAACCTAGAAAGACAAAGACATGGGGTAAAGCTTCTTAATGAAATGAGGCTGAAATGAACTGCAAGTACTAATCTGTAAAATATAAATGAACAAAAGAAAACTTCTGAAAGGTGTGCCATGGAAAATAGTAGCAGATGGCCGTATGACCTACCAATGTCGATGACGATTGTGAAATCCTCTAAGCCAAGAGCCATGCGTGAGAGTCCCCCATGGCGGGAGCCATGCGTGAGAGTCCCCCATGGCGGGAGCCATGCGTGAGAGTCCCCCATGGCGGGAGCCATGCGCGAGAGTCCCCCATGGCGGGAGCCAAGCGTGAGAGCCCCCCATGGCGGGAGCCATGCGTGAGAGCCCCCCGTGGCAGGAGCCAAGCGTGAGAGCCCCCCGTGGCGGGAGCCAAGCGTGAGAGCCCCCCATGGCGGGAGCCAAGCGTGAGAGCCCCCCATGGCAGGAGCCATGCGTGAGAGCCCCCCATGGCGGGAGCCAAGCGTGAGAGCCCCCCATGGCGGGAGCCAAGCGTGAGAGCCCCTCATGGCGGGAGCCAAGCGTGAGAGCCCCTCATGGCGGGAGCCATGCGAGACAGCCACTCATGGCGGGAGCCATGCGTGAGAGCCCCTCATGGCGGGAGCCATGCGTGAGAGCCCCTCATGGCGGGAGCCATGTGTGAGAGCCCCTCATGGCGGGAGCCATGCGTGAGAGCCCCTCATGGCGGAACAAGTATCAGATGACCGTGCGAACTACGAATGACGATGCCAGTCGTGAGGTCCTATAAGCGAAGAGCCACTCGTGCGAGCCTCTTATGATTTTATTATTATTATTTTTTATAAACCACTTATGCAGCACCAGAATGCCTTGGGGACTCGCATAACCATGACCCCCTCCAACAGCAAACCTGGAAACACTAACCAGCCTACAACCATGTTGTACCCCTAACAAACAGAACATGAAAAAACGGTCATGGGGCCCCCGGAGCCATGAGGCCGGATCAGTCATAGGGCCCCCGAAGACAGAGGGATGACGATAAGTAATTAAAACGTAAGCCGGACCTGATGGCATATGAAGCGACTTGAATGATTAGATTGGCTAGAAGGTGGCCTAAGGAAGATGGCTGCCAACAGGCGTTAAAATATAGTCATTAGTAATCCGAAGCACGTGCATACAAAAAACACTAACCACCGCGAACCATAAACGTAAACATGAAATTGAAACAGAGATGGGAGAAAAAACAAGAGCCTGAGGCATTGCAAGTTCGCTAAGAGAAGTCTCTTATCGTGACAAACAAATAAACGGTTTGTGAAAACATAGCAGGAAACTTACTGGCCCACTGACCTCTGCTGAGGAGCTGTTTGGTGAACTGGGGCAGGAGACCAATCTGAGTGAATACGAACCAGAAGTAAAAGGAGACCAGTCTGAGTGAATATGAACCAGGATTAAAACAGAAAGTAGGCCTATGGAATGTAACAGACCACCGAGGAAGGGAACGTAAGCCTGAAAAGAACGCAGTTATGTTTGTCGGGAGAGAGGTACCAGAGCGGTGGGTGCAGACTGCCCCAATGAGATTGAGCAAAACCATGACGTAGCAATGAACAGGAGAATGCAGCTTTGAGTGGGAGCAGAGTACAACACATGATGTAACAACAAATGGGTGAATGCAGCTTTGGATGCGAGTGGTACCTAAAAAACATGGTATGGGCGCAGCTCTGAGTATGGGTAGCGTATGAAAAGCATGGTATAAAGCGGACGTATAAATGCAACCTGGAAGTGAGCAGAGTATTGACGTGATGCGAAAGCAGACACGTGGACGCAGCTCTAGTAGTGAAAGGAGTATAGGACAACATGCGAAAGCAGACATGCGGACGCAGCTTTGGATGTGAACAGAATATTAACTTGATGTGGCAGCAGACATGGAAAGCGGCTTTGGTGAGTGGGGTATACGACCTGGTGTAGCAGTAGAAGTGTGAACACAACTTTGGGTATAAGCAGAACATGAAATTTGGTATAAACGCAGCTCTGGTTGTGAGTGGAGCAAGGTGGGAACACCAGGGTGGTGCGTCCAGAGCATGAAAACAGAGTAACAGTAGCAGCTATGGCTGTAAGCCGAGTATACAACATGTAATAACAGGCGTGTAATACGGATCCGGCTGTCGGCTGGGGACAGAATGAGATGTAACAGCCAACAGGTGAACGCAGCTTGAATGCGAGACCAATCTGAGTGAATACGAACCAAGAGTGGAAAAGTACAGGACAGTAAGGACGTGCGGATGCAGCATAAGACATGAAATAAAAGCCGAAAGTGTAAATGCAGCTCAGGATAACAGCAGAGCATGAAAGTGCGGCAGGGTTTTTAAGTACATGGAGCAGTGAAATACATGAAGTCTAAAGATGGTGGTAGCGGGGGGAGGGGGGGAGACACATCGCAAGGAACAGCTACAGCAAGAGGCCTAAACAATAACAGCTGCGTCTGATCTCCAAACATGACGTCACGTGCAGCCCGGGTAACTTTCTTTACAGCAAACCGGCTGAAGTAACTTTTCATACGAGACGAACGAAACAAAGTGAAACTTGTAAGATTTATAGGAGCTAACTCCCATTACCAACAAACAAAGTTGAAAAGAAAATAGAAGTATTTAGGCCCAACGAGCAAACCTGGGGTAGCAGATTCTGAGGCAAAGCCTCCCGTTCGCTAGCAAAGTCGGTTCCGACCGGCCAGGAGAGACGGCCCCGGCACAACCTACTTACGTAGTACGGCGCGTGCATGCCACGGTAGCAGAGAGCCAAATAACAAGCTCCATGCTGCAAAGAAAGACTCCTACCACCAGAGAAGCTAGTCTGCTAATGACACCCAGCAGCAGCTGTGCACCTGAGAACACACGCCTGGAAGTGAGGGTGTGGCTCGTATATGAAGAGCCTCCGCCCCTCCCACAAATGCAGGCTGACTAATCAGCCTTACCAACATATATATATATATATATATTAGCGTATATACCCAGCATTGCCCAGATATACTTCTGTGTGTATAAATATTTTTGGTCCAATTAAGGAGGTATAGAAAATATCCACCATTTAAAAAAAAAAAAGTATTGATGCTTTTTTCTTTATAAGCCCCCATACACATTACTGTATCTGTCTGACCTTTCTGTTCTTACAAACTTCAACCAGCAGTTTAATGTGTAAAGGAAGCTCCCAACTCTCCATCAAAATATTTTTTTTAATCTAATCCTTTTGTTCCCTAAGGAGATAACCCATTCCCAGAAGTCTCTGGCAGTGGCTTTTTCCTCTCTTTCCCTTTAAATACACTTACATGGGCCATGGCTTGGCATGAGTCCCGTTGTCACTCCAGGAGACTCATGCATTCCCGCACCCCACCCTTTGGTGCGACAATGCATTTCTGATGTCACACCTATCAAATAAAGCAGAACTAGAATCAGCATCAGTTTTTTCAACACAATGTGGCCATTAACACTCTGGTCTGCCCATAGGGCGTTTATCAGAGGCGTCTATATTAATTTGGGTCATTTGGTAAAGAAAGCTAGTGACAAGAGGATCTTGGAACTGTTGACCTCTATAAAAGACCAGGAGAGTAAAAATAAAATCACTCCCTTATATACAGACCACTTACAGAATTCCAGTCTCCAACTTAAAGGATCTGGACACCTTTTTCTGTAATTCCTCCTGTGTGCACACGGGAGCTTGCACTGTGCTGGTGGAGAATGCAGAGGTACTTTATGTATGGAAGGTGTGTATAAAGCAAGGCTATGTCAGCGTAACCAGTCTATTGTACAGTTTTCTGTGTAATGTGCACACAGTAGTTCTATCTGTTTAATAGACATGTAGCAGGGCTATGTGTGCGCAATGTGTATTTAGTAAACTATCTGTGTAATGGGCATGTGGTAGAGCTGTGTATGTAATATGTATATAGTAGTGTCAGATGGGTGCTGTGTATGGCAGCGTCAGGTGGATGCTGTGCATGGCAGCGTCAGGTGGGCGATGTGTATGGCAGCGTCAGGTGGGCACTGTGTATGGCAGCATCAGGTGGGCGCTGTGTATGGCAGTGTCAGGTAGGCGATGTGTATGGCAGAGTCAGGTGGGCCCTGTGTATGGCAGCGTCAGGTGGGCGCTGTGTATTGCAGCGTCAGGTGGGATCTGACACCAGGAAATATCAACAAATGACGCCATTCCTCAAAAGCAACTTAATGGCCAGCAACTCTCTATTACCCACGTCATAATTTTTCTCAGCGGCAGAGAGCTTCTTCAAGAAGAAAGCACATGTGCGCCATTTACTAGGTAAAAGACCCTGCAACAAGACTGCTCCTACCCCTACCTCTGATGCGTCAACTTCCACAATGAATGGCTGTGACCCATCTGGTTGCGTCAGAATAGGAGCAGAATCAAAACATTACTTCACAGCTGAAAGGGCTTGTAATGCCTCATGAGACCAGTCAGACATCCGAACCTTTCCTAGTCATGTTTAACAATCGTCGAGTAGTTAAAAATAAATTTATGGTAGTAGCTGGTAAACCCCAAAAATTGCATAAGCGCTTTCAGATTTTCAGGTTGATCCCAGTCCAACACAGCACGGACCTTTTCAGGATCCATATGAAAACCTGATGATGAGAGTAGGTAGCCCAGGAATTTCAATTACGGAACAGCAAATACACACTTCTCCATCTTAGCATACAGTTAATTATCTCTTAGAATCTGTAACACTTGTCTCACGTGATCCTAATGCAACTCCATGTCAGAAGAATAAATCAGAATATCATTCAGATACACCACAACAAACCTGCCTACCAGATGATGAAAGATGTCATTAATGAAATGTTGAAAAACCGCAGGAGCATTGGCTAACCCAAAAGGCATGACCATATTTTCAAAATGACCCTCAGGGGTATTAAAGGCATTTTTTGATTTGTCCCCCTCCTTGATCCTTATCAGATTATATGCCCCCCTCAAATCCAACTTCGAGAACACCTTGGCACCGACAATCTGATTGAACAAATCTAGGATCAAAGGAAGGGGATAAGGATCACGGACAGTAATGTGATTAAGCTCATGGAAGTCCACACATGGCCTAAGATCCACTGGGGATTTGGATGGTCTAATATGACCTTTAGCCAAACTCTCGGGTTTAGAAAGATTTTACAACCGAGACTTGGGAAACCTAGCTCCGGGAACAAGGTTGATGGGGCAATCATACTCCCGATGTGGATGTAACTCTTGATTTTCCCTTTCAGAGAATACATCAGAAAAATCTGAAATAAACGAAGGTATAACTTTAGTGGCTACCACAGAAAGTGAAGTGCAAAGACAGTTGTCAATGCAATAATCACTCCAATCAAGAATCTGTCACATTTTTATTTCTTTTTCATCCTGCCACTGAACATAAGGACATACATTAACAAAATGTCCCCTTTTTCCAAGCAGAGTCTCATCTTAAGTCTAAAGTTCTTATCATCAGATCCAGAAGTCGCTCTTCCCAGCTGCATTGGTTCGTCACCAGACATAAACTCACCGCCACCTTATTTAAAAAAACGTCCTGAGAGTGAGGAACCTTAGATCTCTCCCTCAGACATCTATCAATACGTACAGCAAGGGACATGGCCACTTCTATTGACCCAGGATATTCTTAAAACGCTAACGCATCCTTCAGGCTCTCGGATAACCTTTGATAGAAATGACTATGGAGAGCTGGATCATTCCACTCCGTATCCATAGCCCATCTTCTAAATTTAAAGCAATAGGTCTCTGCAGAACGCTCTCCCTGCTGTAAGCCACGAAACTTAGTCTTGGCCAGGGAGATACGATCTGGATCTGTGAGACGATCGTGCGGAGGTCAGCTACCTCCAAAGACAATCTCTGCAGTTGTTTGACCAGTGCAGAAATAGTATCCATCGCTGCACTGACACAAACAAAATGGCAGTTTTTTCGGTGGTTGATAATGTCACAATGTAGGGGGAGTGGAGGAACACCAGAATGACAACTAAAGGAAAATGACCCAAAACTGGGCCTCACGGCTATGGAAAGGCAAAGGTCACCACCTAGGAAAACCCTAAACCTAGCCCTAACTCCTGTCAATATGAATAGACCCTGAAGGTGGGGATATTCATACACCGTATAACTAGGCCCTAGATACCCTGAAAATCCATAGGCGTAGTGACAGGGTCTGAGACCACTGGTTCCTTCCCAGATAAACGAACCAGCGTCTCTCTGAGGCCTAGGAAACAAAAGGGGGAATACAAAGAGAACACTTATCTTCAATAGAAAATGGATGAGCAGGAACTAAGAAGAGGACAACACACCAGCTCTTCCAACTCCAGGCAGATAATATCAACCGCATGGTAACAAGTGTGAGTCCAGACTAAATAGAGGAATAGTAATGACCACAAGCTACACCTGAAACAAGAGATGTCGTCATACCAACAACAACAACACTGCAAAGTGAAACTGAGAGGCTGTCAGATAACCTCACGTGATGCAAGTCTCTCAGATCTTTTAACCTCTGTCACGGGAGGGATCGTGACAGATGTTGGATAAATGTAAAATCGTCTAAATTTATTTCTGCATGGGAGATTAGCAATGGTTCCCTGCAGAAATATAAGCCTCATAATGTTTTGTGGACCAATGCATTATATATATGAATTACCACAAAATTCGTACTCCTCCTCGGCTAAATATACTCCTCAAAATTCTTAATAGGAGAATTTTTAATCTTCTGGAAAAAATGTAGTGCGACCTCTGCTGTCAGCTGTAACATACAGCTGACAGTCTGCTTCAAACTGCAGACATAACCCCTTCCATGCCATGGACGTAAGGGACTGATGTATGGAAGGGCTAACCATCAGGCCGCTGCTCTGCTGTGGCCGTGGCCAGATACCATCCCTCCCCCCCTTCCCCCGCCGTGTAGGATGGCCGTCCTCACCTTGATACAAGCCGTCATCCCCCTCCACTCCAGGATGGCAACAAGCCTCTACCTAAGAGAATCACCCCCCAAAAAATAAAGATATGGCTTTCAGAAAATGAAGACACTAAAACATGATTTTTTTACTTCAAAAATGCTCTTATTGTGTATGACCAAAATATATAAAAAAAATACATATTAGATATCGCCCCGTAGGTTACAACCTGCTGTATAAAAATATCAGATGAGCTAACCTGTCTGGTGAATGCCGTAAAAAATAAAAATTAAATAAAAACCGTGCCAAAAAGCTATTTTTTATCACCTTACAATTCAAAATGTGTAATACCAAGCGATCAAAAAGTCATATGTGCCCCAAAATGGTACCAATCAAACCATCATCTCATCTCGCAAAAAAAAGTAGCCCCTACTTAAGATAATCGCCCCAAAAATAATAAAAATATGGCTTTCAGAAAATGGAAACACAAAAACATGATTTTCTTTCAAAAAAACTTTATTGTGTATATCCAAAATAAAATTAAAAAAATAGACATATTAGGTATCACCACGTGGTTATGACCTACTCTATAAAAATATCACATTATCTACTCTGTGCCAGAACTGCCATTTTTTTGTTACCTTGCCTCACAAAAAGAGTAATACACTGCTCAAAAAAATAAAGGGAACACAAAAATAACACATCCTAATCTGAATTAATTAAATATTAATCTGAAATACTTTGTTCTTTACATAGTTGAATGTGCTGACAACATAATCAGACAAAAATAAAAAAATGGAAATCAAATTTTTCAACCCATGGAGGTCTAGATTTGGAGTCACCCTCAAAATTAAAGTGGAAAAACACACTACAGGCTGATCCAACTTTGATGTAATGTCCTTCAAACAAGTCAAAATAAGGCTCAGTAGTGTGTGTGGCCTCCACGTGCCTGTATGACCTCCCTACAGCGCCTGTGCATGCTCCTGATGAGGTTGCGGACGGTCTCCTGAGGGATCTCTTCCCAGACCTGGACTAAAGCATCTGCCAACTCCTGGACAGTCTGTGGTGCAACGTGATGTTGGTGGATAGAGCGAGACATGATGTCCCAGATGTGCTCAATTGGATTCAGGTCTGGGGAACGAGCGGGCCAGTCCATAGCATCAATGCCTTCGTCTTGCAGGAACTGCTGACACACTCCAGCCACATGAGGTCTAGCATTGTCTTGCATTAGGAGGAACCCAGGGCCAACCGCACCAGCATATGGTCTCACAAGGGGTCTGAGGATCTCATCTCGTTCTCCACGGCATCTCAAGACTCTGTCACGTCTGTCACATGTGCTCAGTGTTAACCTGCTTTCATCTGTGAAGAGCACAGGGCCCCAGTGGCGAATTTGCCAATATTGGTGTTCTCTGGAAAATGCCAAACGTCCTGCACGGTGTTGGGCTGTAAGCACAACCCCCACCTGTGGACGTCGGGCCCTCATATCACCTTTCTGACCGTTTGAGCAGACACATGCACATTTGTGGCCTGCTGGAGGTCATTTTGCAGGGCTCTGGCAGTGCTCCTCCTGTTCCTCCTTGCACAAAGGCGGAGGCAGCGGTCCTGCTACTGGGTTGTTGCCCTCCTACGGCCTCCTCCACGTCTCCTGATGTACTGGCCTGTCTCCTGGTAGTGCCTCCATGCTCTGGACACTACGCTGGCAGAAACAGCAAACCTTCTTGCCACAGCTCGCATTGATGTGCCATCCTGGATAAGCTGCACTACCTAAGCCACTTGTGTGGGTTGTAGACTCCGTCTCATGCTACCACTAGAGTGAAAGCACCGCCAGCATTCAAAAGTGACCAAAACATCAGCCAGGAAGCATAGGAACTGAGAAGTGATCTGTGGTCACCACCTGCAGAACCACTCCTTTATTGGGGGTGTCTTGCTAATTGCCTATAATTTCCACCTGTTGTCTATCCCATTTGCACAACAGCATGTGAAATTGATTGTCATTCAGTGTTGCTTCCTAAGTGGACAGTTTGATTTCACAGAAGTGTGATTGACTTGGAGTTACATTGTGTTGTTTAAGTGTTCCCTTTATTTTTTTGAGCAGTGTATATATATACACACACACAACTACCTCAAGCAAGAGAATTATATACTGCAGGAATTACCCTAATATATATATATATATATATATATATATTAGAAAGGCGCAAGGGTCCGTCGTTGACGGAAGGTATGTGTCACCGAGGTTCCTGGCCTCGGTGGAGTAAGAGCCAGTTTTCATGTGTCAGCAGCAGTTGCTGTTTGACACCTAGCTATTTAGTATAGCTGATCCATGATGGCTCTTACTGGGAGTAGTCAAAGTGCTGGGTGGGTGACTACTCCCCACGTTTCAGCCCGGGTCTTGACTGGCATATAAAAATCCCAGCCAGTAGTGTCAGCTAGGTGTGATTACCTCTCTCTCTGACAGAGGAGCTCTGATAATCACTGGATTGGGATCTGAGCCGTGTGCTAGGCTAGAGGCATGAGTTTCTGAGGTCTGCTTTGGCCTGAGCAATGCCGATTATGTGTGAACTAACACCTAGAATAACATTTGACTGTGTTGCTGTATGGACTGTCTAGGTGTGAACAAACACCAAAACTGCAAATGGATTGTCATACTGTTTTGTTGCCATAAGTGTGAATAAAACACTGACGTTTTTTTGAGTTACAAACTTGTCTTTGCCTCTATACTGCATCCGCTTGTCCTGTCTACCAGAGTGAATTCCCACAAGTGGTGGAGGATGTGTGCATCGCAGTGAGGCTTGTGTGAAGGCCGGAATATTTTAGTTTTTACGGGCACGGTTGTATGTCCTACATCAAATGAGCGAGATTACAATCCCTCGACAAAATGGAAGCTGTCATGAAAGTCCTCGTGGAGGCTAACCTGCAACAGAGGGAGGCCAATAAGCAGTAGCAGGAAACAAACCAGCTGCTGTTACAACATGTGATGGCTTTACAAACAGCAGGAGCATCCCAGAGCGTCCATGATGCCCGAAAAGCGGTCTGTGCAGCGATCCCCAAGATGAACTTTGCAGACGACGTTGAGACCTATTTAGCGATCTTCGAGAAGGTAGCTCCGTCACTCCGTTCCTGGCGTCTGGACCCCAGCAGGTGAATTTTGACTTACCAAACGATCAAGCGGCTGATTACTCGACAGTGAAGGGTGAGATCCTGGTGAGACTGGGGGTGAATGTATTAGTCCGGGCTCAGCGGGTGCATCAGTGGGAGTTTAACCCGGCTGAGCCTGCGAGGCCCCAGTATTATACCCTATTACACCTGTTGCATAAATGGCTGAAACCTGACGTGCTGAGTTCCACTGCTATGTTGGACCGTCTGTTGGCCGATGCGTTCTGGAGGGCTTTGCCGTAACCCCTCCAGCACTGAATCGGCCAGGGGTCTCCTGGTAATGCACTTGAGATGGTGGACCTGGTGGAATGCTATGAGGCTACCAGGAATTTGAAAGGGGGTTCGTTTGGGAGGGGGGCAGCCAAACCCCATCAATCTCCATCACAGACCCAGAGAGAATTGTGCCAACCAAGCCTGCCCGGGGTGTACACCCCGTATACCCGGCTCCGATAGTATGCTGGAAGTGTCAGGAGCCTGGCCACGTAAGGGCCGACTGTCCCCATCAGGGTGAACCCATGGAGACTAACAATGGATACTGCAACTCGTTGTACGCCAGGAAGCTGTGTGCATCAGGTATCTCAGAGACTATAGACAATAACCACCTGTGCCAAGTAGAAGTGGGAGACACTCTGGCTGTGGCTTTGTTGGACTCAGGGAGTCTGGTGTCCCTGGTAAGAGCTACCCTGGTGTGGCCCGACTAGTATACTGGCTGAAAAATCGGGGTCGTGTGCATGTATGAGATTTAAAGGACTATCCCACTGCCTAAGTGTCCACGGTAGGCGGCAGGCGGTAGGGAGAGACTTTCCAGGCCCTGTGGCTGGCTGTGAGAGTTGTTGATGCCCCTGATTCAGGAATAACTCCAGCAGAGTGGCCTGGCTCGGGTGGGAGGCCAGAACCCTGGGAACTCGAGGCCGAAGGGCCTGCGGTAGGGGTGATCGCCACTTCGGTGGAAGAGGGGGAGACAACCCCGCTGAGTGTGTTGGTAGGAGACGTTGAGGACTTGCCATCGGGTCCTGAATTGGCAGACCTCAATGTCTCCGGTGAACATTTAAGAACCGCAGAAGACCGGGACCCAACCTTATTTCAGGCCTGGGAGAATGTAATAATTGATGGTGAACCGCAAAATCCTGGGGAGGACTCAATGTTTCCCCTTTTTGTTGTTCACCAGGAAATGCTGTATCGGGTAAACCAACTACGGGGTGAGCATGTTAAACAGCTACTGGTGCCCAAAGCATATCGCAAGCTCGTATTGAAGCTTACCCACCAACATGTTCTTGGGGGTCACTTGGGATGGCAGAAAACGCAGGAACGGATACTAAAGTGGTTTTACTGGCCCAGTGTGTTCAGAGAGGTAGAAGAGTTTTGTAAATCTTGCCTAACCTGTCAGATAAATAGCCCTCAGCTACATTTCCAGGGTGCCCTGGTACCTCTCCCGATTATCGAGGTCCCGTTCGAGTGAATCACTATGATTCTCATAGGCCCAGTACCGAAGTCCACTAGAGGGCACCAACACATCTTGGCCATCCTCGACTACGCCACTTGGTACCCGGAGACTGTGCCACTGCGACATACATCAGCCAAACTCATAGTTAAGGAGTTAATGGAGATGTTTTCCTGAGTGGGACTACCTAAAGAGGTTCTGACCGACCAAGGGACTCCTTTTATGTCCAAGGTCATGAGGGATCTCTGTAAGTTGCTCCACATAAAACAGCTATGGACGTCCATGTATCATCCGCATACGGATGGACTGGTAGAAAGATTTAATCAAACATTAAAAAACATGTTAAAAAGAGTGGTGTCTAAGGATGGGAGGGACTAGGACCTTCTTCTGCCCTATCTCAATTTCGCAGTGCGAGAGTTGCCCCAGGTCTCTACTGGGTTCTCACCCTTCGAACTTCTATATGGTAGATACCTTCGCGGTCTGTTGGACATAGCCAAAGAAGCATGGGAACAACAACACACACGGCACAAAAGTGTTATTGAGTACGTCACCCAGATGCAAGGACAGATGGAGACAGTGTTGCCTATGGTCAGGGAACATATTGAGGCAGCGCAGTGAGCCCAGAGAATGGTCTATAATCGGCAGGCTCGGGTCCGTAACTTTTACCCTGGTGATCGGGTTTTGGTTCTGGTACCAACCATAGACAGTAAGTTCCTAGCTATGTGGCAGGGGCCCTACAAGGTACTCGAGAAAGTTGGAGAGATAAATTACAAGGTACACCAGCCAGGGCGGCGAAAGCCGGAGCAGGTGTACCATGTGAATTTACTTAAACCATGGAGAAAATAGGAAGTCCTCTACTGAAGACAGCCCGTGACCAGATTTTATAGGAGAAGAGGTTCAGGCCCCTTGGTCTGATGCAAGAGAAGCAGTTGCCACAGTAAAAATTTCTGACACCCTCTCCTCCAAACAGGCTCAGGAAGCCAGGGAGTTCATTAGTCGGAACACGGATGTGTTTTCAGACCTCCCTGGACGCACTTCCATAATCCAGCATGACATTGAGCCTGAGCCTCAGGCAAAAGTCCGGTTAAAACCATACTACCGGATACCCGATGCTCGGCGACAAGCCATCTCGGAGGAAGTGCAGCTAATGCTGCAACTAGACATCATTGAGGAGTCCAAAAGTGAATGGGCCAGTCGGATAGTCTTAATACCCAAGCCAGATGGGACGCTATGGTTCTGTAATGATTTTCGCAAACTAAACGAAATCTCCAAGTTCGATGCGTATCCCATGCCCCGGGTAGATAAGCTTATCGAGAGGTTAGGACAAGCCCGATATTTTTCTGTTTTGGACCTCAAGAAGGGCTATTGGCAGGTGCCCTTAACGGATGCTGCCAAAGAGAAAACTGCCTTTGTCACCCCTGAGGGGCTGTATCAGTATAAAGTGTTACCCTTTGGTCTGCATGGTGCCCCCACCACATTCCAAAGACTCATGGACATTGTACTTCGTTCACATCGTCGAAATGCGTCAGTTTGCCCGGACGATATCGTCATCCACAGTACCGACTGGGAAAGTCATCTACCCAAAATGCAGGCCGTAGTGGACTTCCTTAGGACCGCTAACCCAAAGAAATGGGTGATAGGGTTAGAGGAGACTAAGTACCTGGGGTACGACATTGGACATGGAGTTATCAAACCCCAAGTGAAAAAAATAGAGGCGATTCGGAATTAGCCCCGACCTGTCACCACTAGTGTTGATCACGAATATTCGAATTGCAAATTTTTATTTCAAATATTGGCACTTCGAGAATTCGCAAATATTTAGAAAATAGTGATATACAGTCACCTAAAGAATTATTTGGAACACCATACTAATACGGTGTTGGACCCCCTTTTGCCTTCAGAACTGCCTTAATTCTACGTGGCATTGATTCAACAAGGTGCTTATAGCATTCTTTAGAAATGTTGGCCCATATTGATAGGATAGCATCTTGCAGTTGATGGAGAGTTTGAGGGATGCACATCCAGGGCTGAGATCTGGTGACTGTGGGGGCCATTTTAGTACAGTGAACTCATTGTCATGTTCAAGAAACCAATTTGAAATGATTCGAGCTCTGTGACATGGTGCATTATCCTGCTGGAAGTAGCCATCAGAGGATGGATACATGTTCTCATTCTGTTTACGCCAAATTCGGACTCTACCATTTGAATGTCTCAACAGAAATCGAGACTCATCAGACCAGGCAACATTTTTCCAGTCTTCAACAGTCCAATTTTGGTGAGCTCGTGCAAATTGTAGCCTCTTTTTCCTATTTGTAGTGGAGATGAGTGGTACATGGTGGGGTCTTCTGCTGTTGTAGTCCATCCGCCTCAAGGTTGTGCATTTTGTGGCTTCACAAATGCTTTACTGCATACCTCGGTTGTAACGAGTGGTTATTTCAGTCAACGTTGCTCTTCTATCAGCTTGAATCAGTCGGCCCATTCTCCTCTGACCTCTAGCACCCACAAGGCATTTTTGCCCACAGGACTGCCGCATACTGGATGTTTTTCCCTTTTCACACCATTCTTTGTAAACCCTAGAAATGGTTGTGCGTGAAAATCCCAGTAACTGAGCAGATTGTGAAATACTCAGACCGGCCCGTCTGGCACTAACAACCATGCCACGCTCAAAATTGCTTAAATCACCTTTCTTTCCCATTCTGACATTCAGTTTGGAGTTCAGGAGATTGTCTTGACCAGGAACACACCCCTAAATGCATTGAAGCAACTGCCATGTGATTGGTTGACTAGATAATTGCATTAATGAGAAATAGAACAGGTGTTCCTAATAATTCTTTAGGTGAGTGTATATTCGTAATTTCGAATATTTGAGATTTTTTTTATCAGTACACTTTATATGGTTTGCAGAGAGCTGTTGCATTGCATGTTTTGTTTTACAGTGTTGTTTTCAGCCATAGCAATGTGCCCCTGCGCGTTTGGATGTGCTGACTGACCCCCTCTTTCTTTGCAGTTTGTACTGGGGGGGTGGCTGACACCTCAGTCGTGCACTCTTGACCAGCTCGTCTGCCCCATAGGCTGATTTTAATTAGTGTGAGTATATAGCTTAGCCTGCTCTCCCTCATTCACTGGAAACCATTTGGCACCAGGAGAGGTATAGTGTGGACTCTCATTGCATTCTTTGGTGGCCATTTGGCACCAGGAGAGGTGTGGAGTGGGCTTGGCATGCATGATGGTACCTGCATTCCTTGGATATAATGGAGGCCATTTTGGCACCAAAGATGAGAGAAATTAAATCAGGCCCAGCTTGCATGTGGAACCTACACTCCCTGAATTGTATGGTAGCCGTCATTGCACATAACAGGTAGAATTTAGTGTTAGGAACCCGTCTTACAGAGATCGCCTTGACGTGCGGCAGATGGGCTCAAATAATTTTGTACAAAAAGTATAGCACTAGCAATTATTATGCATTTTTCTACTTAATTTGGTTTGCAGAGTGCTGTTGCACTGCATGTTTTGTTTTACAGTGTTGTTTTCAGCCATAGCAACGTGCCCCTGCGCATTGGGATGTGCTGACTGACCCCCTTTTTATTTGCAGTTAGCTTAGCTGGCTCCAGCTAGTCCGGGGCGGGCTTTTACTGGGAACAGGCAATGTGTTGGGTGGGTGCATGTTCCCCATGCTCCAGTCCGAGTTTTTGGAATATGCCTATGTCCAGGGATACTATTTAATCCTGTTGCTAGACTTGGGTGTGGCTCCCAGTCTGGGAAAGGAGCAGGCTGTGCCGAGGCCTGTGGGACCCTCTAACCCTGTGTGTGGGGTAAGCACTGGTGATGTGTTTTGGGGATCTGGGTTGTAGACCCAGATCCCGATAGAGAGGGAAAGACTGTTTAGTCAGTGGCCAGGCGGCTGAGGATTTATGTTTTTAATTTATGTTTTGGTTGCTGTTTTGTGCTTGGAAAATAGAGCATCGTTTGGACTTCAATCTGGTGTCCGTAGCAAAGTCTGTGAGAATGACCCCCGGATAAGAGACGATCCTCCACAATACATATATAACCATGGCAGCACATCAGGCCAAATATAAATATGGAGGTGCAGGCCAATGGATCCGGCAACAAATCCAGGACAATATAAGAATTTAAAAAAATTGCAGCACTCTCACAAAAAATGAGTGAAAAGAAAACACTTTATCCACCCCTGTGTTCGCAACTAGGGATGAGCAAACTTGTGTTTCAAGTTTGGCGTACAAGGTTCGGGTTATGTAAGAATTCAGTTATGGATTCTGCTACCACGGACCATAACTAAGGGTCCATTCACATGTTGGCATATTAGGTTCGCATCCGTTCTGCAATTTTGCAGACCCATTTATTTTCAATGAGGCCGCAAAAATGTACTGTCCGCATCCGCACTTCCGTTCCGTGGCTCCACAAAAAAATAGAGCATGTCCTATTCTTGTCCACAGCCACAGACAAGAATAGGCATTTCTATCATAGTGCCAGCCATATGCGGTTCGCAAAAAGCGGAAAGCCTATGGCTGGTGTCCGTGTTTTGCGGATATGCCATTTGCAGACCGCAAAACAGTTGCGGACGTGTGAATGGACCCTTCTGATCCATGGTAGCAGAATCCATAACTGAAGTCTTAGATAATCTGAACCTTGTAAGACGAACTTGAAACAAAAGTTCACTCAACACTAGTCGCAATATTTTAGATCATAGCTTGAAAAGAGACTCTGTGAATGAGCTGAAAACAGTGTGACCACAGGGGTGAATAAAGTGTTTGAGAGTGCAGACATTTTTTTTCTTATATACAGTGGATATAAAAAGTCTACACACCCCTGTTAAAATGTCAGGTTTCTGTGATGTAAAAAATGAGACAAATATAAATCATTTCAGAGCTTTTTACACCTTTAGGCCTCATGCACACGACTGTTTTTTTTTTGCGGTCCGCAAAAACGGGTTCCGTTTTTCCGTGATCTGTGACCGTTTTTTCGTCCGTGGGTCTTCCTTGATTTTTGGAGGATCCACGGACATGAAAAATAAGTCGTTTTGGTGTCCGCCTGGCCCTGCGGAGCCAAACGGATCCGTCCTGACTTACAATGCAAGTCAATGTGGACGGATCCGTTTGACGTTGACACAATATGGTGCAATTGCAAATGGATCCGTCCCCCATTGACTTTCAATGTAAAGTCAGAAGTTAATATACCATAGGATCGGAGTTTTCTCCAATCCGATGGTATATTTTAACTTGAAGCGTCCCCATCACCATGGGAACGCCTCTATGTGTTAGAATATACCATCGGATTTGAGTTAGATCGTGAAACTCAGATCCGACAGTATATTCTAACACAGAGGCGTTCCCATGGTGATGGGGACGCTTCAGGATAGAATATACTAAAAGAACTGTGTACATGACTGCCCCCTGCTGCCTGGCAGCACCCGATCTCTTACAGGGGGCTGTGATCTGCACAATTAACCCCTCAGGTGCCGCACCTTAAGGGGTTAATTGTGCGTATCATAGCCCCCTGTAAGAGATCAGGGGCTGCCAGGCAGAAGGGGGCAGACCCCCCTCCCTCCCCAGTTTGAATATCATTGGTGGCCAGTGTGCGACCCCCCTCCCTCCCTGTATTGTATTATCATTGGTGGCCAGTGTGCGCCCCCCTGGCCCCCCCTTCCTCCCTGTATTGTATTATCATTGGTGGCCAGTGTGCGGCCCCCCCGGCCCCCCCTCCCTCTATTGTATTATTTTCATTGATGGCACAGTGTGCGGTCCCCCCGGCGCTGTCTGTGACCGGCCAGAAGCTCCTCCTACTGGTAAGTGACAGGTATGTGCGGCGCATTGCTTAATGATCTGTCACTTACCAGTAGGAGGAGCTCCCGGCCGGTCACAGACAGCGCAGCAGGTAAGTATGATGCTCCTAATATTGCTAAGTAAGGGGAGGCCGCACACTGTGCCACCAATGAAAATAATACAATAGAGGGAGGGAGAGGGGGGCTGGGGGGGCCGCACACTGTGCCACCAATGAAAATAATACAATAGAGGGAGGGAGGGGGGGCCGTGGGGGGCCGCACTGGCCACCCATGAAATTAAAACTGGGGAGGGAGGGGGGTCTGCCCCCTGCTGCCTGGCAGCCCCTGATCTCTTATAGGGGGCTATGATGTGCACAATTAACCCCTCAGGTGCAGGACCTAAGGGGTTAATTGTGCGGATCACAGCCCCCTGTAAGAGATCGGGTGCTGCCAGGCAGCAGGGGGCAGTCATGTACACAGTTCGTAGTATATTCTAACTAGAAGCGTCCCCATCACTATGGGAACGCCTCTGTGTTAGAATATACTGTCGGATATGAGTTTTCACGAAGTGAAAACTCATCTCTGAAAAAGCTTTTATGCAGACGGATCTTCGGATCCATCTGTATGAAAGTAACCTACGGCCACGGATCACGGACGCGGATGCCAATCGTGTGTGCATCCGTGTTCTTTCACGGACCCATTGACTTGAATGGGTCCGTGAACCGTTATCCGTCCAAAAAATAGGACAGGTCCTATTTTTTGGACGGACAGGAAACACGGATCACGGATGCAGCTGCAAAACGGTGCATTTTCCGATTTTTCCACGGACCCATTGAAAGTCAATGGGTCCGCGAAAAAAAAACTGAAAACGGCACAACGGCCACGGATGCACACAACGGTCGTGTGCATGAGGCCTTAATGTGACCTATAAACTGTACCACTCAATTGAAAAACAAACTGAAATCTTTTAGGTAGATGGAAGAAAAAATATAAAAATAAAATAATATGGTTGCATAAGTGTGCACACCCTCTTATAACTGGGGATGTAGCTGTGTTCAGAATTAAGCAATCACATTCAAAATCATGTAAAATAGGAGTCAGCATACACCTGCCATCATTTAAAGTGCCTCTGATTAACCCCAAATAAAGTTCATCTGCTCTAGTTGGTCTTTCCTGACACTAGGAATATATATATAGTCATTTTTCAAACTGGTGTAAAGTAGAACTGGCTTAGTTGCCCATAGCAACCAATCAGATTCCACCTTTCATTTTTCACAGCTTCATTGGAAAATGTACTGATTCCCTAGGGGACAAAGGGGTAAAACTTAACATTTAATATAGATGCTTCTAAAATAATAGACGCTAGAGGATGGACCTCTGTGACAAACAACAATAAAACAGCCCAGAGGGCCTAGATTGAACATACACAGTATGGTGAATAATACCAATAAAATACAGGAACGTTCTCACCCAGATATAGAAGTGGACCGAGGGTTCTCTCAGTCATTGCTGGAGGTGGAGATGGACTTGTATTGGTAGGTCGCCATGCTGGAAGGTGCCAAGCGTATTCGCCCCTGTATAGTTGGAAATAACAGGGCAGTAGCCATAGAAGACCCTATGTGAGGGACAGGGGCTATTACGCCCTACCTATCTATATGAGGAACTCTATATGAGGAACTTGCCCCGGAAGGGGCGTCCCCGTCCGGATACCTAACCCTATGGGGGCGGAATCCCTGATAAACCCTATATGGGTACTCCCGACGTGTCACGTTTCATTCCGTGAGTGAATGAAACGTGACACTATACAGGGGCGAATACGCTTGGCACCTTCCAGCATGGCGACCTACAAATACAAGTCCATCTCCACCTCCAGCAACGACTGAGAGAACCCTCGGTCCACTTCTACATCTGGGTGAGAACGTTCCTGTATTTTATTGGTATTATTCACCATACTGTGTATGTTCAGTCTAGGCCCTCTGGCCTGTTTCATTGTTGTTTGTCACAGAGGTCCATCCTCTAGCATCTATTATTTTAGAAGCATCTATATTAAATGTTACGTTTTACCCCTTTGTCCCCTAGGGGATCAGTACATTTGCCATTTTTGTTTTGGGAGTAAATAGGTCTGGTCGTCGAACTTGGCCTCTTTTGAGTTTCTCAATTTATTCTTATACTGAGCATGGCAGGCTTCCTTGCCACTGGCTTCAGTACTGAGAATTGGCTGGTGAAAGCCAAAGAGATATTTTCTGATAAGGAATTTTCCCAAAAGAAGTATACCCCATCTTTTCACGCAGCATTTAAAGAACTGACTGATATCTATAAGGATCAAATTCTCTCCTGGTGGGAGGTGCAGAGCCTGGAGAATTATCTCAAACACAGTATTGTGCCCAGGGGTCTCAGGATCGCTCTGTTACCGGCAGCTAGATTCAGAACCCCAGGCTTTCTCAGCAAATGGGAGAAAGAAGCTACTGAGAGCTCCTTGCGACTAATGCGCTTCCTCCTTATAGAGGAAAAAACAACCTAGAAAGCCTGACCAAAAAACTAAGTGCAGGTATCGAGTCTGCTCAGATTTTCTCACAGGAGCCCGAGTTTGCAATCAAAGAGAAACAGTTACACAACTTCCTGGAGAAATACCAATATCATCTCAAGGAGCGCAAACATCAGCAGTTTGTGAGAGATCTGGCAGACTTTAAGGACAATAAGATCTATTCCTCTATTGCCAATAGGAGAGATATTGTGGGAGCCAACACTGATCAATCGTCGACAGAGACTGATTGCTCCGACTCTGACAGTACATCCAAGGGCTCCAGACCATCATCCCGGGGAGGCAATCGTCGTGGGCGACAGAGAGGAGGTTCACGAGGGTATGGCCAATACCAGGGTCAACCCAACCCTCGTTTTTTAGGGGGGACTGGCCAATACCAGGGCCAATCCAATCCTCAACAGACCTACCCACTGCGCAACTGCATGCACCCACCTCCAAACCCCTAGGACCTCAGGTTGTTAACCTCTCATCTCGTTCCCTCAATCTAATTGAGATAGAGGTTCTCCAACTCGGTCTCTGTTTCGTCCCTACTCCTTCCTTCAACCATTTTGACATCATCAAAGACCTAAATCTGTTCGCTCAGAAGCTCCGTTGGCACAAATTCTATAAGTTGCAGGATAAAAAACAGTGCCGTGATTTGGGCATCCGCTTGGACATCCTAGCGGATGTACGTCTTCTGTACGGACTTGACAGAGAACTTGAAAAGCAGGAAGGTCAGGGACCCTTTACTAACCTTAAGCTGAAAAGCAACAAAATGCCCCCCAATTTAGGTGAGCTATCGTGTGTGGATGTTTTCCTTAGCACGGTCTCGCAAGAGATTGAGAACCTACGTCCATCGCACTTTTCCAATATTGACTAAGTCCGAGCCAGCGCTATCACAAACCTGGAGAATGATCACTCTATAGTGATCAAGCCCTCGGATAAGGGGGGTAACACTGTGGTTATGGACCATGGTCAATATACTGACATGTATAGCAAGGCCTTGCTGAGGGACTCATCCACATACGAGGTCCTGTCACAGAACCCTTTGGATAAATTCAGAGCACAGTTGAAAACCATTTTAGATGAAGCCAAGACCTCGTTAATCATCACAGACGATGAATACAAATTCATGTTACCTGCCAATCCTCGCCTAGCAACTTTTTATTGCCTCCCGAAGTTGCACAAGGGGACACATCCATTGAAGGGGCAACCCATTGTGTCAGACGTGGGTAACCTATCCCAAAATGTGGGGATTTATGTGGATCGGGTTTTGGCACCATTTGTTGCTGTGTTGCCTTCTTACACCCGGTCAATATACAAAAACGGTTTGGCAGCACTACTGTCCCACATAAGGGAAAGCCATTCAGGAAAATACCTTGAAGGTAGTGGTGCACGCAGATGGGGACCCTGGCTGATGATCCCAACGTCAGAATATTTATACAAGAAATCCGCAGCACTCGTCAATGTGATAAATCCAAGGTGGTTTATTCCATATACAGCAAGATGGTGCGACGTTTCGACCCAACCCGGTCTTTCTCAAGCAACAAAATGAATTTAGTCTGTGTGTGCTTTATACCATACAAAGTGGGTGGAGCTATCGCTTCCCCAGGTGAGGTGATATATCCAATTATATCCAAATACATATACATCGTCATAATGATGAGGATTGTTTCCAATCCAGTATGGTGAACAATCTTAGTGACATATAAACATATACACTTCTATATAATAATAACATTGTCTCCTACCCTAAGGTGACGTCCCCGGGGTTCTAACCCATGTCCGCAATGTTCTTACAGCGCGCTAAACTCAGCGTCCCGGAAGTCGCACTGCGCATGCGTGCCCGCCTACCATCAGCCAATAGAAGAATTCTTTTTAAGTATCGCGTCATCTGTTGTCGATATCCACAGGCAAAAGTGCTTCCCGGCATCGCACCAGATGACCCGAGTCATGACGTAGGTAGTTGCCATGGGGACGCGGCTATTGACACAACAAACTGCTGGATCATTCGCGTTACCCCACATACTACCTCCTCATTATATAGACAGTGAAAGGGTGAATGGCGGTGGGTGGAAAGGTCAATGTCATCGGTCCTCAGGCAGTAACATTTAAAATTACTCTATTAAATCACGGGTTCAAGTCCCTAAATGTTATATGTGGTTCCTCCAGGTGGAATACCGATTTCACTCGGTTCTCCCTCCTTCCTGAGGATACCCCATACCCATGCATACTTCTCCTTATGAAAGTGTACATGTCCCCATCCGTGACATCAGATGAGACATGTATACACTTTTCAGGGTTATTTTCAGTCGCTAAGGGCACCACACGGATCGATCACCGCAAAGTGACAACAGTCCAGGTGGCCCACCGCGGCTGTCCACTCATGCATCATTATATATTCAGTGGCCATGGACCAACGTCATGCACTTACCACCGCCTGCCAAACCCAAGCACCATACAATGTCAGATATCAGGCTGAGTTAAACGGGGTCAGCATGGGAAAATTTGCGGATCAGGGATAGTCCCGGTGAGGTCCATCCTATGGGGGGACAAGAATAAATATATAAAAAGAAGTGTTTAAGTGAAACCCATACATAAAATCCTCACAACAATAACCTTTGTTGGGCACAAAACTTAGTTACTAAAAACAAAAAAGAGTTTGTTCATCTATACTGTGTGAAAGAAACAGGGATCCCTTACAGGAAGACCCCCAAGTTGAAGTCCCTGTTGAGTCCCCTTGGTTCCCGTGTATTTAACCTATATATCCACTTAAGTTCCAATTGTTTTAGAAGGGTTTCTCGATCTCCCCCCCTCCTAAGTGGTGGTATTCCATCTATTACCTGGAACCTTAATTGTGACACACTGTGTCCCAATTTGTGGAAATGTTCCGGTACTGGAAGGTCCAGGGCTTCCTTGCGGATTTTGGACTTGTGCTGTGTAATCCTCTTTTTGACCTCCTGTGTGGTCTCCCCCACATAGAGGAGCCCACATGGGCACTGAAGGATATACACAACATGAGTTGAATTACAGGTATAAAACTGCCTGATCTCATATCTTTTCCCTGTGTGCGGATGTACAAATGTTTCACCTTTTGCCATGTTATTACAGTGGCAACAGCCTAGGCATGGGTAACATCCTGTTTGTTTATGTTGTTGTGCATTCAGGGGTTTGTCTGCGTGTACCAATTTATCCCTGACATTGGGGCCTCTCCTATATGAAAACAGGGGGGGATTTTTGAATTCTGGGGTATCTGGAAATGCCTGAGTAAGCAATGTCCAGTTTTTTCTGATCACCGTGGCAACCTGTCTGCTCATTGCTGTGTACCTAGATACAAAGGGGATTCTGGCTTGTATCTGTGTTTTATTTTCATTTTTCTTGAGCAACATTTCCCTCTCCATCCTACGAGCCCTATCCTGATGTTTGTTCGTCAATTGTAGCGGATAGCCTCTCCTGATAAATTTTTGGTTCATCTCTTGCAATCTGACCTCCACCCTTTCTTCATCACTAACTATTCTGCGTACTCGCAGGAATTGACTATAGGGGAGCGATTTTATCATTGCTCGTGGATGTGAGCTGTCATATTGCAAGATATTGTTCTTATCAGTATTCTTTATGTGGATGTCCGTACCCAATACATCCCCCTGTACACACACCAGTGTGTCCAGAAATTGTAATTGGGTTTTGGAACTGACTCTAGTAAATTTCAATGCTGGGTGGTGTCATGGTCTTACCTGCTTGCTGCTCTCCTTCGTTTGACATGTGCTGGCGGCCATCTTGGTTTCTGGGTTTCTTGTAGCCTTCCACCCTGCGGCTCCTCCTTCCCCTGGGAGGAGCTGGATGCCTAGCTCATATATATAGGAGGTCTGTGGCTTCAGTTCCTTGCTTGGTCCTCTTGTGTTCACATGCTTCTAAGACTGCTGCTGCTTCTGGTTCCTGATCCTGGCTTCGTCTGACTACCCTTCTGGTTCCTGATCCTGGCTTTGTCTGACTACCCTGCTGGTTCCTGATCCTGGTTTCGTCTGACTACCCTGCTGGTTCCTGATCCTGGCTTCGTCTGACTACCCTGCTGGTTCCTGATCCTGGCTTCGTCTGACTACCCTTCTGGTTCCTGACCTCTGGCTTCGCAAAGACTCTGCTCGGTTTCACCATCCGTTTGGACTTTTGCTTTACAGCTTTATTTTCAATAAAGCCTTCTTATTTTCACTTATCTCTTGTTGTACGTCTGGTTCATGGCTCCGTGACATTAGGACCAAGCCATGAATTCTGACGGTACAGGGCCATCCTCGCTACCCACGCTGGTTGCCAGACTTGATCAGCAGGATCACCTGTTGGGTCGGTTCGCTGTGGCGTTGCAAACCCTGCTTGAACGCACGGCTCATTTCGCTCCCGTTGCCGATGGGTCGGTTGTCGCTCCTGGGCTCGCTCCTACTGCCGCTCCGGTTGTTGCGCCAGAGTCTACCCCGACACCTGTTGTTGCGCCTGCGGTGTTTCGGGGTATGACCGGTTCTGCCCCTCTTCCACAGCGCTTTGGGGGAGAGCCAACTCAGTGCTGAGGTTTCCTTAACCAGGTGGGCATTTATTTCGAGTTGCTGCCACATGCCTTTCCTACTGAGAGATCAAAGGTGGGCTTCTTGATCTCGCTGCTCTTGGACAAGGCCTTGGCCTGGGCCAGCCCTTTATGGGAGAACAACAATCCGGTGGTTGCCGAGTTTTCCGGTTTTGTTGCTTCTCTTCGGAAGGTATTCGATGTGCCGGCTCGTGCTGCCTCTGCTGCGAAGCTCCTTATGTCCATCAGACAGGGTTCACGATCCGTAGCTGAATACGCCATTGAGTTTCGTACCCTGGCAGCAGAGGTGGGCTGGAATATTGAGGCTCTGGTCGCTGCTTTCTCTCATGGTCTCTCGGATGCCTTGAAGGATGAGGTTGCAGCTAAGGACCTACCAGTTGAGCTCGAGTCTCTTATTTCTTTCCTGATTTTGATTGACACCAGACTCAGGGAGAGACCTTCCTTTAAGGAGAACCTGCGGAGGTCTTCTAACAGATTGGTGCCTACGTTTGCTGTCCCACCCGTGCCTCCCTCTCCTCCCACGCCTCCTGGGGATGACTTGTCTGGGGGTGAACCCATGCAGCTGGGGTTTGCTTGCCTGTCCGAGGGGGAGAGGGCACTCCGGAGACGTGAGGGCCGATGCATGTACTGTGGTCTCGGTGGGCATTTTCGGTTGGCATGTCCGAACCGTCCGGGAAACGCTCGTACCCTGAGATCCTGTCGGGGGCAGATCTTGGGTGGAGTCTCCTCGTCCCCGGTTTCCCGTGTTGACAAACCACTGATCACTGTTGTCCTCTCCTGGGTCGGGGGCTCGGTGACGACCCAGGCGTTGGTGGACTCTGGTGCTGGTGGTTTGTTCATTGATAGTGTGTTCGCTGCCGCCAATTCCATTCCTCTGCAGGCTCGAGGTTCCCCACTGGCTCTTGAGGCGATAGACGGCAGACCCCTTCTGCCGCCACACGTGACTCATGAGACCCTTCCAGTGGGGATAGCCATTGGTGCCGTTCACAGAGAGTCAGTCTGCCTCCAGGTTATTTCGTCTCCACACTACTCGGTGGTCTTGGGGTACCCCTGGCTCCAGAAGCATAATCCGACTTTCGATTGGAGATCGGTCGAGATCCTCTCGTGGTCACCGCAGTGTGGGGCTAGTTGCATCCATGGGTCTGTCAAGTTGCTGTGTACTTCCTCGGACTCTCTGTTGCCTCCTGAATATGAGGAGTACCTGGATGTATTCGATAAGGTGCGCGCGGTTGCCCTACCTCCGCACCGCCCATATGATTGTGCCATAGAGTTACAATCTGGTGCCGTTCCTCCTCGTGGCAAAGTCTATCCACTGTCGGCAGCGGAGAATGAGGCCATGGAGGAGTACGTGAGGGAGGCGCTTTCACGCGGACACATTCGCAAATCTTCGTCCCCGGCAGGGGCTGGATTTTTCTTTGTGAAAAAGAAGGGCGGTGAGTTGAGGCCTTGCATCGATTACAGGGGTCTCAATCGCATCACGATCAAGAACGCTTACCCGATACCCTTGATTTCCGAGCTGTTCGATCGCCTTAAAGGGGCCACGGTCTTTACCAAACTCGACCTGAGGGCGGCATATAACCTGGTAAGGATCAAGGCGGGCGATGAGTGGAAGACCGCGTTTAACACCAGGACCGGTCATTACGAATCCTTGGTTATGCCCTTTGGGTTGTGCAATGCGCCCGCAGTCTTTCAGGAATTCATCAACGATGTTTTCCGTGACCTGTTGCAGCAGTGTGTGGTAGTCTATTTGGATGACATCTTGGTATATTCTGAATCCATGGAGGCCCACATTCTGGATGTCAGACGAGTGTTGCAACGGTTACGAGAGAACAAGCTGTTCGGTAAGCTTGAGAAATGCGAATTTCACCGATCCCAGGTAACCTTCTTAGGTTACATCATTTCCGCTGAGGGGTTCTCCATGGATCCTGAGAAGGTTTCGGCTGTCTTACAGTGGCCCCAGCCCAGTGGTCTTCGTTCCCTGCAGCGCTTTTTGGGCTTCGCCAATTATTATCGGAAGTTCATCAGGGACTTTTCCATGCTGGCCAAGCCTCTCACGGATCTGACCAGGAAGGGCAGTAATTCCCAGGTCTGGCCGCTCGAGGCCATCCGAGCTTTTGAGGCCCTAAAGTCCGCCTTTGTGTCGGCTCCGATTCTGTCGCATCCCAACCCTGGGTTGCCCTTTGTCCTCGAGGTGGACGCGTCTGAGACGGGAGTAGGCGCCCTTCTGTCTCAGCGTAGAACACCAGAGGGTCCTCTGCTTCCTTGTGGGTTTTACTCCCGGAAACTGTCTTCCGCGGAGTGCAACTATCAGATTGGTGACAGGGAGTTATTGGCCATCGTGCAGGCCCTTAAAGAATGGAGGCACTTGCTCGAGGGTTCGGTGGTTCCGGTTCTCATCCTGACGGACCACAAGAATCTGACCTACCTTTCTGAGGCCAAGAGATTGACACCACGTCAGGCCAGATGGGCTCTGTTCTTGTCACGTTTTAATTACGTGGTCTCCTACCTACCCGGTTCCAAGAACATCAGGGCGGATGCCTTATCACGGCAGTACTCCGAGCTGTCCAGGGAGGAGTCGATTCCGACTTCGGTCATACCTCCGAATCAGATCCTGGCCGCCATTCGCACCAGCCTAAACTCTCCCCTGGGTGAGCAGATTTTGGCGGCTCAATCTGGTGCTCCCTCTGGGAGACCCAACGGCAGATGTTTTGTGCCTGAGGAGTTGCGCACTCGGTTGTTGCGAACCTACCATAACTCCAAGACCGCGGGGCATCCTGGAAAGAATCAGCTGTCCTGGGCTGTTTCACGTCTGTTCTGGTGGCCTTCCCTACGTTCCGACATCGCCGCATATGTAGCGGCATGCTCCGTTTGTGCCCAGAGTAAGTCCCCTCGGCACCTTCCGTTGGGCCTTCTGCAACCCATAGCCACCGGGGAGCGTCCATGGTCACACCTGGGGATGGATTTCATTGTGGACCTCCCTGCATCCCGAGGCCATAGCTGGATGCCTAGCTCATATATATAGGAGGTCTGTGGCTTCAGTTCCTTGCTTGGTCCTCTTGTGTTCACATGCTTCTAAGACTGCTGCTGCTTCTGGTTCCTGATCCTGGCTTCGTCTGACTACCCTTCTGGTTCCTGATCCTGGCTTCGTCTGACTACCCTGCTGGTTCCTGATCCTGGTTTCGTCTGACTACCCTGCTGGTTCCTGATCCTGGCTTCGTCTGACTACCCTGCTGGTTCCTGATCCTGGCTTCGTCTGACTACCCTTCTGGTTCCTGACCTCTGGCTTCGCAAAGACTCTGCTCGGTTTCACCATCCGTTTGGACTTTTGCTTTACAGCTTTATTTTCAATAAAGCCTTCTTATTTTCACTTATCTCTTGTTGTACGTCTGGTTCATGGTTCCGTGACAGGTGGATGTTATTCAAATGTTCATTAAATGCCTCCAATTCAGATTCAGTGCCTGTCCATATAAGAAAGATATCGTCTATGTATCTCATCCAGCCCCTCACTTTACTGAAGAAGCTGGATGGATACACAGACGAGCTCTCTACATAGGACATGTAGATATTAGCATACACCGGTGCAGCATTAGACCCCATCGCGGTCCCCCTGTTTTGCACAAAGAATCGATCTTTAAACTTAAAATAATTGCACGTTAGTATGATCTCTAGCAACGCCAGAATAAAATTCAACATAGGACGTTGTCAACATAGGACGTTGCATCAATAGCATATTTTTGGAGTACTCCATCCAAAAAACGATCGGCCATTTTTTTGGATGGAGTACTCCAAAAATATGCTATTGATGCAACGTCCTATGTGAAGGACACCACCCATTTCTTACTTAAGTTAAGGGAGTTGACATTTCAGCCAGGGGTCACACTGGTCTCATTTGATGTGGTCAGTCTTTACACCAGTATTGTAACATAGTAACATAGTACATAAGGCCGAAAAAAGACATTTGTCCATCCAGTTCGGCCTGTCATCCTACAAGTTGATCCAGAGGAAGGCAAAAAAAAACCCTGTGAGGTAGAAGACCATGACAAAGGACTTGAAGCAGTTAGGTATGCCTTACGCAACTCAGAGTATACACCTGTATTGGTGAATTTTATTCTGGCGTTGCTAGAGATCATACTAACGTGCAATTATTTTAAGTTTAAAGATCGATTCTTTGTGCAAAACAGGGGGACCGCGATGGGGTCTAATGCTGCACCGGTGTATGCTAATATCTACATGTCCTATGTAGAGAGCTCGTCTGTGTATCCATCCAGCTTCTTCAGTAAAGTGAGGGGCTGGATGAGATACATAGACGATATCTTTCTTATATGGACAGGCACTGAATCTGAATTGGAGGCATTTAATGAACATTTGAATAACATCCACCCAGCATTGAAATTTACTAGAGTCAGTTCCAAAACCCAATTACAATTTCTGGACACACTGGTGTGTGTACAGGGGGATGTATTGGGTATGGACATCCACATAAAGAATACTGAAAAGAACAATATCTTGCAATATGACTGCTCACATCCACGAGCAATGATAAAATCGCTCCCCTATAGTCAATTCCTGCGAGTACGCAGAATAGTTAGTGATGAAGAAAGGGTGGAGGTCAGATTGCAAGAGATGAACCAAAAATTTATCAGGAGAGGCTATCCGCTACAATTGACGAACAAACATCAGGATAGGGCTCGTAGGATGGAGAGGGAAATGTTGCTCAAGAAAAATGAAAATAAAACACAGATACAAGCCAGAATCCCCTTTGTATCTAGGTACACAGCAATGAGCAGACAGGTTGCCACGGTGATCAGAAAAAACTGGACATTGCTTACTCAGGCATTTCCAGATACCCCAGAATTCAAAAATCCCCCCCTGTTTTTATATAGGAGAGGCCCCAATGTCAGGGATAAATTGGTACACGCAGACAAACCCCTGAATGCACAACAACATAAACAAACAGGATGTTACCCATGCCTAGGCTGTTGCCACTGTAATAACATGGCAAAAGGTAAAACATTTGTACATCCGCACACAGGGAAAAGATATGAGATCAGGCAGTTTTATACCTGTAATTCAACTCATGTTGTGTATATCCTTCAGTGCCCATGTGGGCTCCTCTATGTGGGGGAGACCACACAGGAGGTCAAAAAGAGGATTACACAGCACAAGTCCAAAATCCGCAAGGAAGCCCTGGACCTTCCAGTACCGGAACATTTCCACAAATTGGGACACAGTGTGTCACAATTAAGGTTCCAGGTAATAGATGGAATACCACCACTTAGGAGGGGGGGAGATCGAGAAACCCTTCTAAAACAATTGGAACTTAAGTGGATATATAGGTTAAATACACGGGAACCAAGGGGACTCAACAGGGACTTCAACTTGGGGGTCTTCCTGTAAGGGATCCCTGTTTCTTTCACACAGTATAGATGAACAAACTCTTTTTTGTTTTTAGTAACTAAGTTTTGTGCCCAACAAAGGTTATTGTTGTGAGGATTTTATGTATGGGTTTCACTTAAACACTTCTTTTTATATATTTATTCTTGTCCCCCCATAGGATGGACCTCACCGGGACTATCCCTGATCCGCAAATTTTCCCATGCTGACCCCGTTTAACTCAGCCTGATATCTGACATTGTATGGTGCTTGGGTTGGCAGGCGGTGGTAAGTGCATGACGTTGGTCCATGGCCACTGAATATATAATGATGCATGAGTGGACAGCCGCGGTGGGCCACCTGGACTGTTGTCACTTTGCGGTGATCGATCCGTGTGGTGCCCTTAGCGACTGAAAATAACCCTGAAAAGTGTATACATGTCTCATCTGATGTCACGGATGGGGACATGTACACTTTCATAAGGAGAAGTATGCATGGGTATGGGGTATCCTCAGGAAGGAGGGAGAACCGAGTGAAATCGGTATTCCACCTGGAGGAACCACATATAACATTTAGGGACTTGAACCCGTGATTTAAAAGAGTAATTTTAAATGTTACTGCCTGAGGACCGATGACATTGACCTTTCCACCCACCGCCATTCACCCTTTCACTGTCTATATAATGAGGAGGTAGTATGTGGGGTAACGCGAATGATCCAGCAGTTTGTTGTGTCAATAGCCGCGTCCCCATGGCAACTACCTACGTCATGACTCGGGTCATCTGGTGCGATGCCGGGAAGCACTTTTGCCTGTGGATATCGACAACAGATGACGCGATACTTGAAAAGAATTCTTCTATTGGCTGATGGTAGGCGGGCACGCATGCGCAGTGCGACTTCCGGGACGCTGAGTTCAGCGCGCTGTAAGAACATTGCGGACATGGGTTAGAACCCCGGGGACGTCACCTTAGGGTAGGAGACAATGTTATTATTATATAGAAGTGTATATGTTTATATGTCACTAAGATTGTTCACCATACTGGATTGGAAACAATCCTCATTATTATGACGATGTATATGTATTTGGATATAATTGGATATATCACCTCACCTGGGGAAGCGATAGCTCCACCCACTTTGTATGGTATAAAGCACACACAGACTAAATTCATTTTGTTGCTTGAGAAAGACCGGGTTAGGTCGAAACGTCGCACCATCTTGCTGTATATGGAATAAACCACCTTGGATTTATCACATTGACGAGTGCTGCGGATTTCTTGTATAAATATTCTTACACCCGGGACACCACACACCTGCTGAAACAGCTGGAGGGCATCCACATCGAAGATGAGAGCATGTTGGCCAGTATCGATGTGGAGGCCCTATACTCCAATATTTCCCATACCCTTGGAATTAAGGCAGTGGAACATTTTTTGAGTACCCGCGGATGCCTGTACCACGCCCACAGCCTCTTTGTCCTCTCCCTATTGGAATTTACTCTGACCAGTAACGTATTTTCCTTCAATGGGAAGCTCTACCACCAGCTCAGGGGCACCGCGATGGGGAGTTCCTGTGCCCCGTCGTATGCTAACTTGTTCCTTGGCTGGTGGGAAGAGACCCTAGTCTTTAGGGAGGACCGTTCCATATTTATGGACCAAGTAGGCATGTGGGCGCGGTACATCGACGACATCTTCATCATATGGAACAGTAACGAGTCTTCGTTCCGATCCTTGGTGGGGATGCTCAACAATAATAACATTGGCATGCATTTTACTTGCGAAGTTGGGGGCACAAGGTTGCCTTTCCTTGATGTCCTTATATCTAAAACATCTACTGGCGAACTGGAGACGTCAATTTACAGAAAACCTACGTCTACCAATACCCTACTTAGGTGGGAGAGCAGTCATCCTATCCCACTTAAGCGGGGTATCCCCAAGGGACAGTACCTTAGGCTCAGGAGGAACTGTTCGACTAAGCGAGAGTTCGTCAGGCAAGCGGCTGACCTACGGTTTAGGTTCCGGCAACGCGGATACCCTGACAAGGTCTTGAGGAGGGCGTTTGGGTTTGCACTGCATGCAGATGGAGCGTCTCTCCTTACTCCCAAATCTTGTCCAGTGCAGACTTCAAACATCATTCGCCCCGTCACGACCTATGACAGGGCCTCAGGGGATATCAAAGATATTCTCAAAAATTGGGGCATCCTTTTACTGGACCCAGACCTGAGAGAGGTAGTGGGTGACTATCCACACCTCACCTACCGTTGCGGCCGTAGCCTCCGCGACAGGCTGGTGTCCAGTGAATTCATGCCCCCCACTTTGACTGATTCCACCTGGCTTAAATGCAAAGTGAAAGGATGTTACAGGCGCAGTGGATGCATTGCCTGTCCCTACGTGAAATCTGGGAAGGTCTTCAGCAGTGCAGTCACGGGCAAAGAATACCGTATACATCACTTCATTAACTGCCAGACTCGCGGTGTCATATACCTCCTGTCATGTGAGTGTGGCAGGGGGTATGTGGGCAAAACCATCCGTGAGCTCCGCAGACGTATTGGGGAGCACCTAAACAATATAGCCAAGGCTAAAGACACTCCTGTGGCTAACCATATCCATAACTAGCACAATGGAAAAGACGCATTTCGGTGATGGGCATTGATCGGATCTTACCCCCAAAACGTGGGGGAGATTGGGATCGTGCCATCCTACAGCGGGAGACACGATGGATATACTACTTAAAAGCCATGGCCCCTTTGGGCCTAAATGAGCAGTTAAATTTTGGCTGCTTTATATAAATTTCTCATCTCTTTCTCCCCTGTTTCAACTCCTTATCTCCATGCTCTTTTGGCATCTAGCCAGTCATCTCCTCCTGTGGCTGGTGTCTCCTAAAGCCTGCCTCTATTAGTTTGGTTCTATTTATTATGTTGTTACCAGGGGATCCCTCCAACTAAGGGCCCCAACCGCTGCCATTGCTGTCTGTATTTACCATATGACACTGTGGTCGGTTAGTGCCTAGTCCCGCCCCCTGTTGATACGTATCACAGCTCCCTCTATGCCGCATTGTTTGTGGGCTTAACGTGCTTTGGGTGATGCGCTCTACAGTCGGTTGTATCCCGATCATGTGCTCTGTCACGTGATGTGTGACGTCATTGCCTGGCGCTGCACACTCCGGATCGCATCGCCTTGGTACGCTGGCTCACTTCTGTGCGTTCCACCGGACACATGACTTCCTTGTACCGGCGTCACGTGACCGGAAGTGGGGCGGCACAGGTAAACTGGCGCGACTTTAGGCATGTTTTAAAAGGCGCTGACAGGTGGGCATTCCCTGCTGACAGCCCAACTGGATCACATGTATCCTGGGGTCAGACTTTCACACTGACAGGTATCACCCACTGGTGAACCTGTACTCTAGCTAAGAGGTTTTGCTATGGCCACTCATTGGTGTTTTGTCTGACTGACCTCCACCTGCGATTATAGTGACTGACCTTAAGCAAACTCTCCTTTTACCATCGTTCTTTGTAATACAAGCCCCATCCATAGTCTTGTTATTACTTTACTCTCCCCTGAAGATTTCACTCACGGAATGAAACGTGACACGTCGGGAGTACTCATATAGGGTTTATCAGGGATTCCGCCCCCATAGGGTTAGGTATCCCTACGGGGACGCCCCTTGCGGGGCAAGTTCCTCGTATAGATAGGTAGGGCATAATAGCCCCTGTCCCTCACATAGGGTCTTCTAGGGCTACTGCCCTGTTATTTCCAACTATACAGGGGCGAATACGCTTGGCACCTTCCAGCATGGCGACCACCCAATACAAGTCCATCTCCACCTCCAGCAACGACTGAGAGAACCCTCGGTCCACTTCTACATCTGGGTGAGAACGTTCCTGTATTTTATTGGTATTATTCACCATACTGTGTATGTTCAGTCTAGACCCTCTGGGCTGTTTCATTGTTGTTTGTCAAAGAGGTTCATCCTCTAGCATCTATTATTTTAGAAGCATCTATATTAAATGTTAAGTTTTACCCCTTTGTCCCATAGGGGATAAGTAGATTTGCCATTTTTGTTTTGGGAGTAAATAGGTCTGGTCGTCGAACTTGGCCTCTTTTGAGTTTCTCTACAGCTTCATTAGAAACTAATCCAGTTCTACTTTACACCAGTTTTTATAGATCTCCCCCAGTGTGTACTTCTATGTGTACATAGCACTGTGTGTCGTCACACTGTACTAATCTGTGTGGGAAAAGTGACCGTTCACAGTGCGGACTGCACACAATACTGTATTCAGAACAGAGTGTAGGTAGTGAGAGCGTCAGTAATGAGATCTGTATCCTGCTTATAACGCCATGGTTCTGACTGTAGATCGCTACACTGACATTATCAGCAGAAATATCTATTGTGTCTACAAATAATACTGTAAGACTCACCATGTTGTGTATTGGAATGAAATCTTACTACCAAGTTACTTGCAAGTTCCAGCAGCCTATATGTAGAAGAGCATTTCTGAGAGCATCTGAAGCAAAGCTGATACCAGTAAACAAACAAGTGCAATTTTATTATGTGATGCATTACAGTAAGATATAAGGTTATTGATTTTTACTGCACATAGGTGTCCATAGCCTTTAAGGACTGCCTTCTCTATAGATACGAACAGAAATTACAAAAGTTAAGGTTAGATATTATTCCCAAAATTACTAGCACAATGCATGAAAACCCAGAGGACAAAGTATAGGATTCCCTATATACAGTGACCGAAGGATAGCTCCAGGATTATGGACCCCCAGGGACATGGCGAAAATTGCTGTTATCTCAGGCTGATAGGCTAGCCCTTGTGAAAATTATTTTGCTCCTGATAGCATTATACGTACTGACCAACTGTCCAATCTGGATCAAGGAGTCTGTCTTCAAATTATTGCAGAGATTATTAAATGACTTAGGCTGCATTCACACATCCACAATTCCATTCCGCATTTTGCGGAATGGAATTGCGGACCCATACATTTCTATTTCTATTTCTACGACGTGCGGCCCCGATCTGGAATTGCGGACCCGCACTTCCGGGTCCGCAATTCCGATCCTGAAAAAAATAGAACATGTCCTATTCTTGTCCGCAATAGCGGAAAAGAATAGGCATATTCTCTTAGTGCCGGCAAAGTGCGGTACGCAAAATGCGGAACGCACATTGCCGCTGTCCGTATTTTGCGGATCCGTGGATCCGCAAAACACACACGGATGTGTGAATGGACCCTTAATATGGGGCAGGAAACATGTAAGAATAAAAAAACAATATCTGTGGTTGGCGGAAGGAGACGGCGGTTTCTCTCTCCCTGTCTTTCAGGGATACTATATCGCAGTGCAACTTCAGTGGTGTATGAGTGGGGGGAGAGACCGTCCTCTCCAACTGCTCACCTGAGGATACAAAGGCACTTCAAGAGACATTTTTAGTATACTGGAGTCAGGCTATCTGGGTAAAATGGGGAAATTTTGCCTTATCAGTGACATGCTACATATATGTTGGTGTAAAATCACATTGATTTTGGGAATAACACATGGTTTGTACTTCACTCCAATTTGGCACAATATTTATTTAGGTGAATTTGCAGTAATCCCTGAACAAAATTTCTGGATATTAAAAGGAGTTCTAACACTATCGCACTTATTTTCACATGGAAAGTGTCTAGAGAAATTACTCCCGGGAACAGATCCGACACCACTAGATAAGTTTATATACATTCAAATTAAACACGCAGTAGCTTGCACTAAAGAAAAAATAAAATTTTTGGTTCGAGAACAGAATCTCTTGGATTTCGGGTTTAAAAAGAGTGGGAATACTTTCACGATTTCACAAATATATCATAAGATACAGGCAGAACTACCCACAGTGATAAAATGTAATAGTGTGTCTAGATGGGAAAGGGATTTGAGTGGCATGACATTGAATTGGGGTATAATATATAAAAATATAAAACACTCCTCCATCTCCAGTAAATACCGCCTAATACAATTTAAGATCATACATCGGCTATACTACACCCCCTTGTCTCTATTAGTGATGAGCGGGAGGTGCCATATTCGATTTTGCGATATTTCGCGAATATTCGCATGAATATTCGTGTTATATTCGTCGAAATCGAATATTCGCAATTATTCCAATTATCGCGAAATTATTTTTTCGCATATTGCGAAAATTTATCTTGATAGTATAAGGCAACGTTCCTATGCTAATGACTATGGCTAGGCTAATATGTGTATTTTACGAAATTTCGTAATATTGCTCTAACTTCGTCTCTTAGAATATTACGAATATTCTAAAAGACGAAGTTAGAGCAATATTAAGAACATTTGCAAAAGTCGAAATTGCGATGCGAGTAATATAACACGAAATAGTCGCATGAAGATTTAAACTTAGCACTGCTATATTCCATATTCTAGCCTAATATGGAATATAGCTGTGCTAAGTTAGCACTGCTATATTCCATATTAGGCTAGAATATGGAATATAGCTGTGCTAAGTTGAAATCTTCATGCGACTATTTCGTGTTATATTACTCGCATCGCAATTTCGACTTTTGCAAATGTTCTTAATATTGCTCTAACTTCGTCTTTTAGAATATTCGTAATATTCTAAAAGACTAAGTTAGAGCAATATTACGAAATTTCGTAAAATACACATAGATTGTATTTAAGCTAATATACTGCTATAGTAATAATTTTTAATAGTGTACATATTTTACAAAACTTAAGTTCAGAAGAGGCAAAAAAAAATTACAGGAAAAAAAAGGGATTATAGCACTATATTAGCTAAATTACAATCTATATGTGTATTTTACGAAATTTCGTAATATTGCTCTAACTTCGTCTTTTAGAATATTCGTAATATTCTAAGAGACGAAGTTAGAGCAATATTACGAAATTTCTAAAAGACGAAGTTAGAGCAATATTAAGAACATTTGAAAAAGTCGAAATTGCGATGCGACTAATATAACACGAAATATTCGCATGAAGATTTCAACTTAGCACTGCTATACTCCATATTCTAGCCTAATATGGAATATAGCAGTGCTAACTTAGCACAGCTATATTCCATATTAGGCTAGAATATGGAGTATAGCAGTGCTAAGTTGAAATCTTCATGCGAATATTTCATGTTATATTACTCGCATCGCAATTGCGACTATTGCGAAATTTCGTAAAATACACATATAGATTAGATTGTAATTTAGCTAATATGGAATATAGCAGCAAGTTGAAAACGCCACTGACTGGAGCAGCCAGGAAGCCAGGAATCCAAAGGACAGGTAAGAACAACTTTAGGGAAGTGGGAAAGAAAAAAATATAATAAAAAAAACAAGAAAAAAAACGAATATTCGATTTCGCGAATATATAGAACGATATTCTAAATATTCGCGAAATCTCGAAATTGCGATATTCGAGAAAAAAATTCGCAATTCGAATATTCGCGCTCAACACTAGTCTCTATCCAAGATGTATAGAGAAAAACAGGATAGCTGTTTGAAGTGCCACGGAGAAGCGCAGGTTTCTGCCACCTTCTCTGGAATTTCCCTCATCTTCAGAGCTTCTGGCAACAGGTATATCTAGAACTGGGAAGCAACACTTCACAAAGATGGTTTCTATGTATAGAACAAGTAATATTTGGCCTATTTGCTAATAGCTTCGAATAAAAACAAGATAAATGCAGATGGCTGGTAGGACTTCAATTAGCAAGAGCCCTGATAGTAAACAAATGGGGTTCGAAAAGTAGCCCCGAGATTGCTGAGAGGAGAGCTCAGATGAGTAGGCTGGTGATATATGAATGCTGGGCCCAACAGGAGTAGCTGGCTGGCTGGAAGTTTCCACCGATGACGACCTAGAGTTGGGATATTGGGGGGTTATTTGGAAGGGGGGGGGGAACCTAAAAAGAAAAAAAATATTTGATGTTGTATTATACTGACTAATTGTTAACTGTGAGATGTGACATTTCTACCGGATTTAATAAGTTTTGTATCTCTTTTTATACTTTGAATAATAATAAATAAATAAAAAACTGGTGTAAAGTAGAATTGGCTTAGTTGCCCATAGCAACCAATCAGATTCCACCTTTCATTTTTCACAGTTTTATTGGAAACTAAGCCAGTTCTACTTTACACCAGTTTGATAAATCTCCCCCATTGTGTACTTCTATGTGTACATAGCATTGTGTGTTGTCACACTGTACTAATCTGTGTGGGAAAAGTGACCGCTCCCTGTGCGGACTGCACACAATAATGTGTTCAGAACAGAGTGCAGGTAGTGAGAGTGTCAGCAATAAGATCAATATCCTGCTTATAACGCCATGGTTCTTACTGTAGATCGCACACTGACATTATCAGCAGAAATATCGATTGTGTCTACAAATAATGGACTTTCTACAGAATGTAAAGTGAGAAATAGATCTGCTAATTACAGGTTGCAGCATACTGTAAGACTCACCATGTTGTGCATTGGAATGAAATCTTAATACCAAGTTACTTGCAAGTTCCAGCAGCCAATATGTAAGTGACTGGTAGCTGTACTGTCTAACAGGATATGGGGGCGGGGCAGCAGAGCTTGTGCTGGTGCATGTGAAATCCACAGGAACGCCCACAGATTCTCACAGGAGATGACAGCACTGAACAAAACTTATAGAAGAGCATTTCTGAGAGCATGTGAAGTAAAGCTGATACCAGTAAACAAACAAGTGCAATTTTATTATTGACTGCATTACAGTAAGATATGGGGTTATTGATTTTTACTGCACAAAGGTGTCCATAGCCTTTAAGGACTGCCTTCTCTATAGATGCGAACAGAACTTGCAAAAGTTAAGGCTACAGTCGTGGCCAAAAGTTTTGAGAATGACACAAATATTAGTTTTCACAAAGTTTGCTGCTAAACTGCTTTTAGATCTTTGTTTCAGTTGTTTCTGTGATGTAGTGAAATATAATTACACACACTTCATACGTTTCAAAGGCTTTTATCGACAATTACATGACATTTATGCAAAGAGTCAGTATTTGCAGTGTTGGCCCTTCTTTTTCAGGACCTCTGCAATTTGACTGGGCATGCTCTCAATCAACTTCTGGGCCAATTCCTGACTGATAGCAACCCATTCTTTCATAATCACTTCTTGTAGTTTGTCAGAATTAGTAGGTTTTTGTTTGTCCACCCGCCTCTTGAGGATTGACCACAAGTTCTCAATGAGATTAAGATCTGGGGAGTTTCCAGGCCATGGACCCAAAATGTCAATGTTTTGGTTCCCGAGCCACTTAGTTATCACTTTTGCCTTATGGCACGGTACTCCATCGTGCTGGAAAATGCATTGTTCTTAACCAAACTGTTGTTGGATTGTTGGAAGAAGTTGCTGTTGGAGGGTGTTTTGGTACCATTCTTTATTCATGGCTGTGTTTTTGGGCAAAATTGTGAGTGAGCCCACTTCCTTGGATGATTAGCAACCCCACACATGAATGGTCTCCGGATGCTTTACTATTGGCATGACACAGGACTGATGGTAGCGCTCACCTTTTCTTCTCCGGACAAGCCTTTTTCCAGATGCCCCAAACAATCGGAAAGAGGCTTCATCGGAGAATATGACTTTGCCCCAGTCCTCAGCAGTCCATTCACCATACTTTCTGCAGAAGATCAATCTGTCCCTGATGTTTTTTTTTTAGAGAAGTGGCTGCCCTTCTTGACACCAGGCCATCTTCCAATGCGCTCACACCTGCCTGCTGCCATTCCTGAGCAAGCTCTGCACTGGTGGCACTCTGATCCTGCAGCTGAATCCTCTTTAGGAGGCGATCCTGGTGCTTGCTGGACTTTCTTGGATGCCCTGAAGCCTTCTTAACAAGAATTGAACCTCTTTCCTTGAAGTTCTTGATGATCCTATAAATTGTTGATTGAGGTGCAATCTTAGTAGCCACAATATCCTTGCCTGTGAAGCCATTTTTATGCAACGCAATGATGGCTGCATGTGTTTCTTTGCAGGTCACCATGGTTAACAATGGAAGAACAATGATTTCAAGCATCACCCTTCTTTTAACATGTCAAGTCTGCCATTTTAACCCAATCAGCCTGACATAATGATCTCCACCCTTGTGCTCGTCAACATTCTCACCTGAGTTAACAAGACGATTACTGAAATGATCTCAGCAGGTCCTTTAATGACAGCAATGAAATGCAGTGGAAAGTTTTTTTTGGGATTAAGTTAATTTTCAAGGCAAAGAAGGACTATGCAATTCATCTGATCACTCTTCATAACATTCTGGAGTATATGCAAATTGCTATTATAAAAACTTAAGCAGCAACTTTTCCAATTTCCAATATTTATGTAATTCTCAAAACTTTTGGCCACGACTGTAGATATTACTTCCAAAATTACTAGCACAATGCGTGAAAACCCAAGTCTCGGATTCCCTATATACAGCTCCAAGATTATGGACCCCCAGGGCATAGCAGATAGCTTTAAGGATTACTACTCCCTTTATAATTTAAATCCATCCCCTGATTCTTCTCAATAATCCCCAGCAGATATCAATGCTTTTTTAAACAGTCTTCACCTTCCTGCTGTCTCTGCCGACCAATTAGAACTACTGAGTGCCCCTCACGAAAACAGAGCTTCAGAAAATTATAGATTCCCTTCCCAACCAGAAAGCCCCTGGACCTAATGGTCAATCGAATTGCTACTATAAAGCCTTCCATGAAATCCTCCTCCCCTAACTTAAGAAGCCCTACAGAAGGGATTCTCTAGTGGTACCTTCCCAACTGAGACGCACTTTGCGGTTATAGTCACCATCCCGAAACCAGGGAAAACACCAGATACTCTGCAAAATTTTAGGCCCATCTCTTTGCTAAACACGGACCTAAAGGTCTACGCTAAAGCTCTGGCTACTCGTTTGGCCCCTATTCTACCCACTTTAATAGACTGCGTCCACTCAGGCTTTATTAAAGGCAGGCAAATAAAAAATAATAACATGAACATACAGTTGCAAGAAAAAGTATGTGAACCATTTGGAATTATATGGATTTCTGCACAAATTGGTGATAAAATGTGATCTGATCTTCGACTAAGTCACAACAATAGACAATCACAGTCTGCTTAAACTAATAACACGCAAAGAATTGAATGTTACCATGTTTTTATTGAACACACCATGTAAACATTCACAGTGCAGGTGGAAAAAGTATGTGAACCCTTGGATTTAATAACTGGTTGAACCTCCTTTGGCAGCAATAACGTAAACCAAATGTTTCCTGTAGTTGCAGATCATACGTGCACAACGGTCAGGAGTAATTCTTGACTATTCCTCTTTACAGAACTGTTTCAGTTTAGCAATATTCTTGGGATGTCTGGTGTGAATTGCTTTCTTGAGGTCATGCACAGCATCTCAATCGGGTTGAGGTCAGGACTCTGACTGGGCCACTCCAGAAGGCGTATTTTCTTCTGTTTAAGCCAATCTGTTGTTGATTTACTTCTATGCTTTGGGTCATTGTCCTGTTGCAACACCCATCTTCAGCTGGTGGACAGATGGCCTTAAGTTATCCTGCAAAATGTCTTGATAAACTTGGGAATTCATTTTTCCTTCGATAATAGCAATCTGTCTAGGCCCTGATGCAGCAAAGCAGCCCCAAACCATGATGCCCCCACCACCATACTTCACAGTTGGGATGAGGTTTTGATATTGGTGTGCTGTGCCTCTTTTTCTCCACATATAATGTTGTGTGCTTCTTCCAAACAACTCAACTTTGGTTTCATCTGTCAACAGAATATTTTGCCAGTACTGCTGTGAAAGATCCAGGTGCTCTTGTGCAAACTGTAAACGTGCAGCAATGTTTTTTTTGGACAGCAGTGGCTTCCTCTGTGGTATCCTCCCATGAAATCCATTCTTGTTTAGTGTTTTACATAGCGTAGATTCTCTAACAGGGATGTTAGCATATGCCAGAGACTTTTGTAAGTCTTTAGCTGACACTCTAGGATTCTTCTTCACCTCATTGAGCAGTCTGCGCTGTGCTCTTGCAGTCATATTTATAGGACGACCACTCCTAGGGAGAATAGCAACAGTGCTGAACTTTCTCCATTTATAGACAATTTGTCTTACCATGGACTGATGAACAGCAAGGCTTTGGAGATACTTTTATAACCCTTTCCAGCTTTATGCAAGTCAACAATTCTTAATCATAGGTCTTCTGAAAGCTCTTTTGTGCGAGGCATCATTCACATCAGACAATGGTTCTTGTGAAAAGCAAACCCAGAACTGGTGTGTGTTTTTTATAGGGCAGGGCAGCTGTAACCAACAACTCCAATCTCATCTCATTGATTGGACTCCAGTTGGCTGACACCTCACTCCAATTAGCTCTTAGAGATGTAATTAGTCTAGGGGTTCACATACTTTTTCCACTTACACTGTGAATGTTTACATGGTGTGTTCAATAAAAACATGGTAACATTTAATTCTTTGTGTGTTATTAGTTTAAGCAAACTGTGATTGTCTATTGTGACTTAGATGAAGATCAGATCACATTTTATGACCAATGTGTGCAGAAATCCATATTATTCCAAAAGGTTCACATACTTTTTCTTGCAACTGTAGTTGACTATATTGAAAGGTCTGGCCTAGAGACGGTTTTAGTTACTCTGGATGCCGAGAAGGCATTCGACAGCATTAACAGGACATTGGCCTTCTCTGTGCTACAGATGATGGGAATCTGCGGCCCTTTTGCTGGAGGCGGTGAAGGTCTTGTATAGCAACCCTATAGCACGGGTATATGTAAATGATACCCTGTCATCAACATTCACAATTACCAATGGCACTCGACAGGGATGCCCCCTTTCCCCCCTTATATTTATCCTGTCCATAGAACCTCTGGCACAAGCCATCCACCTTTCCGACCAAGTAAAATGTATCAATATTGGTGGGAGATCGCATAAAATTTTATTATATGTAGAGATGAGCAAATTTTCCAAAAATTTGATTCGATCTGAATATATTCGCGGCAAATTACATAAAAAAACTGCTATTTCCTGGCTGCTGAGAGCCTTTATAGTGGTGTAGAACACTGTGCCTTGTAGTAACACACATAGGGAGTCTGCTTTGGTAGTGAAATAATACTGTCAGTCCTTATGATATCGCTCTTAGAATCACTGCACACTTCACTTATTAGGGCAGTCACGGGGCCATAACTGACCAAATAACTCAAATATGAATTCAGCCTTATAGGTCAATGTTAGCGCCAAGATGAAGCGCACTCCTTTTACACCGTCGCCAGCTGATTCCACATAGATGTTTACAGAACCTGTTCTAATAAACGCCTAAACAAGTAGAGCTCCCCGGACAGATTGGAGAGGGTGTCAGCAGTAAATTTGTGTTTACGTCACTGATTAATTTTCCCTTCCTCTGATCCGTCAGAACAATAACCCACCAAAAACCGATCCTGTCTGTGGAGCATACACCTTCACTCGGTCAGCATTTGCTCAATAATCCATCAGTATTGCTAATGCCAAAAAAAAAACAGGAGTAAATAAAAAACTGAGATGAGACGTGAATAGAATATTTGCATGTCTTCTGTGTTTTGTACTCACTCCTGCTTTTGGCTACCAAATCTTAAGCCAATTCTGATAGGACCATACAGGCCTTACAGCTGCTACACAGACAGGACGTTGTGTGTCTAATTTTTCCTTCCTTCTGACAGATAAGAAGAAAGGTCAAATAAATGATGATGTCAGCCAGGCTGAAAGGCAAAATAGTGGCCCAGTCATGAAGTGGGGAGGGTGGGAACAGCATGAGAAGTCAACAGAGTTGACCTATGACATAGTGGTGAGGTGGAAGCAGCATGGGGAGACAATAGAGTGGCCTAATGACAGCGTCTGGAGGTGGCGGCAGCTTCAGGAGGCCACAGAGCGGCATGACGACGAAATATTGTGGAGGTAGCAGCAGCATCAGAAGGCCACAGAGTAGCACGACGACAAGAGTTTGTGGAGGTGGCATCAGCATGAGGAGGCCACAGAGTGGCAGGAAGACAAATTGTGGAGGTGTCAGCAGCATGAGGAGGCCAGAGTAGCATGAGGACAAGAGATTGTGGAGGTGGCAGCAGCATGAGGAGGCCACAGAGTGGCACAAAGACAAATTGTGGAGGTGGCAGCAGCATGATTAGCCAACAGAGTGGCACAATGACAGAGTCTGGAGTTGGCAGCAGTATGAGAAGGCCACCGAGTGGTACAATGACCAAGTCTGGAGTTGGCAGCAGTATGAGGAGGTTACCGAGTGGCACAATGACAGAGTCTGGAGTTGGCAACAGCATGAGGAGACCACAGAGTGGCCCAATGACAGAGTCTGGAGGTGGCGGCAGTATCAGGAGGCCACATAGTGGCATGACGACGAAAGATTGTGGAGGTAGCAGCAGCATCAGAAGGCCACAGAGTAGCACAAAAACAAGAGATTGTGGAGGTGGAAGCAGCATGAGGAGGCCAGAGTAGCAAAAGCATCAGTATACAACACAGTGGTAAGGTGACAGTGTGGAGATGGCAGTAGCAGCAGTAGCTGCAGCATCAGGATACCACAGAGTGGCAAGGTGACATAGTGTGGCGATGGCAGTAGCAGCAGCAGCAGCATCAGTAGGATACCTTAGAGCAGGGGAGGACTGACAACTCATAGGGCCCCCGGGCAATAGGAGATTATGGGGCCCCTGTTTCCCCGCCTACACGCAAGAAACACCCATATACATCCCCACCAACATATTGCTCCGCCTAGATCACCTACACTTGGTACAGAATAGATTTATATCATCTTTATTGTTAACTGCAGTAAGAGATTAAAAATACTAATAGGGTTTATTTAAATTCACATGAATTGCAGCTGAATTGATGTAGCCCTATAGTTTAACATAGAAGACCATTAGCTTGGCTGTAGTCTAGGTGAATTGTTTTCATAGTGAATAAACCCTCTGATATATGCTGATAAGGAGTATAGAAAATCCCTGACTCCATTTTTTAGCTATACTACATTTTTATGTTTACCACCAAACAGCTTCAACTTTTATTTCACCTTTATCTTATCTGGTACCCACTAATCATTAAGCTCAGTGGCTTCTGCGTCTCAATATAGCCTCCCTCCCAGTCTTTTGGATATATGAGTTATTTCAATGATAACATGCATGTCTTTTGTCTGCTAGGTGACAGATGCAGATCAGGGGTTTATGCACTGAACAGTTGCTTGTAGTGAACTGGCAAGGCGATTGCAAAATCCATTCCATGGTAGCCAATTTTGAAAATATTTCTAATTCGGCTGTTTTGGACTAGCCTTTCAAAATCCACCAATTGCCGATTCACAAGATGGATAGAAAGCGGCTAGATTTGCAGACAAGAGTAAGTGGGGAGATGAAAGAGAGCAAAGCTGGCCATACACCTACTGTATAGATTATCTGCAGACTTTCTATGGTTAGATGGACAAAGTGCAACAGGTTTCTCCATCTACACTAAACTGTGTGGATGGAGAAATCTCCCACTGGGCCAAGCTTCAGTATCTTGCTAATAGGCCCCGCTGGCTCTCAAAATACCTGAACAATATGATTGGATGCAGGCATTGCTCGGGTATTTTGACAGCCAACGGGGACGACTAGCAGTATACTGAAGCTTGGCCCAGTAGGAGATTCCTCCATTCGCACAGTTTAGTGTAGATGGAGGAATCTGTTGCACTTTTTCCATCTGACCATAGAAAATCTGCAGATAATCTATAGGTGTATGGCCAGCTTAGTCAACTGAGAATATATTTTTCTTGTTGTACTGAAATAGGCCAGTAATAGCTTTCAGCAGAAATAAATGCACCAGAGAAGTGCATATATATTTTTCCTTCTGTACTGAAATAGGCCACTAAATGCTTTTGCCACAAATAAGTGCATCAGTGAAATGCGTATATTTTTCTCTTTCTATAATGAAATAGGCCACTAAATGCTTTTGCCACAAATAAGTGCACCAGTGAAGAGCATTTATTTTTTTCTTTCTATAATTAATTTGGCCACTAAATGCTTTTGCCACAAATAAGTGCATCAGTGAAGTGCGTATATTTTTTTCTTTCTATAATGAAATAGGCCACTAAATGCTTTTGCCACAAATAAGTGCACCAGTGAAGTGCGTTTATTTTTTTCTTTCTGTACGCTTTCAACACATATAACTGCAGATGTGAACTGAGAATAAAATTTTCTTTTTATACTGAAATAGGCCAGTAAACGCTTTCAGCTTAAATAAATGCACCAGTGAAGTGCGTATATATTTTTCTTTCTGTACTGAATTAGGCCCTTAAATGCTTTAAACACATATAACTGCAGAAGTGAACTGAGAATATTTTTTTCTTTTTGTACTGAAATAGGCCAGTAAACATTTTTACCAGAAATAAATGCACCAGTGAAGTGCGTATATATTTTTCTTTCTGTACTGAAATAGGCCACTAAACGCTTTCAACACAAAAAAACGCCGAAGTGAACTGAGAATATATATATTTTTTTGTACATAAATAGGACTCTAAACGCTTTTGCCACAAATAACTGCACCAGTGAAGTGTGTTTTTTTTTCTTTATGTACACTTTCAACACATATAACTGCAGAAGTCAACTGAGAATATATTTTTATTTTTGTACTGAAATAGGCCAGTAAACGGAAGTGCGTATATATTTTTCTTTCTGTACTGAAATAGGCCACTAAACGCTTTTGCCACAATTAACTGCACCAGTAACGTGCGTATATTTTTTTCTTTCTATAATGAAATAGGCCGCTAAACGCTTTTGCCACAAATAAGTGCACCAGTGAAGTGCATATATTTTTTTCTTTCTGTACTGAAATAGGCCACTAAACGCTTTTGACACAAATAAGCGCACCAGTAAAGTGCGTATATTTTTTTCTTTCTATAATGAATTTGGCCAATAAATGCTTTTGCCACAAATAAGTGCATCAGTGAAGTGCGTTTATTTTTTTTCTTTCTGTACGCTTTCAACACATATAACTGCAGACGTGAACTGCGTATATATTTTTATTATTTGAAAAGATATAAGCCACTAAAGGCTTTTCAACAAAGAACTTGCACCCCAAGAACAAATTGCTGGAATGACAGAGCTGTATAATGTCTATTTGGATCCCCAAATAATCTTTCCCTGCACTTGTAAATCGCTTTTCTAGAACTGTACCTGGCGCCTTCTGACGTCTCTCCCTGCACTAAGATGCTGTGAAATGATTCCGCCCTATCCTTTCCCTGCACGTATAATTAGTTTTTTCAGTTTTTTTGTTTTTACATTGAGGTTTTTCTAATTGCTGTCCCTAGCCCCCTTTCACGTTTGTCCCTGCACTCAGAACGCTTGAAAATGGCAGAATCTAAAATGGCTGCCATATTTATAGGGCTGTGACATCACAGGTTTGGCTGGCTGCTGATTGGCTTTATGCATGGAATTATGGGTCAGCCCGCCTTCCCAGAGTTCCTTGCCCCATGTCCCCACACGTGTAGCTGCCAAGTTGTGATTCGTTACCACGAATCCTGAAATTCCTGAAATTCGGATTGAATTCCACTTCGTCTGATTCGATTTGCTCATCTCTAATTATATGCAGACAATGTCATACTGACTCTTAGTTCACCCGAACATTCATTGACTGCGGTAATGAAGATTATCCACCAATATGACAAATACTCCTTTTATAAAATCAATGAGAAAAAGTCACAAGCCCTACCTATCAACATGCAAACATCCTCCTTACAGAACTTACATTAAAGATTTAAACTAGACGGGCACAAAAGTCACCAATAAGATTAAATTACTGTACCACCTTAATTATATTTTCTTGCTTGAGGTAGTGGAGAGGGATTTGCTCCAATACAGCAAGCAGGAAGTCTCTTGGGTAGGTCGCATATCAAAATTCCGTATGTTAACCCTTCCAAAAATCTTATACACGTTCAGGACAGTCCCTATCTCCCTACCGTCTTCCTTTTTTACCCGCCTTAATAAACTACTCCATACATTTATATGGACTCCGAGATGTCCACGTATGACCTTTAGATTGTTGAACAAATAAAGGAAAGCTGAAGGCTAGGCCTCCCTAAAATTTACAATTACTACCTTGCCACACACTTGAGCTTCCTAAGAGAGTTGTGGAGCAGAGATTTACATCACTGGATACAAATAGATATGGCTGTCTCACCTGGCAACAACCTAAAGGCTTTTGTCACGGGGCGCCGACGGCAGGTTCCCCCCATTCACCGCCGCCAGCGCTCTGCGGTTCATACGGAGCAAGGACGTGCGCTACTCCCTCTTCTCCACAGCAACGAAGGACGGGGAGGATCTGGCCGCACGTATTTGGCGCAGTCAGCATCCTTCGCGTCCATGGCAACTGCGGTAAGCCTGAGCGCCGAGCTGATCACTCGGTGCTCGGCTGGATTCAGGAGAATGAGTCATGTGACGCTGGCCACATTACATGACTCCTCTTCTCCACTATTTAACAGGCACCCTGCTGGCCACAGGTTGCCTGTGAATTCAGTCTCTTCCTGAACTTGTTCTGTGTGACATGAGGCTTGAATCCCGGCTGCGTTCCCGACTTCGTCCCCAGTTGCTCCCTGCATTTATTGGCTCCTCCTGGTTTGACCTTTGGCGTGGACTTGACTTCTATTTGATTATCCTTTTGTACTTTAGCGACATCCTGGTTCTGACTCGGCTTGCTGACATATCTGTTGTTTGTCTTGTATGTCCCTCCGCACTTACCCAGGCTAGGGAACGTCGTCCAGTTGTACTTTGTTGCCTAGGATGAGTGGTGCAAGTAGGCAGGGACAGGGGTGTGGGTGGAGCCAGTGGTCACTACCCTCTACCCCTCTTTGTGACAGCTTTACTCATAGCCGCCCTCGACCAATCACTCTCTCTTGGAGCGCTTCCAAGCTTCCCATCCACCTCAAGCTCATTATGGAGGACAGCCCACTCCAAAGCTCCCAGAGTTCATTTTTCCCTCCGATCATATGCTCCATTGGAGACACTGAACTTTTTCACTCTGATATAAATTTAACAACATGGTTATCCAATGGCCTTTCTTCCGTAGCATTCCTTTTTGATAAATCCCAGTTGAAGCAGTTCTCCTCCTTAAATGAACAATACTTTATTTCCCATAAAGCTTTTTTACAAATATCTCAGAATCCGCCACCATCTAATCCAAACTAAGGACCCTTTTACAGTACTAGCATGTAAGAAGGTTTTGAACCTCTAGGATATTAAAAACTAAAAACTAACTATATCAGTCCCAGGCTATGAGCTGTGCACTACGATTGGCCAGCGCTGCAGCAAGGGACAACCCTAATACAAAAACTCCGCCCCGTACAACAGAGAGAGCTGCACACACCGGAGCCTATACTGGGCGAACGGAGCGGCGCCCAGACATACTAGTAAGTGCAGGGGGACCCCTGGGCGCCGCTCTGCCCACTGATATAGTTAGTTTTTAGTTTTTAAACTAGTGAAAGGTCCTCTTTAAGGGACCCTCATCGAAGGGCTTGAGGCCTCTATATTCTATTGTCGGTTCCAAACAAGTGTTTGTTAAATCAACACCATTTATTGCGTGGGAAAAATAACTGGGTAAGGAAGTTTCTGCTTTTATCTGATCATCCTCACTTTTTTTTATATCTAAAACAATCACCTGTGTTTCTCACTATGAGGCTGCTATAAAAAACAATTCCCAGATGGTATATCACACCTGACAGACTGAGCCACATATATCCGGGCACATTTCATCTATGATGGCGAGGGTGTGGTAGTAGGGGATCCCTTTTCCATATCCTCTAGCCGTGCCCTATAACTCAAAATATATGAGAAAGGAGCTTTGACCTCCTCTTCTTTATTACTGGAAGACGCATAACTCCCTTCCCGGAACTAGCCCTGCTATTTCATAACATTGTGGACTTTCCAGCCTAACTTTTCAGAGTCATATCCCATGTCTTGTTGTTCACAAAACTGGTTATAACGAGATATTGGAAAAACCCCAACCACCCCTCCATTGCAAGAGGTTGAAGACTCGGTGAACACCTCCTGTGTATATGAAAAAATGTTGGCATATATGAACTGCACCTACCCTTTATTTGAATCCTCTTGGCAGATCTGGCTGTCCTCTACTTTTGCAGTTATACCTATCAAGTAGTTCCTGTTATCATTTCTTACTGCTGAGAGTGTGCAGTTTAGTTTTTCCTTACTTTTCTATTATATTCTGTTGCTATATTTTGTACCTACCTGCATAGCTCTACATAGTTGGAGCACTATTTCCATGTATGTTAATGCCGGGCATATTTCCTAACAGCCTGGTCCTTTCACATCTTTTGCACAACTGCCTTCTTATACTGTATACTCAACAAGACCGTGAGATCCTTTGTACGTGTATGGATAATTGATTCTGGGCTGTCTGTCACCATGTTATTTCTGGTGTAATGATTATAAATGTTGTTACATTGTTTTTGTATTTGTATATTTTTAAAACCCAATAAAAACAATTGCTGTATATACACTTAGGCCTCATGCACACTGCCGTGTTCCGCGGCCGAGAGATGTCCGTGGTAGTCCGGCCGGGATTCCTTCTGACAGCAGGAGCGCACGGCGTCATTGGTTGCTATGACACAGTGCGCTTCATGCCGCCGCTGCTGTACAGTGATACACTGGTATAGATCATACCAGTGTATCACTGTACAGCAGCGGCGGCATGAAGCACACGGCGTCATAGCAACCAATGACGCCGTGCGCTCCTGCTGTCAGAAGGAATCCCGGCCGGGTTACCACAGACATCTCTCGGCCGCGGAACACGGCAGTGTGCATGAGGCCTTACACAATGTATATGGGGGGCTGGGGGGGAGTCGGGAGAGATAGCTGATCGTTCGGCCAACAGGTATTGAATGTGTATGACCGCCCTAACACTTTGGTCATGCCTGCCAAGTTTGCAAAACCTGCTGTTGCCTCAGTTTCCCTTTCTTTGTGTAGAGTCTATTGGATCTTATATCTCATCTGCATTTCAGTCTGCCTCTCGTCTCCCTGCATTTGCTGTCTAAAAGACAAACTGTTTGGCGCACATAGCAACCAATTACAACACATCTTTAATTGTTTCCCATATTAACCAATAACAGTACTTTTGTTTGTTTTTACTACAGCTATTCTTTCAACTGTCCCGGGCTACAACTGTCCAGATTTCAAATGTCTCTGTGTCCTGAGAATGCAGAGATAGTTGAATGAAATAGCGAAGCATGGAGCCGTCAGCTCCCTGCTTCACCATTCCCTGGCCTATGCTCTCCCTAGCCTCAGGTGCTATGCGTTGACACATCATGCCTGCTAGGCTGTGCAGGAGGATTGGCCTCTGTATAGGATGTGCTCCAATCATCGGCCTCTGTACAGGATGTGCTCTGATCATCGGGGGAAACGGCTAGGTATCAGCTTTTTTTTATTAACATTTCTTGAGGGAACTTTGGGAGCACTATGGAGGCATACATACTGTGTAGGGGGGACTATGGGGGTATATATAATGTTGGGGCACTATGGAGCTCCACTGCAATTGTCACAGGATGGTAAACATAGGTCTACAGTATGGTAAAGAAGCGATGTAGTAAAATGAAAGCTGTAAAATGAGAGGCTGAATGAGAAGCAGTGCCTCAGCAGTAACCATTACATGCACGCTTCATCAAAAACACATTACCTTATTAGAACTAGTGTTGAGCACAAATATTTGAATAGCAAATTTTAATCTCGAAAATATCGGCACTTCGAGAATTTGCAAATATTTAGAATATAGTGCTATATATTCGTAATAACAAATATTCGTCATTTTTTTCCATCTGAACACATGATTCCTCCCTGCTTCTTGCTTGTGGGCCAATGAGTCATTGGCCCACAAGCAACTTAAGCAGGGAGAATTCATGACTTCAGATGGAAAAAAATGACGAATATTCTAAAAAACTAATACACTGCTCAAAAAAATAAAGGGAACACAAAAATAACACATCCTAGATCTGAATTAATTAAATATTCTTCTGAAATACTTTGTTCTTTACATAGTTGAATGTGCTGACAACAAAATCACACAAAAAATTTTTTAGAAATAAAAATTTTTAACCCATGGAGGTCTGGATTTGGAGTCACCCTCAAAATTAAAGTGGAAAAACACACTACAGGCTGATCCAACTTTGATGTAATGTCCTTAAAACAAGTCAAAATGAGGCTCAGTAGTGTGTGTGTCCTCCACGTGCCTGTATGACCTCCCTACAATGCATGTGCATGCTCCTGATGAGGTGGCGGACGGTCTCCTGAGGGATCTCCTCCCAGACCAGGACTAAATCATCTGCCAACTCCTGGACAGTCTGTGGTGCAACGTGACGTTGGTGGATAGAGCAAGACATGATGTCCCAGATGTGCTCAATTGGATTCAGGTCTGGGGAACAGGCGGGCCAGTCCATAGCATCAATGCCTTCGTCTTGCAGGAACTGCTGACACACTCCAGCCACATGAGGTCTAGCATTGTCTTGCATTAGGAGGAACCCTCACAAGGGGTCTGAGGATCTCATCTCGGTACCTAATGGCAGTCAGGCTACCTCTGGAGAGCACATAGAGGGCTGTACGGCCCTCCAAAGAAATGCCACCCCACACCATTACTGACCCAATGCCAAACCGGTCATGCTGGAGGATGTTGCAGGCAGCAGAACGTTCTCCACGGCGTCTCCAGACTCTGTCACGTCTGTCACATGTGCTCAGTGTGAACCTGCTTTCATCTGTGAAGAGCACAGGGCGCCAGTGGCGAATTTGCCAATCTTGGTGTTTTCTGGCAAATGCCAAACGTCCTGCACAGTGTTGGGCTGTAAGCACAACCCCCACTTGTGGACGTCGGGCCCTCATATCACCCTCATGGAGTCTGTGTCTGACCGTTTGAGCAGACACATGCACATTTGTGGCCTGCTGGAGGTCATTTTGCAGGGCTCTGGCAGTGCTCCTCCTGTTCCTCCTTGCACAAATGCGGAGGTAGCAGTCCTGTTGCTGGGTTGTTGCCCTCCTACGGCCTCCTCCATGTCTCCTAATGTACTGGCCTGTCTCCTGGTAGCGCCTCCATGCTCTGGACACTATGCTGACAGACACAGCAAACCTTCTTGCCACAGCTCGCATTGATGTGCCATCCTGGATAAGCTGCACTACCTGAGCCACTTGTGTGGGTTGTAGACTCCGTCTCATGCTACCACTAGAGTGAAAACACCAGCAGCATTCAAAAGTGACCAAAACATCAGCCAGGAAGCATAGGAACTGAGAAGTGGTCTGTGGTCACCACCTGCAGAGCCACTCCTTTATTGGGGGTGTCTTGCTAATTGCCTATAATTTCCACCTGTTGTCTATCCCATTTGCACAACAGCATGTGAAATTGATTGTCACTCAGTGTTGCTTCCTAAGTGGACAGTTTGATTTCACAGAAGTGTGATTGACTTGGAGTTACATTGTGTTGTTTAAGTGTTCCCTTTATTTTTTTGAGCAGTGTATATAGCACTATATTGATTTCAAATATGACCCCTGCCGCTCATCACTAATTAGAACCTTCCAGAACCCTGTTGGATGGACTTAACAAGTCTCTAGTATGTTAAGTTAGATCATGAAGAATATATTTACCAAGTTTGGCACCAAGTTTGTTCCTCATAGAAGCCTACGGAGAACAAACACCCAAACAAACAAATTATCAAACTTTGTATATATATATATATATATTATATTAATCTGAGTGTATGTGTGCATGTATGTCCGCTAAAGGAATCTGCACCGTCGCTTTTACAATCACGAAATTTGGCACACATGTACATCAGGTGTCCGAGAAGGTTTTAGACCAGGTCTTAGCTCTCTAGGACATACCGTTCCTGAGATATTCCCCAAAAATGCAATAGCCAATAGAAGCTTGGTCACATGCAGGGCCGGTGCAAGGATTTTTGCCGCCCTAGGCAAGATAAAAATTGCCACCCCCCCCCTTATCAGATGATCTGCCCATATCATGACATCACATATGTTCCACCCCTTTCTCAGCTGTTAAATTAAAAGAACTGCTATGTTTCCCTTAGGGTTAATCCAGCTTCTTGTAGCTGTCTCTTTTTGCGAAACGGAATTGCGGACCCATACATTTCTATGGGATCCGCAATTCCGATCCTGAAAAAAATTTAACATGTCCTATTCTCTTAGTGCCCGCAAAATGCGGAACGCACATTGCCGCTGTCCGTGTTTTGTGGATCCGCAAAACACACACGGATGTGTGAATGGACCCTAAATGTGAGGTAAATTAGTTTCCAATGTAGTATTAATAACTAAACAATTACATAATAAACATATTGCATTGTCTACTTACCACCAGGACAATAAGATGATCTGGTCTCTGGCTGCAGTCTGGCTCTTGGTCTGGCTCTGGGGACTCCCTTGTCACTCTCTTTCCAGCCCCCCTCCCTTGTCACTCATTTTACCCTCCCCTCCCTTGTCACTCTCATTGCAGCCCCCCCTTCCTTGTCACTCTCATTATTGCAGCCCCCCCTTCCTTGTCACTCTCATTGCAGCCCCCCCTTCCTTGTCACTCTCATTATTGCAGCCCCCCCCCTTCCTTGTCACTCTCATTATTGCAGCCCCCCCTTCCTTGTCACTCTCATTATTGCAGCCACCCCCCCTTCCTTGTCACTCTCATTATTGCAGCCCCCCCTTTCTTGTCACTCTCATTATTGCAGCCCCCCCCTTCCTTGTCACTCTCATTATTGCAGCCCCCCCCCCTTCCTTGTCACTCTCATTATTGCAGCCCCCCCCTTCCTTGTCACTCTCATTATTGCAGCCCCCCCCTTGTCACTCTTATTGCAGCCCCCCCTTGTCACTCTTATTGCAGCCCCCACCTTTTTTGTCACTCTTATTGCAGCCCCCCCTTTCTTGTCACTCTTATTGCAGCCCCCCCCTTTCTTGTCACTCTTATTGCAGCCCCCCCCTTTCTTGTCACTCTTATTGCAGCCCCCCCTCCCCTTTCTTGTCACTCTTATTGCAGCCCCCCCCCCCGTCACCTCTAGTGTAGCGTGGTAGTGTGGCCGAGCTCTGTTCGGTCCGCGGTACAGGAGCATTTGTTTCCTGTACCCGGCCGGACTGAAAGGAAGTGCACACTAAGTGAGCACTTCCTGTCAGTCCGGCCGGGTACAGCCTGCTCCTGTACCGCGGACCGAACAGCGCTCGGCCACGGACAGCACAGAGCAGAGAGCAGACACAGAATGACAGCAGGCGCAGGCTGCGCAGCACTGAGCCGGCGGCCGGAGCTTCTTTAGAGCGGCGATCGCTCAGCCGGCGCAGCATGAGGGGCGCTGCCGGCCGGCCTTATATAACCACCTTTTTTTTTTTTTTACACTGCAACGGGGCGCCCCCTGCTAAATGGCGCCCTAGGCGACTGCCTAATTCGCCTTACTGGTGGCGCCGGCCCTGGTCACATGACCCTTATCAGCCAATAGAAGCTCGCAGGCCGTTAGCCTCCACTTTCTGAGACGTGCTATCTAAACTAAGAAAACACCTTCAATTGCTTTTCAATGGCTTATGTTTCAAGATAACACGATGATTTAAGAAATTAGAGTTAAGAGTTTGAGTGCTAACCCTGCTACATGTGTACACAGTTTTACTCCAGGTTTCCATAACAACCCAGCCATTTTTCTTCACTGCTGTAGGAGAGCTTTAACCACCTCAGCCCCCAGTGCTTAAACACCCTGAAAGACCAGGCCACTTTTTACACTTCTGACTTACACTACTTTCACCGTTTATTGCTCGATCATGCAACCTACCACCCAAATGAATTTTACCTCCTTTTCTTCTCACTAATAGAGCTTTCATTTGGTGGTATTTCATTGCTGCTGACATTTTTACTTTTTTTGTTATTAATCAAAATTTAACGATTTTTTTGCAAAAAAATGACATTTTTCACTTTCAGTTGTAAAATTTTGCAAAAAAAACGACATCCATATATAAATTTTTCCTCTAAATTTATTGTTCTACATGTCTTTGATAAAAAAAAAATGTTTGGGTAAAAAAAAAAAATGGTTTGGGTAAAAGTTATAGCGTTTACAAACTATGGTACAAAAATGTGAATTTCCGCTTTTTGAAGCAGCTCTGACTTTCTGAGCACCTGTCATGTTTCCTGAGGTTCTACAATGGCCAGACAGTACAAACACCCCACAAATGACCCCATTTCGGAAGGTAGACACCCTAAGGTATTCACTGATGGGCATAGTGAGTTCATAGAACTTTTTATTTTTTGTCACAAGTTAGCGGAAAATGATGATTTTTTTTTTTTTTTTTCTTACAAAGTCTCATATTCCACTAACTTGTGACAAAAAATAAAAACTTCCATGAACTCACTATGCCCATCAGCGAATACCTTGGGGTGCCTTCTTTCCAAAATGGGGTCACTTGTGGGGTAGTTATACTGCCCTGGCATTCTAGGGGCCCAAATGTGTGGTAAGGAGTTTGAAATCAAATTCTGTAAAAAATGACCAGTGAAATCCGAAAGGTGCTCTTTGGAATATGGGCCCCTTTGCCCACCTAGGCTGCAAAAAAGTGTCACACATCTGGTATCTCCGTACTCAGGAGAAGTTGGGGAATGTGTTTTGCGGTGTCATTTTACATATACCCATGCTGGGTGAGAGAAATATCTTGGTCAAATGCCAACTTTGTATAAAAAAATGGGAAAAGTTGTCTTTTGCCAAGATATTTCTCTCACCCAGCATGGGTATATGTAAAATGACACCCCAAAACACATTCCCCAACTTCTCCTGAATACGGAGATACCAGATGTGTGACACTTTTTTGCAGCCTAGGTGGGCAAAGGGGCCCATATTCCAAAGAGCACCTTTCGGATTTCACTGGTCATTTTTTACAGAATTTGATTTCAAACTCCTAACCACACATTTGGGCCCCTAGAATGCCAGGGCAGTATAACTACCCCACAAGTGACCCCATTTTGGAAAGAAGACACCCCAAGGTATTTGCTGATGGGCATAGTGAGTTCATGGAAGTTTTTATTTTTTGTCACAAGTTAGTGGAATATGAGACTTTGTAAGGGAAAAAAAAAATAAATCATCATTTTCCACTAACTTGTGACAAAAAATAAAAAATTCTAGGAACTTGCCATGCCCCTCACAGAGTACCTTGGGGTGTCTTCTTTCCAAAATGGGGTCACTTGTGGGGTAGTTATACTGCCCTGGCATTTTCCAGGGGCCCTAATGTGTTGTAAGTAGGTAAATGACCTGTGAAATCCGAAAGGTGCTCTTTGGAATGTGGGCCCCTTTGCCCACCTAGGCTGCAAAAAAGTGTCACACATCTGGTATCGCCGTATTCAGGAGAAGTTGGGGAATGTGTTTTGGGGTGTCATTTTACATATACCCATGCTGGGTGAGAGAAATATCTTGGTCAAATGCCAACTTTGTATAACAAAATGGGAAAAGTTGTCTTTTGCCAAGATATTTCTCTCACCCAGCATGGGTATATGTAAAATGACACCCCAAAACACATTCCCCAACTTCTCCTGAATACGGAGATACCAGATGTGTGACACTTTTTTGCAGCCTAGGTGGGCAAAGGGGCCCATATTCCAAAGAGCACCTTTCGGATTTCACTGGTCATTTTTTACAGAATTTTATTTCAAACTCCTTACCACACATTTGGGCCCCTAGAATGCCAGGGCAGTATAACTACCCCACAAGTGACCCCATTTTGGAAAGAAGACACCACAAAGTATTCGCTGATGGGCATAGTGAGTTCATGGAAGTTTTTATTTTTTGTCACAAGTTAGTGGAATATGAGACTTTGTAAGGGAAAAAAATAAATAAAAAATCATCATTTTCCACTAACTTGTGACAAAAAATTAAAAATTCTAGGAACTTGCCATGCCCCTCACGGAGTACCTTGGGGTGTCTTCTTTTCAAAATGGGGTCACTTGTGGGGTAGTTATACTGCCCTGGCATTTTCCAGGGGCCCTAATGTGTTGTAAGTAGGTAAATGACCTGTGAAATCCGAAAGGTGCTCTTTGGAATGTGGGCCCCTTTGCCCACCTAGGCAGCAAAAAAGTGTCACACATCTGGTATCGCCGTATTCAGGAGAAGTTGGGGAATGTGTTTTGGGGTGTAATTTTACATATACCCATGCTGGGTGAGATAAATATCTTGGTCAAATGCCAACTTTGTATAAAAAAATGGGAAAAGTTGTCTTTTGCCAAGATATTTCTCTCACCCAGCATGAGTATATGTAAAATGACACCCCAAAACACATTCCCCAACTTCTCCTGAGTACGGAGATACCACATGTGTGGCACTTTTTTGCAGCCTAGATGCGCAAAGGGGCCCACATTCCTTTTATGAGGGCATTTTTAGACATTTGGATCCCAGACTTCTTCTCACGCTTTAGGGCCCCTAGAATGCCAGGGCAGTATAAATACCCCACATGTGACCCCATTTTGGAAAGAAGACACCCCAAGGTATTCAATGAGGGGCATGGCGAGTTCATAGAAATTTTTTTTTTTTGGCACAAGTTAGCGGAAATTGATTTTATTTATTTTTTTCTCACAAAGTCTCCCTTTCCGCTAACTTGGGACAAAAATTTCAATCTTTCATGGACTCAATATGCCCCTCACGGAATACCTTGGGGTGTCTTCTTTCCGAAATGGGGTCACATGTGGGGTATTTATACTGCCCTGGCATTCTAGGGGCCCTAAAGCGTGAGAAGAAGTCTGGAATATAAATGTCTAAAAATTTTTACGCATTTGGATTCCGTGAGGGGTATGGTGAGTTCATGTGAGATTTTATTTTTTGACACAAGTTAGTGGAATATGAGACTTTGTAAGAAAAAAAAAATAATTTCCGCTAACTTGGGCCAAAAAAATGTCTGAATGGAGCCTTACAGGGGGGTGATCAATGACAGGGGGGTGATCAATGACAGGGGGGTGATCAGAGAGTCTATATGGGGTGATCACCCCCCTGTCATTGATCACCCCCCTATAAGGCTCCATTCAGATGTCCGTATGTGTTTTGCGGATCCGATCCATGTATCCGTGGATCCGTAAAAATCATACGGACATCTGAATGCAGCCTTACAGGGGGGTGATCAATGACAGGGGGGGGGGATCAATGACAGGGGGGTGATCAGGGAGTCTATATGGGGTGATCACCACAGTCATTGATCACGCCCCTGTAAGGCTCCATTCAGATGTCCGTATGCGTTTTGCGGATCCGATCCATCTATCAGTGGATCCGTAAAAATCATGCGGACATCTGAATGGATCTTACAGGGGGGTAATCAATGACAGGGGGGTGATCAGGGAGTCTATATGGGGTGATCACCACAGTCATTGATCACGCCCCTGTAAGGCTCCATCAGATGTCCGTATGCGTTTTGCGGATCCGATCCATCTATCAGTGGATCCGTAAAAATCATGCGGACATCTGAATGGAGCTTTACAGGGGTGTGATCAATGACAGGGGGGTAATCAATGACAGGGGGGTGATCAGGGAGTCTATATGGGGTGATCACCACAGTCATTGATCACGCCCCTGTAAGGCTTTATTCAGACGTCCGTATGCGTTTTGCGGATCCGATCCATCTATCAGTGGATCCGTAAAAATCATGCGGACATCTGAATGGAGCTTTACAGGGGGTTGATCAATGACAGGGGGGTAATCAATGACAGGGGGGTGATCAGGGAGTCTATATGGGGTGATCACCACAGTCATTGATCACGCCCCTGTAAGGCTTTATTCAGACGTCCGTATGCGTTTTGCAGATCCGATCCATCTATCAGTGGATCCGTAAAAATCATGCGGACATCTGAATGGATCTTACAGGGGGGTAATCAATGACAGGGGGGTGATCAGGGAGTCTATATGGGGTGATCACCACAGTCATTGATCACGCCCCTGTAAGGCTCCATCAGATGTCCGTATGCGTTTTGCGGATCCGATCCATCTATCAGTGGATCCGTAAAAATCATGCGGACATCTGAATGGAGCTTTACAGGGGTGTGATCAATGACAGGGGGGTAATCAATGACAGGGGGGTGATCAGGGAGTCTATATGGGGTGATCACCACAGTCATTGATCACGCCCCTGTAAGGCTTTATTCAGACGTCCGTATGCGTTTTGCGGATCCGATCCATCTATCAGTGGATCCGTAAAAATCATGCGGACATCTGAATGGAGCTTTACAGGGGTGTGATCAATGACAGGGGGGTAATCAATGACAGGGGGGTGATCAGGGAGTCTATATGGGGTGATCACCACAGTCATTGATCACGCCCGTGTAAGGCTTTATTCAGACGTCCGTATGCGTTTTGCGGATCCGATCAGTCTATCAGTGGATCCGTAAAAATCATGCGGACATCTGAATGGAGCTTTACAGGGGTGTAATCAATGACAGGGGGGTAATCAATGACAGGGGGGTGATCAGGGAGTCTATATGGGGTGATCAGGGGTGATCAGGGGCTAATAAGGGGTTAATAAGTGACGGGGGGGTGTAGTGTAGTGTAGTGGTGCTTGGTGCTACTTTACTGAGCTACCTGTGTCCTCTGGTGGTCGATCCAAACAAAGGGGACCACCAGAGGACCAGGTAGCAGGTATATTAGACGCTGTTATCAAAACAGCGTCTAATATACCTGTTAGGGGTTAAAAAAACACATCTCCAGCCTGCCAGCGAACGATCGCCGCTGGCAGGCTGGAGATCAACTCTCTTACCTTCCGTTCCTGTGAGCGCGCGCGCCTGTGTGCGCGCGTTCACAGGAAATCCCGGCTCGCGCGAGATGACGCATATATGCGTGACTCTGCGCAGGGCTGCCACCTCCGGAACGCGAATCTGCGTTAGGCGGTCCGGAGGTGGTTAAAGGAAATCTGTCACCAGGATTATCGCTATTGAAGTAAAGCCATGGCCCAATAGCACTTAGTACATTATTTCCAGATGTGCCTTTGTTCCAGCAATAGATGTTTTTATGCTCAAAAAAAACAGTTTATTTGGTATGCAAATGAGCCAGTAAGGTGCCCAGAGAGGCGTCACTCTTGCAGGAATGAGTCCAGACACACCCCCTGCCACAATGGGTCCACCCTCAAAAGACCTAAAACCATGCCCCTAGGTCATGCTAAACCACGCCCCGTGGGTTAGGACACGCCCCTTTTCGCTCCCCAGCTGACTGAGATTGAAAAAATAAAGTTATAAATCAACTTATAAGTCCCGCTAAGCCACGCCCAGATCTGGTTAGGCCACATCCCCTCCCACTCAACTTCTGTCAGCTGCAGGGGTGGGAGGGAGGCTGACTTTCTCGCTGCAGCTCACTCTCAGATAGCACAGTGTTGCTGTCTTAGAGTGAGCTTTTCAAAATGACATGCCCCCGATCTGGTTAGGCCACTCCCCCTCCCACTCCTCAGCCGACTGAGATTGTAAAAATTAAGTTAAAAATCAACTTCTAGGTCCTGCTAAGCCATGCCCCGATATTGTTAAGCCAAGCCCCGTCCTCTCCTCAGCCGACAGGGATTAAAAAAATGAAGGTAAAAATCTACTTCTGTCAGCTGCAGAGGTGGGAGGGAGGGTGACTTTCTTCCTGCAGCTTACACTCAGACAGCACCGTGCTGCTGTTTTAGAGTGAGCTGTTCAAAGGACACGCCCCCGATCCAGTAAAGGCCACTGTTAAGGTAGCGGGCCCCTATGGAGGTCACTGTTGAGGGGGTGGTATGCTGTGAAAGTCACTGTTAAAGGGGAAGGCTGCTGTAAAGGTCCAAGTTAAGGGGGTAGGCTGCTGTAGAGGTCCATTTTTAAGGGGCGGGGAACTGTGGGGGGCAGTCTTAAGGAGTGGGGAGCTGTGGAGGTCACTGTTTTGGGGGCGGGGTGCTGTAGATGTCACTGTTGTAGTGGATAGTGTTGATAAAGTGGATATAAAAAGACTACACACCCCTGTTAAAATGTCAGGTTTCTGTGATGTAAATAAATGAGACAAAGATAAATCATTTCAGAACTTTTTCCCCCTTTTTAATGTGACCTTTAAACTGTACAACTCAATTGAAAGACAAACTGAAATCTTTAAGGTAGAGGGAAGAAAAAATATAAAAATAAAATAATATGGTTGCATAAGTGCGCACACCCTTAAACTAATACTTTGTTGAAGCACCTTTTGATTTTATTACAGCGCTCAGTCTTTTTGGGTAGGAGTCTATCAGCATGGCACAGTTTGATTTGGCAAGATTTGTCCACTCTTCTTTGCAAAAACACTCCAAATCTGACAGATTGTGCGGGCATCTCCTGTGCACAGCCCTCTTCAGATCACCCCACAGATTTTCAATCGGATTCAGGTCTGGGCTCTGGCTGGGCCATTCCAAAACATTAATCTACTTCTGGTAAACCATTCCTTTGTTGATTTGATGTATGCTTTGGGTCATTGTCATGCTGAAAGATGAAGTTCCTCTTCATGTTCAGCTTTCTAGCAGAAGCCTGAAGGTTTTGTGCCAATATTGGTATTTGGAACTGTTCATAATTCCCTTTAGCTTAACTAAGGCCCCAGTTCCAGCTGAAGAAAAACAGCCCCAAAGCATGATGCTGCCACCACCATGTTTCACTGTGGCTATGGTGTTTTTTTGGTGATGTGCAGTCTTGTTTTTGCGCCAAACATATCTTTTGGAATTATGGCCAAAAAGTTCAACGTTGGTTTCATCAGACCATAACACCTTTTCCCACATGCTTTTTCAGATGTGTTTTTGCAAAATGTAGCCTGGCTTGGATGTTTTTCTTCGTAAGAAAAGGCTTTCGTCTTGCCTCTCTACCCTATAGCCCAGACATATGAAGAATATGGGAGATTGTTGTCACATGTACCACACAGCCAGTACTTGCCAGATATTCATGCAGCTCCTTTAATGTTGCTGTAGGCCTCTTGGTCGCCTCCCAGATCAGTTTTCTTCTCGTCTTTTCATCAATTTTGGAGGGACGTCCAGTTCTTGGTAATGTCACTGTTGTGCCATATTTTCTCCACTTGATGATGACTGTCTTCACTGTGTTCCATGGTATATCTAATGCCTTGGAAATTCTTTTGTACCCTTCTCCTGACCTTTTAACAATGAGATCCCTCTGATGCTTTGTGGTCTCTGTGGACCATGGCTTTTGCTGTGGGATGCGACTAAGAAAATTTCATGAAAGACCAACTAGAGCAGCTAAACTTTATTTGGGGTTAACCAGAGGCACTTTAAATGATGGCAGGTGTATGCCGACTCCTATTTAACATGATTTTTTATGTGATTGCTTAATTCTGAACACAGCTACATCCCCAGTTATAAGAGGGTGTGCACACTTATGCAACCACATTATTTTAGTTTTTTTTGTTTTCTTCCCTCCTCCTAAAAGATTTCAGTTTGTTTTTCAATTGAGTGGTACAGTTTATAGGTCACATTAAAGGTGGAAAAAGTTCTGAAATGATTTATCTTTGTCTCATTTTTTTACATCACAGAAACCTGACATTTTAACAGGGGTGTGCAGACTTTTTATATCCACTGTGTTACCTTTTTTTACCTTTCATTGTAATTGCATCTGTGATGACAATGAGATTTTTATAGAACAGTAGGTGTTAGTTGAAAGCTAGATTTCAAGAATTTGTAGTAAATGTCAATTTAAAAAAAAATTGTCCTCAAAAACTTTTTTGTACAATACTTATTGGCTTCCATGAGAGAGCATTGTGGGCATGCTCTGTGATATGCGTAAGAAAATGGGGGCGAAGAGGTGCTAGAACCATCACCTATTGTAAACGGTGAATCCTGAGTGAGATATTTATACGTCTGGTCTACCTTTCATTGTAATCAATAAGATGACTGCTGAGAACTGATCTGTAGAGATTTCAAGAATGTGTGCTAAATGCAAATGAAAGAAAAAAAATTATGTTTTCACTAAAATATTTTTGGTATAAAACTTGATTTAAACAATAGGAAATGTTGATTCCTTTTATAATGACAGCACACCAATGATATGTTTGTTTATCTTAGCGAAATACAAACCTTGCAAGCAGCCATTTTGGACCGGGTTGACTAACAGGATGTCAAGGTAAAATGTATCTGCATTCACGTTATTAGGATTTAATTTGATATTTGTTATCTTTATAAGCTGCATAGCTTTCGATATTGTGCACTTTACTTCATTAAGGTCTATGTTTTTGACATGTGTATTTTGCTTCTTTGACTGCCTAAGACGATATACAAACCCACGGTGGAGCCTCAAGGCAGATATCATAAACAGCTCTCCAGTAAAAGGACATTGCAAAGGAGAGCTTTTAATCTGATTGACGAAATAAATGGGACGTAATCTATCCTTCTGTTCAACAGTTTACTGATGATATGAAAGAATTCCTGTTTTAGCCAGCACGGGACCAAGGCAAAAAAATACAAAAAAAAAAAGACAGAAGAAAGGGTCCTTTTATCTTTTCCCTGTCAGGCTCTCTTTTTTTTTTTTTTTGCAAAAGTTAAGTTTTTCATCATGGTTCAGGGGAGATCTTGTAAAACGTTCATTGAAAATTTCAGAGCAATTACAATGTCAGACAGCAAGAAAAATTGCTTTTACTGAGTGAGAGTTGTCTGACAGATGCATTGTGGGAGAATTGATTCGCAAAAGGATAAGTGAACTGTCATTGTAGTCTTATCTGGTGACATCCACATAGATGTCATCTGATTTGTTAGGGGACATTTGAATCAGACAACTTTGTTCAATACGAGACTGTATCTAGGTGAGTCCTGGGAGAAATTGCTCTCTTACTCTGTGTATAGGACATGCCCAATAGTTAATGCTAAAAAAAAAAAAAAAAAAAAAAAAAAAAATGGACAATGGCTACAAAAAAATAAAAGTAAAAAAAAAAAAGACACGAAAAAATCTTTATAGGCACTTGAGAAGAGCCTGGATTCTTTAAGCAGCAAGAAAGTATGTCAAATGCTGGAGAAAACCACATAGTGAAAAGATCAATCTAATCTACAGGCTCCATTAGTCTGATTTATAAGGGGAAGAGGTAACGCTGCTCTTCTGTAGGGAAAAAGCTACATTATTCTTGGGATTATGCAGCAAAGAAGATGGAGAGAAAAAAAAACTTATATGAAGAAGATTTGTATTGGGAAAGAGCTGGAGAGAAGGGGATTTGTCAGGTAAATGTACCATTGAGAAAGCATTGCATTGTATTTAGTAAGTGGTGTAATGAATAAGGTTTTCAATAGCCTGAGCATAGTGAATCTATAAGAGGACCAGGAAAAAATATTTAAAAAATAGACAAATCTAACCCTCTGAAAATTTGGCTTTCCTAACTGCTTTCTGTTATTTTACATACCTTTTTTTGTATTGCATTACCTTTTCTGCTAATAAATGTATTGTTGGTATTGAGATAAGATTGCTATTGCTAACCCTGACATTCAGGGAGGATTGCGAGTGCTAATTGTGCACAGTATCTGCATTTATTCTGATTGCAAATGTTATTGTTAATCTCTTACTATTAGTTTGTGAATATTTTTTTTTTTTAGATGTATCATGTATGAAAAATGTCAGACAGATTTGCATGAGGGTCCAAATATTTTTAACAAAAGAGGTATATTTCAAAAATGGGTTGTTATTATTATTATTATTATAGACTGTTATGGTTTCAAATATTATCAGTCATTCTCTACATACTGTTATCTGATCATTTTCAAAGTTAGGAAGTGCATTTATTCTTTTACCAAGGACAATTTTCATATGCTCCATTAAATAATCCTCACTCTAAATATTCTCTTTTGTCTTAATCATATAACCTTGGAACAAGGGAAATGAATCAATGAATACTGATTATTATTTTAAAAAAATAAAAAAATAAAAAATAACCAAATTACCAAATAATTATTAAGTAAATTCATAAAAAATAAGTTAATAAATAAATGAGAAATAAATAGCAACAAAATATAAATATGACAAAAAAACTAATAATACTCCTACAATTTGTGTATATATTTTGACTGCTTTTATTCAATGCACTTTTATACTACAGCCAGCTAGCATTGTGTGCTATGAATTATAGGAAAGTACCTTCTCTTTATAGCTTAGAAGGTTGTGTTGCCATGAATGTATCCTGTGTATCTCATCAAATCCTCGTTTACTTCATTAAAGTACAAAGCTGAATATATTTTCAATTGAACAAATCCCATAGGATTTGGGGATTAAAATGTGACAAAGATTTAGTGCTCAATAACTCAAGTGACTACACTTACTATACTTCCTATAATTACACTAAAGCTTTCCAAAGCTGACTAAAAACTACACAAGCTACTTAACATGCTGTTCATTTATAACTATGGAAATTCCAACACTGTTGTGTGAATCTGAGGATCCAGCGGCATCAGCATAACATCACTATTAGCCTTATTAATGGCACTATCATGGCAGTCTTACTATCTTGTGTGCAATAACATAGGTCCCATTAATGAAACCATGACATCACATAGGTGTAGACCCCTTTCCTGTTTATTTATAGAGTATGCTCCCAAAGTAAACATTAACTTTTCTATAGGGTTTGTTTAATGGTGTCATAAATATATTTAAAGGAAAGAAAATTGAAAGCGGCTCGTAGACGACTATGACAGTGCCTTCTGTAAACAGTCCATGTGAGGTCTTGCCATTGTTCTTGGTGTTTCTCAAGAATTTCTCATTTGTGTGTGTTCTAAGAGTCCCATATAAGCCACTCACTATACCCACCCCTGGATGTTGTACTCTGTTCTAGTTTATAGTAAAACACCTTTTCAAGTAGAAAAGGGTTGGAGGTTTGGGAGTGGCATACTTCATCTTGGAGGACTGCTAAAGGTTCCTCTTTTGTCAAAGTAACACAGTAGTCTCAAAGTAAAATAAGTAATAAAAATATTAATAAATAATAATAATAATAATCATTATTATTATTATTGTTGTTATTTATTATTATTATTCATTTCATCAGAATAAAGTGGCAATCCCCCCAAAAGACAATATACAGTATATGTAAAAATGTCTAATTTTTATTTTTACATCTTTTACAAAGTACTCTGTACAAAAAATTATAGCAGGGGGAGCTAAGTGTGTTTTTTGGCTAAATATATGTACAAATTAGAACCTCAAGCCTCTATGAATATAAAAGAAGTTCACACTGCTAAACGACACCGCCATAATGTAGAATCTTATGGACCATGGCAAGATTTTCTTTTGGATTCCTATAGTCCAATGTGCCTTTATACAACATTAGAGGCATATAGCGGTACAGAAGGGACGCATAGATTAATATTTCCCTGTAATATGGCTCCATACGCCTGGAGGTCGTGAGGGGTATAATACAGTCATGTGCAGAGATGCTACTCAATGAATCAGGACATGGTTTTTATTCCATAGTGCATTTTATACATTAACATAATGAATGCCACTTATAATGGCTAATCAGGATGAATATAGTTTTACAAAATTTTCAATGCTTTTATTTGGTTTGCTTTTTCTACTTTTTAACACTCTTTTCAACCATTACAGTAGCGTTAACCTAAATACAACTTATACTAAAAGGAAGGGAGCAAAAGGAGTCTGTTACAATGACAGCATATACAGTATATCTAATATAGAAGGTAAAAATAAGAATACCGCGACACATCCATTAAAGTGACATGTGCTTTATTCACCAACGACGCAGCGTTTTGGTTCACTCCTTTCTTAAGCAGTAATATAGAAGGTAGCCATAAGAAATATTTAACACTTCTCAATTATTAAAAATGTACATGCGCTCTACTTTTGTAAAATGTTCATAGCAGATTGAACCAGCGGCCAGTAAGATCGCCTAACATGTGCTTTTCCTCTAACCTCGCTGGGGCCTGCTTATTGCTTCATCTTCAATAATTGGGGGGGTGAAGGGTTACTTTGAGGGAATTTTTTAAGTTTGACTTTGAGTTTGCTTTAGCATAATTTGCACCAAATTTATCAAATAAAGCAAGATATGTGATTAATTTCATGCACTTTTAAACAAAGCACTTTAGCCCAGAGATGATACTCCAGTTTTTGAATGCCACCCACTAAGTCAAGTAAAATTGTGCTTTTTTTTGCTATCTTTCAAAAATGCACTGGAGTTATATCTGGTATAGCTTAGCATGCCCACTTGTCCACTTCATTTTTAACAGTGGTGAGGTTTGCGTAAAAAAGAGTGACAAACATTTTGCACAAATATGACACTAAAAATGGTGAATTTTTTTATGCCATTTTTCCAGTGCAAATAGAATAATACATTTTCCCAATGAATCATTTGTGACATAATATAAGGATATTACAGCTGATCTCCAAATGTTAGTGTATCAAACCACGTTATAATGTCACATTGAGAAGTTTATTTTTATTTGGCTCCTAGTACACTATAGTATAGTTTTCACTGGCCTTACTCTTAATGGACATCCTACAGAAATCCATATATCATGTGTATTTGCTTCAAGATTTATCTAATTGCGAAATTCAGTGTAGAAGCTGCTGTAAATGGAGATTTTTAAGGTTGCCCAGAAAAAAGTTCAACTTGAAAATGGTAGGGATGTTACATTTTCATTATCCTTCACCTCTGTCAATTTCTTCTCCCTTCCTCTTTGATATACCTATGACACATCAATCACCTATTCACTACCATTAGTTCGGGGTTGGCCAAGGTGTGGATAAGTTTATGTGAAGTATCAATGAAAGCTCTTTACTGTTTCTATAACCCTTATGCATAAAACAGCAGCATACCTGCTGGTCCACCTCTGCATATAAACTCATCCTCACAACAGATGTTCTGGTGAAGATGAATGTGGAATTCACAACCTCAGATAAGTGATCAGTTATGACCCCATACTGTGGTTCCTAAAAATCTATCATTGTTTCAACAATTGTTCATTGTGGTGGGGAAAAAAAAACTATTATGCTTGTCTGTACATTCCTCTTTCATAGGCAGTTAGGCATACAAAGAACTCACAAGAAAAATGATTTGGGAGAAGGATCCTTGTCTGGAAGAATGTACAGATAACAATGACATAGACAACAGAGTAACTACATTTGAGGCAGACCATATATTGTCAGCAAAAACACTGATTTTCCTTTAGGTACAACGGCACAAGCTGAGTTTTAGTGACCGTCTAAAAAACGCAGCGGAGACCAAACGCAGCCAAATTGATGCATTCTGAACGGATCCTTATCCATTCATAATGAATTGGGGCTTAACTGATCCATTTTGAGCCACTTGTGAGAGCCCTGAAACTGATCTCACAAGCGGACACAGAAAGTAGCCTAAGGCCTCATGCACACGACCGTTGTGTGCACCCGTGGCCGTTGTTCCGTTTTCCGCGATTTTCTGCGGACCCATTGACTTTCAATGGGTCCGTTGAAAACTCGTAAAATGCACTGTTTGTCATCCGCCTCCGTGATCCGTGTATCCTGTCCGTCAAAAAAATATGACCTGTCCTATTCTTTTGACGGACAACTGTTCACGGACCCATTCAAGTCAATGGGTCCGCGAAAAAACACGGATGCGCACAAGATTGGCATCCGTGTCCGTGATCCGTGTCCGTAGACTACTTTCATACAGACGGATCCGAAGATCCGTCTGCATAAAAGCTTTTTCAGAGCTGAGTTTTCGCTTTGTGAAAACTCAAATCCGACAGTATATTCTAACACAGAGGCGTTCCCATAGTGATGGGGACGCTTCTAGTTAGAATATACTATGAACTGTGTACATGACTGCCCCTTGCTGCCTGGCAGCACGCAATCTCTTACAGGGGGCTGTGATCCGCACAATTAACCCCTCAGGTACCGCACCTGAAGGGGTTAATTGTGCGTATCATAGCCTCCTGTAAGAGATCAGGGGCTGCCAGGGAGCAGGGGGCAGACCCCCCTCCCCAGTTTTAATTTCATTGGTGGCCAGTGCAGCCCCCCCGGCCCCCCCTCCCTCTATTGTATTAATATCATTGGTGGCCAGTGCGGCCCCCCCGGCCCCCCCTCCCTCCCTTTATTGTATTACCATTGGTAGCCAGTGTGCGGCCCCCCCGGCCCCCCCTCCCTCCCTCTATTGTATTATCATTGGTGGCCAGTGTGCACCCCCCCGGCCCCCCCTCTATTGTATTACTATCATTGGTGGCCAGTGTGCGGCCTCTCCTCCCCCCCCCCCCCCGATCATTGGTGGCAGCGGAGAGTTCCGATCGGAGTCCCAGTTTAATCGCTGGGGCTCCGATCGATAACCATGGCAACCAGAACGCTACTGCAGTCCTGGTTGCCATGCTTACTTAGCAATATTAGAAGCATCATACTTACCTGCTGCGCTGTCTGTGACCGGCCGGGAGCTCCTCCTACTGGTAAGTGACAGGTCTGTGCGGCGCATTGCTTAATGATCTGTCACTTACCAGTAGGAGGAGCTACCGGCCGTTCACAGACAGCGCAGCAGGTAAGTATGATGCTTCTAATATTACTAAGTAACCATGGCAACCAGGACAGCAGTAGCGTCCTGGTTGCCATGGTTACCGATCGGAGCCCCAGCGATTAAACTGGGTCTCCGATCGGAACTTTCCGCTGCCACCAATCATATTAATACAATAGAGGGGGGGCCGGGGGGGCGCACACTGGCCACCAATGATAATACAATAGAGGGAGGGGGGGCCGGGGGGGGCGCACACTGGCCACCAATGAAAATACAATAGAGGGAGGGAGGGGGGGCCGGGGGGGTGCACACTGGTGACCAATGATATTCAAACTGGGGAGGGAGGGGGGTCTGCCCCCTGCTGCCTGGCAGCCCCTGATCTCTTACAGGGGGCTATGATACGCACAATTAACCCCTTCAGGTGCAGCACCTGAGGGGTTAATTGTGCTGATCACAGCCCCCTGTAAGAGATCGGGTGCTGCCAGGGGGCAGTCATGTACACAGTTCGTAGTATATTCTAACTTGAAGCGTCCCCATCACCATGGGAACGCCTCTGTGTTAGAATATACTGTCGAATATGAGTTTTCACGATGTAACTCAAATCCGATGGTATATTCTAATATAGAGGCGTTCCCATGGTGATGGGGACGCTTCAAGTTAAAATATACCATCGGATTGGAGAAAACTCTGATCCTATGGTATATTAACTCCTGACTTTACATTGAAAGTCAATGGGGGACCGATCCGTTTGCAATTGCACCATATTGTGTCAACGTCAAACGGATCCGTCCACATTGACTTGCATTGTAAGTCAGGACGGATCCGTTTGGCTCCGCACGGCCAGGCGGACACCAAAACGACTTTTTTTTCATGTTCGTGGATCCTCCAAAAATCAAGGAAGACCCACGGATGAAAAAACGGTCACGGATCACGGACCGTGAAAAAATACTGTCGTGTGCATGAGGCCTAACTCTGAATATCAGTGCACTGCACAGGGATGCATATGGTCATATACTCTCCCTGCACTCTCCCTGCACTATCCCTCTCCAATATTGTCTTATTAACAGTTTGCAGCAACACTGTTGCTAGTGCATTAGCACTTGCAACATCTATCCCTCTGCTGAGGTCACAGGACAATGGCAGAGACCGCGTGGGATGAGGGTTTTATAGGGCTGTGACAACAGGGCATGACTATCTGAGGATTGGCTGGCTGGACGGCATTATGGGGGATCTCATGTTCCCAAGCTTCTTACTTTCGCTTTGGAACATGTGGAGCCGCCATTTTAGGAAAAACTGATTTGCTACCACGAAGCGCAAGGAAATTTGGCTTTGTTGCAAATGGAAGTTTTCCTAAACTTCAGACCAAATTCGGATGCTTCAATTCACTAGACACCAGTACTGAAGTTATTGAAAATTAGACTTAACCCCTAGATAGTTTATATTTTGTTTGCAGTTGGATTTAAAGGAAAGATATCACCGTTTTGTTGAAATTATAGAACAGGTGGGAGATGAGCTCATTAGCTAAGTGGGTGGTCCTATCAGTGTACACCCTCATGCAGAGAAGACTGTCAATCATTGATAAGACTGCCTATTTGGCTACTGAGTTTAGAAACAGCAGAGATTTTGATGAATAAATTACAGGTTTAACTGAATCTTTTTCAGAAAACCATTTATCAATCAGCTCAGCTCCCTCTGCTCTATAACATACTGCCTGCAGAATACACAGTATTTTCATGGTGACAGGTTCTCTTTAATTATGTGCTTTCTGAAGTAAGACTAGTAACTCGTGATGACTATTAGGGCCTTTTCTGGGTCATGAGAACAAAAAATTCAGCTCAAGGGCATGTCCCTCTCCCTTGTAAACTGTATCCGTCCCAAATTAATGAAGTGAACATGAAGAGGTTTGAAGAATAGGATCCAGGTTAACTTTTAATTCCCATTAATATTGGAAGCCATGCCTATGTGTTTCTGACATACCATGTGTCCTTAATCATAACATACATATAATACATGATTAAGGATGCTGAGTGCGTAAGAAATGATGTCTGTACTACTGTTTTTCTCTTAAATTTTTAGGGAAACAAAATATACCTAGATTTTATTCGCCCATTCTTGTGCTGTATCAGTACTTATCTTCTTCTCCATTGGGTCCTGTTTCTTTTTAATGTTTGTGACATAGGAGAAGTTTTGGTAGGTACAATTTGACACTACAATATGTTTGATGTTCATAGAGCTGTCCGTAGCATGGACAATGATTTTGCTTTGCTGTATGATGAAAACAATGAAAATTGCAGTTTGGTTTTTCCAAATGTAAAATTTTGCACTTGGGAATAAGTAAACTTCTTTGAGTATTGTTTGTATCTGTATTAGCCAGAAGAGAAGGATTTAGTGATTCTGGTTTCTGAAGGTAGGCAGTAGGGGAAGCGAGTAGGATGCTCATCTGTATATCTAGTGGTATAACCACAAGAAGGAGGGAGAGTGTGATCCAGCTGTATAAAGATCAAGTGATACCACATCTGGAGCACTGTACAGTTCAGGAGACCCCACAAACACTTCCAGGACAACAATTGTATAATGTGTATGTGGTCATTTCAATTTTGCATAATAAAAGTGTGCTAAAAAGCAATCAAGCAGTCAATGCTGTTAAAACAATAAGAGGTAGGCAGTAATGCATCTGGACACCTAGTGCAAAGTTTCTGTTAACTGTCCTAGTCCTATAGCTTATTGGTCCTGCACATTGCAACCAGCATCCTGGATACATGCTCCAACAGCCTCTCAAGAATTACCTTTTTAGGAAGGGATTACCCATGTGTACAGAGATAGATGTTATTGACAATTTAGGTCTCTTATGTTTAGATGTTTTCTTAGTATTTCCTCAATTACAATATGGTAAGATGGTAGATTACCTTGATGGCCAGTCTTACTAGTATTTCCTCCACTACTTTCCTTCTTCTCCACTCTTTTTCCAGTCTTTCCCATAAATAGTAGATACTAGAGATGGGCGAATTTCCCAATCAGTCTGAATCGACAGTCTCCCAATTGTCCTGAGAAGTTGAATATGACATTGTGAGGTCTCCTAGGACTGTATCCAACCCCTTTCAAGCTCTTTAAATGGGTTTTTTAGGATCCTAAAAATGGAATTTCATTGTATAAACCTTGTCTAGTCTCCTACACAGCATAATAGTGTACCTGTCAACTTTTCCTCAATCTCCATGCTCCCAAATGCTCTCCATTGTTTACAACCCGCACTTTCAGGTTGTGGGTGTAGAAGAGCAGCAGCAGGAGTCTGATGGAGGGCATCATAGGAGGCCTGGTCGTAATTTTAGAGGAAACACAGTCTCTACATTGGACGCAGTACGTTACCACTCTCCCGAACTCCGGAGTGAGACATAATTAGTAGCGCAAGTACATTAGTAAGTTGCAGGACCTGGCAGGGGAAGCACAGGGAAATGGAAAAAATTGTACCCTGAAAACTCCTATAATACAAAGACAGCATTAGTAAATGTGACATATATATCTATGGGTAAATGGATAAGAAGGGCTGTTAACAAAAAGCTAAACTGTTTAATAAGACACAGTACTTTAGGATGTTTTTATTTTTTTCAATTAAAAACTGTCTTCTGATCTGTTAAATGGTGGCTGCCATTTTGAGAGATTTGTGTGGGATGAATCAGAAAAGTTTTGGATTTGCCAAAATTTGAATCTTCTGGGAAATTTGTAACAACTTTGATTCATGAATAATTGATTCACTCATCTTTAGTAGAAACCTATTTATTCATATCAATACACAAACTTACATTAAAAACTAATCTACTGGTCATTGATACGTTTTGTATATGCAAATGCAGAGTATTAGTATCAAATTTTGTATAATTGCTAAAGTTTAATTACCATTCCAATGTTCCAGATTCCAGCTATAGATTTTGATGATAAATGATATTTGCTTTTGCCCATGCAATATTTTAAAAAGATCTGAAACCCATTTAATCCCATTAACTGTTACATTTCTAAAAGGCTTCACAAATTAATCAATGATTAAATGCCTTCATAAACACTTGGAGAAATATTTAATTTACTTTCGCTGTAAAAAAGATAAACAATATCTTTTGTATATCCCTGTTGAAACTCTTATCTTCTGCATAATTAATGGAGCCTTTTTAAGAACACTTTGGCAATATCCATCTCTTGTGGTAGTGAAAAGAATGACATAGTGATTATGTCTGTAAAAGATAAGTACATATGTGTGCTGTTAGATCATCAGAATTAAGGAATCTTAGCAACTCCGGCTTGTCTGTAATTTGGAACCAAAATATGATTATAAGGAAATATTAGTTTCTTAATTACACAAGGGAAATGGTAAGTGCATTGTCAATAAAATCTAATTTTATAAAGCCAACTGAAATAAAACAAAAAATACTGGTTCTATTTCTACTCTATACAACCACACTATACTAAACAAAAATTTTAAAAAGTAAAATAAAAAAAGTTATAATTTACAACTTGGAATAAAACTACAGAAGATGATTTATCCAGTACATTCTGAAGTTTACATTTTCTTTTTTGTAGTATAAATGAGCAAAGTAGTATATAATAATAATAGAAATAATAATAATAATAAAATAGTCATCATCCATATTTAGTATTAAATATGCTGCTGTTTTTTTTTACATAAAGGGCATCAACATTTTTGGCAAAAACTACATACAAAATGACATGATCACTTAATGACATGAGCTAAAATTCCACATACATTTAAAGCGTAACTGTCATATTTTTTATTTTTATTTGCCACTTTATTAAAGCTAGGCATGTATACATGAGTTAGTCTGTCAATGATTGTCAAAAGATCTGTAATTACCTTATAATAACAGCTTTTATTAAAGAGGACCTTTCACCAGAGGAAAGCCTCTAAACTAACTATACAGAAGTGTAGAGCGGCGCCTGGCTATGAGCTGAGCGCTACAGCATAGGAGAAGAAGACGCCGGCAGGATCAAGTGGGTGGAGCCTAACTACTTACATACCGGAGGCTATAACCGGAGAACGGAGCCCGGGGATAACAGTAAGTGCAGCGGGATCCCTGGGCGCCGCTCTACACTTCTGTATAGTTAGTTTAGAGGCTTTCCTCTGGTGAAAGGTCCTCTTTAATGTCTCCTGTCCCTTTCCACTTCTCCCTTAAAAGACAGTTGCTATGGCTTGTCTGTCTCTGGCTAAAAATACAGAGGGGCGGTCCTTCACACTGCATGCCTGCATTAGGCTTCATAGTGAGGAGGCGTGTCTCTCAGTAATCCAATATGATTGGCTGGCAGGAAGCTACTGGCTACAGCAAGTTTGTATGTGACCTGAGGGAAAGCAGTTTTAGTCTCAGAGAACTGGCAGAGAAGCCATCTTGAGAAGGTCCTCATATTGTAGAGGTTAAAACAGCCATAACTAAGGGAAAAACTGTCACGAGGGTATCAAGAGCCACGTCTGACTCCGTTATACCCGGGGTCAGGAAGTCGCAGCGGGTGGCTGCGCGCTCTATATCTAAAGAGCTTCCTGCCTGGACATCTATACTGACCCACTGGAGTGGTGAATCCTGCTTGTCGTTCCTGAGTGCTACCCTCCGGATCCCTGTTGGGCTTATTGTTGTCTCCTGTTGTCACCCACCTGGGAATATATGTTGAGTCTGTGTTGTCTGTCCTCCCCTTGGTGTTTTCCCTTAGAGTTAGTGGTGCGGACTAGTGTTCCCATCGCCCTGTTCACTACCTAGGGCTCAGCTCAGGGAAAGCCAGGGCTTTAGGCACGTGATCGGCGTACGGGTGAGGAACCCGTCTAGGGACGTCAGGGCAGCCAGGTGCCAGCCGCCAGGTGAGTCAGGGGTCACCATCTTCCCTCTCACTTGGGCAGGGCCTTCCTCGTTCCCTCCCTCTGTGTCACGTATGTGATAGCCACGCCGACCGTGATACAGAGGGAGGGAACGAGGAAGGCCCTGCCCAAGTGAGAGGGAAGATGGTGACCCCTGACTCACCTGGCGGCTGGCACCTGGCTGCCCTGACGTCCCTAGACGGGTTCCTCACCCGTACGCCGATCACGTGCCTAAAGCCCTGGCTTTCCCTGAGCTGAGCCCTAGGTAGTGAACAGGGCGATGGGAACACTAGTCCGCACCACTAACTCTAAGGGAAAACACCAAGGGGAGGACAGACAACACAGACTCAACATATATTCCCAGGTGGGCGACAACAGGAGACAACAATAAGCCCAACAGGGATCCGGAGGGTAGCACTCAGGAACTACAAGCAGGATTCACCACTCCAGTGGGTCAGTATAGATGTCCAGGCAGGAAGCTCTTTAGATATAGAGCGCGCAGCCACCCGCTGCGACTTCCTGACCCCGGGTATAACGGAGTCAGACGTGGCTCTTGATACCCTCGTGACAAAAACTCTAAGAAAACAGTGGTATGTGAAGAAACTAAAGATTGCTTTATGCATAATGCTGCAGCAGCAGTAACATATGCTAAAATTGATTTTTTGATTAAATCATGGCGGTTACACTTTAATTGTTTATGCTGTGATTGTGGTCACAATGGAATGGGTATGGCCTTTATGTTTACTAAGTTAAAAGGCAGAAAATGGGGCATTCTTTCGGAGGATTGGCAGTTGAACAATTGGCTGTTGAGATTCTGAGAATACTGACATAAATGTGCCCTTCTTAAGCCGTTGACTGAATAGCTTTCTCTCCCAGCTTCCCCATATACATACAGGCTCGGTTCAGCCAAGGAGAAAGCTGCTGCCAGACACTGGAGGTGGCATATTTCCTGGGAGAAGAAAAGGGTCAGGTGAAAAAATTCAGTTTGCCTGGTCCTTTCTTCCACCAACACCATCTCTCAGGATCTCTCCATACACATAACAGTTTAGTAGGTTCAACAAAAATGGCAAGGTTAGCTGACTATACAGTAATGTGCGGGGTGACTGATTTGAATTATTTTGGCCCCTGGTGGTGTCAAGCACCACAGCCCTTTATTTTTATGATTGGGGATCAAAGGGTTAGGTATTCACTGGTCACACATTGATGGCTTATCCAAAGAATATACAGAATGCCCATATGTCTATATTTAATTCTGTTCCATCATAAATTGTGTTATAATTTTGTACATATGCTGCACGCAACAACAAAAAAACTTTTCGTCTGCTACTTGGTAAAAAACATTTGTCTTATACTAAATCGAATGTGCGGATTACAAATCCGAAGTCAGAATTGTTGTTACACGTCATGAAATTTTGCTATGCATAAGTATGCCTAAATGAATTAAGCACTTGGAAAGCATTGAATAATTTTGAACAGAAAGAGTTTTACTCCAACAATTACCTGATCCACATCAAAGTTTGCATAGTAAACAGTGTATGAAAATGTAATAGAATAACAAGATTTCAAAAAGTCTTGTTTTTCAGTTTAAAAGTCTTACTTGAGCAAGGCCCAGTACTGTTAAAAGTGCTTCAGGCATCTGCTTTTGCGCTTGTGAACGGTCAGTAGTCCCCCATCATGTTGTGATTCCAGCGGCCTTGATACCTGTTCTCCATTGTAGAAATATCTTTATGGAAACGCTCTCCGTGTTCGTCACTTACATGTCCCAAATTGGATGGGAAAAAGTCAAGATGGGAATGTAAGAAATGTACTTTCAATGACATTCGGCCGCCAAGTTGTTCATATGCTGTAAGCATGTTGTCTACTAATTCAGCATAGTTTGCAGCTCATCTGTTCCCAAGGAAGTTCTGCACTACAAGCACAAATGCATCCCAAGCTGCAAGTTCAATAGGGTTGAGTTTTGTTCTGAATGTGTCATCATGCATTAGTTTGTTGATTTCAGGGCCAATAAAAATTCTGGCCTTTATTTTAGCATCAGTTTTCAGTGTGCTAATCTTCTCCTTCAAATACTGGAAACCATTTCCATCACGATCAAGTGCAATTGCAAAATTTTTCATTAAACCAAGTTTAATGTGAAGTAGTGGAAGATAAACTTGAAATAGATCGACCAGTGATTTGTGTTGTACATTGTACAGACCAACTGTGTGCTTGACTCTGAGAGGCCACTGTCTCATTTTGTAAGGATTGCTGTCATCACGACTGTTCCACAGGCACAAGAAACACATATGCTTTGTGTACCCTAACTGTAGGCCAAGCAGCAGTGCTACTACTTTCAGGTCAGCACAAAATTTCCATTTATGTTAAGTATTTGATCATTTTCAAAATTAACTCCATAGAAGCATAGGTCTCTTTCATTCCAACCGCATAAGCCAATGGAACAGCAGTTTTTTTGTTACCATTGTGCAACAAGACAGCTTTCAAACTTGTTTTGCTAGAGTCTATAAATAGCCTTCATTCATCGGGAACATGTGCACCATCTAACTCCATCATAAGACTATTTACATCAGTACAGAAACAGACATCACTTTTCATTGCATAGTATGCAGCTAACTTGGTGTGTCGATGATGAAAGTGTGAAGTTGTGGTGCCTCGTTGTAGCAAATTCCATTCCTGAAGTCTAGAAGCTAGCAGTTCTGACTTTTATTTAGATAATGACAGATCTCTTACCAGATCATATAAATCTGATTGGCTCAGCAAGTGCGCCTGACCCTCCAGTTGTTCAGGATCAGGAAATACATTGTGACATTCAACATCTTCTTCATCAGGATCAGAACCATCTGTTTCAATTGCCGTTCCTGTTGTGGAAGAGGCAGGCACTGGATTCTCTAGATCATGTGGTACTGGTTTAAGAGCAGACTCGCAGTCAGGATACACAATTTGTGACTTTTTTCTCTTTGAATATCCGGCAATTTTAGTCATGCAAAAGTAACAGTCTGAATGGTGATCTTTCTGCTCACGCCAAACCATAGGCACTGCAATAGCGATTCCTTTCCTTTTACCATTCAACCACTGCGTTAGCCCAGAGTAACACACAGTGCAACAAACATGAGGTGCCCAACTTTTATCTTGATCTCCAATTTTACAATCAAAGTAATATTTGCAATCATTAAGCAAGACGCACTCGCTTTGTCAGATTCTTGCGCTGATCATAAGTAGTGTATTTGCCACTTATATAGCAGAAATTGTCTGGATCTGCGTTTATCTTAAGTTTCAAAACTGATAGCACTATAACAGATCACTTTATCAAAATCGGTCCAGCTTGCCTTATATACTTTCTGCTGACATCAGCCTGAGGGCTTCTGACAGGTCTGGACATGTCCATTAGAATATTTCCAATATAATGCATTAATATTATAACTGAAAAGGCTTTCCACGTATAACTTAAAATCTAGACTTGCCAGGCAAATTCCGAGTTCATATTTAGAATCAGCGCGTTCATTTTAGTATAAATGACATGTTTTTATCTCAGTAGCAAAATCATTGTTGCGCGGTGTAATCAATTAGCCTATTACTTATTATTAATAGGCAATTATGCATCAATCTATTAAAAATAGGGGCAAGTGATTGACCAACTAACCCCAAATTGGGGACTCACTCAACCAGTCTATCTCTGATTTAAGTGATTTCCAAATATTTTCCAGCTGCTCCTGGTTTCAGCCACTCCTTCCTCTCTTCACACTACCGCCAAGGCTCGTCTATTCTCAATGAATTCATGGTAACCGTGATGAATCCTGAAGGACCCAATTTACTTATCATGAGTAGTGATGGACGAACATCGGCCATCGGCCGGGACGTTCTGCAAACGCGCATTCTCGATCAAATGTTCGCGAACCGCGCATTCGCGGCGGGCCCCATTCACTTTAAAGTGGCAGGCGAACCTGAAAAATCTTCAGGTCATATTTGCAGCCACCAAATACTTACTAGAAGTGCACAAATAGTCCCACAACATGGACAGTGACATACCAGAGGGGGATCATGGCAAAAATTCCCACAAAAATATGCATTTTAATAAGAGGCCATTTTTATGCGTCTTAAAGGGAAACTCTCAAAAATGTGCTCTGCTGGAGCCTAGAAAAAATGTTATTGTAGGCAAGTGGAGTACAGGCCCCAAAAATTAGGCATTCACCTGACAGAAAAGAACAAATTATTAAGTGGCTAGAGGTACGTTAAGCGATCACTGAATAACAATTTTACTGTAGGCCACTGGAGTACAGGTCCCAAAAATTAGGCATTCACCTGACAGAAAAGAACTTGTGATTATGTGGCTGGAGGTACATTAAGCGGTCACTGAATAACAATTTTCCTGTAGGCCAGTGGAGTACAGGCCCCAAAAATTAGGCATTCACCTGACAGAAAAGAATAATTTATTATGTGGCTGGAGGTATATTAGACGGTTAGTGGATAACAATTTCACTGTAGGCCAGTACAGGCCCCAAAAATTAGGCATTCACCTGACAGAAAAGAGTGATTATGTGGCTGGAGGCATATTAGACAGTCAAAGTAACAATTTTACTGTAGGCCAGTACAGGCCCCAAAAATTAGGCATTCACCTGACAGAAAAGAGTGATTATGTGGCTGGAGGCATATTAGACGGTCAAAGTAACAATTTCACTGTAGGCCAGTACAGGCCCCAAAAATTTGGCATTCACCTGACAGAAAAGAACAAGTGATTATGTGGCTGGAGGCATATTAGACGGTCAAAGTAACAATTTTACTGTCGGCCAGTACAGGCCCCAAAAATTAGGCATTCACTTGACAGAAAATAACTTGTGATGATGTGGCTGGAGGTAAAATGGGTGGTCACCGGATCCAAATTTTACTATTTTGTGGAAGCAAGTGTATCGCAGGCCTCAATCAATATTTGGTGGAAGCAGGTATGTCAATCCTCTCAATCAATATTTTGTGAAAGCAGGTGTATCACAGGCCTCAATCAGTATTTTTTGGAAGCAGGTATATCAAACCCCTTAATCAGTTTTTTGTGGAAGCAGGTATATCGTAGGCCTCAATCAGTATTTGGTGGAAGTAGGTATATCGCAACCCTTAATCAGTAATTTGTAGGAGCAGGTATATCCAACCCCTTAATCAGTATTTTGTGGAAGCATGTGTTTCGCAGGCCTCAATCAATATTTGGTGGAAGCAGGTATATAAATCCCCTAAATTAATATTTTGCTGAAGCAGGTGTATCGCAGGCCTCAATCAGTATTTGGTGGAAGCAGGTATATCAAACCCCTTAATCAGTATTTAGTGGAAGCAGGTATATTGCAGGCCTCAATCAATATTTGGTGGAAGCAGGTATATCAAATCCCTTAATCAGTATTTGGTGGAAGCAGGTTTATCAAATCCCTTAATCAGTATTTGGTGAAATGAGGTATATCAAACCGCTTAATCAGTATTTAGTGGAAGTAGGAATATCAAACACCTTACTCAGTATTTTATGGAAGCAGGTATATTGTAGGACTCAATCAGTATTTGGTGGAAGAAGGTATAACAAGCCCCTTAATAAGTATTTTGCGGAAGCAGGTATATCACACCCCTCAATCAGAATTTTGTGGAAGCAGGATTATAGAACCCCTTAGTCAATATTTGGTGGAAGCAGGTATATTGCACCCTCAATCTTTATTTTGTGGAAGCACGTATATCAAACCCCTTAATCAGTATTTTGTGGAAACAGGTATATAGAACCCCATAATCAATATTTGGTAGAAGCAGGAATATAGCACCCCTCAATCAGTATTTTTTGGAAGCAGGTATATAAAAACCCATTAATCAATATATGTTGCAAGCAGGTATATCGCACCCCTCAATCAGTATTTTGTGAAAGCAGGTGTATTGCAGGCCCCAATCAGTATTTGGTGGAAGCAGGTATATCGCACCCCTCAATCAGTATTTTGTGGAAGCAGGTTTTTCAAATCCCTTAATCAGTATTTGGTAAAATGAGGTATATCAAACCCCTTAATCATTATTTAGTGGAAGTAGGAATATCGCACCCCTCAATCAGTATTTTGTGAGAGCAGATGTATCGGAGGCCTCAATCAATATTTGGTGGAAGCAGGTATATCATTCCCCTAAATCAGTATTTTGTGGAAGCAGGTTTTTCAAATCCCTTAATCAGTATTTGGTGAAATGAGGTATATCAAACCCCTTAATCATTATTTAGTGGAAGTAGGAATATCAAACACCTTACTCAGTATTTTGTGGAAGCAGGTATATTGTAGGACTCAATCAGTATTTGGTGGAAGAAGGTATAACAAGCCCCTTAATAAGTATTTTGCGGAAGCAGGTATATCGTAGCCCTCAATCACTATTTGGTGGAAGCAGGTTGTAATGACCGGCGTCACGCAAAGGGAGGGAAATGGGAAGGTCCTGTCCAAGGGAGAGGGAAAGATGGTGACCCCTGACTCACCTTGCGGCTGGCACCTGACTGCCCTGACGTCCCTAGACGGGTTCCTCACCCGTACGCCGATCACGTGCCTAAACCCTGGCTTTCCCTAAGATGAGCCCTATGTAGTGAACGGGGCGGTGGGATCACTAGTCCGCACCACTGACACTAAAAGGAAAACACCAAGGAGAGGACAGACAATACAGACAAACATATAATCCCAGATGGGCGACAACAGCAGACCAAAAAGGCCCAACAGGGATCCGGAGGGTAACGTTCTGGAACAACAACCAGGGAACACAGCTACACAGCTCCAGTGGGTCAGTATAGAAGTCCAGGCAGGAAGCTCTATATCTGGCAACCAGAGAAGTGAGAGATGGGAATATAAGGAGGTTGGGATTGCTGGACAAGAAACAGCTGAGGAGGAGAAGCTACGGATCCCTGAGTGAGCCAAAAAGGATTGCAAGGCAAACCCAGAAAGCTACCATTAATAAACAGCACTGTCTTTAGACATAGAGCGCGCAGCCACCCGCTGCGACTTCCTGACCCCGGGTATAACGGAGTCAGGCGTGGCTCTTGACACCCTCGTGACACAGGTATATCAAACCCCTTGATCAGCATTTTGTGGAGGCAGGTATATCACACCCCTCAATCAGAATTTTGTGGAAGCAGGTATATAGAACCCCCTAGTCAATATTTGGTGGAAGCAGGTATATCGCACCCTTAATCTTTATTTTGTGGAAGCAGGTATATCAAACCCCTTAATCAGTATTTTGTGGAAACAGGTATATCGTACCCCTCCATCAGTATTTTGTGGAAACAGGTATATAGAACCCCATAATCGATATTTGGTAGAAGCAGGAATATAGCACCCCTCAATCAGTATTTTGTGGAAGCAGTTATATCGCATCCCTCAATCTGTATTTTGTGGAAGAAGGCATATAGAACCCCTTAAGCAATATTTGGTGGAAGCAGGAATATCGCACCCCTCAATCAGTATTTTGTGGAAACAGGTATATAGAACCCCTTAATCAATATGTTGCAAGCAGGTATATCGCACCCCTCAATAAGTATTTTGTGAAAGCAGGTGTATCGCAGGCCTCAATAAGTATTTGGTGGAAGCAGGTATATTGCACCCCTCAATCAGTATTTTGTGGAAGCAGGTGTATCGGAGGCCTCAATTAATATTTGGTGGAAGCAGGTATATCATTCCCCTAAATCAGTATTTTTTGGAAGCAGGTGTATCGCAGGCCTCAACCCGTATTTGGTGGAAACTGGAATATCAAACCCCTTAATCAGTATTTTGTGGAAGTAGGTGTATTGTAGACCTCAATCAATATTTGGTGGAAGCAGGTATATTAAACCATTTAATCAGTATTTTGTGGAAGCAGATATATCGTAGGCCTCAATCAGTATTTGGTGGAAGCAGCTATATCAAACCCTTTAATCAATTTTTTGTGGAAGCAGGTGTATAGCAGGCATCAATCAATATATGGTGGAAGCAGGCAATGCAATCCCCTTAATCAGTATTTTGTGGAAGCAGGTGTATAAATCCCCATAATCAGTTTTTTGAGTAAGCAGGAGTATCGCAGGAGTCAATCAATATTTGGTGGAAGCAGTTATATCAAATTCCTTAATCAGTATTTGGTCAAAGCACCCCTCAATCAGTATTTTGCGGAAGCAGGTATATAGAACCCCTTAATCAATATTTGGTTGAAGCAGGTATATCACACCCCTCAATCTGTTTTGTGGAAGCAGGCATATAAACCGCTTAATCTGTATTTTGTTGAAGCAGTTATATTGTACCCCTCAGTCAGTGTTTTGTGGAAACATGTATATAGAATCCCTTAGTCAATATTTAGTGGATCCAGGTATATTGCACCCCTCAATCAGTATTTTGTGGAAGCAGGTGTATCGCAAGCCTCAATCAATATTTGGTGGAAGCTGGTATATCAAACCCCTCAATCAGTATTTTGTGGAAGCAGATATGTATAACCCCTTAATCAATATGTGGTGTAAACAGGTATATCGCACCTCTCAATCAGTATTTTGTGGCAGCAGTTACATTAAACCCTTTAATCAGTATTTTGTGGAAGCAGGTATATCGCACACCTCAATCTGTATTTTTGTGGAAGCAGGTGTATCGCAGGCGTCAATCAATACTTTGTGGAAGCACGTATATCAATCCCCTTAATCAGTATTTTGTGGATGCAGGTGTATTGCAGGCGTCAATCAATATTTGGTGGAAGCAGGTATATCAATCCCCTTAGTCAGTATTTTGTGGAAGCAGGTGTATTGTAGGCGTCAATCAATATGTGGTGGAAGCAGGTAAATCAATCACCTTAATCAGTATTTTTTGGAAGCAGGTGTATCCTAGGCCTCAATCAATATTTGGTGGAAGCAGGCATATCAAACCACTTCATCAGTATTTGGTGGAAGCAGGTATATCGCACCCCTCAATCAGTATTTTGTGGAAGCAGGTATATAGAACCCCTTAATCAATATTTTGTGGAAGCAGGTATATTGTACCCCTTGATCTGTATTTTGTGTAAGCAGGCATATCAAATTCTTAATCAGTTATTTGTGGAAGCAGGTATATTGCACCCCTCAATCAGTATTTTGTGGAAACATGTATATAGAACCTGTTAATAAATATTTAGTTGAAGCATGTGTATTGCACCCCTCAATCAGTATTTTTTGGAAGGAGGTACATAAAAAACCCTTAATCAGTATTTTGTGGAAGCAGGTATATCGCACCCTCAATCAGTATTTTGTGGAAGCAGGTATATAGAACCCCTTAATCAATATTTTGTGGAAGCAGGTATATTGCACCCCTTAATCTGTATTTTGTGTAAGTAGGCATATCAAACCTCTTAATCAATATTTTGTGAAAGTAGGTATATTGCACCCCTTAATCCGCATTTTGTGTAAGCAGGCATATCAAATTCTTAATCAGTATTTTGTGGAAGCAGGTATATTGCACCCCTCAATCAGTATTTTGTGGAAACGTGTACATATAGAACCTGTTAATAAATATTTAGTTAAAGCAGGTGTATTGCACCCCTCAATCAGTATTTTGTGGAAGGAGGTACATAAAAAACCCTTAATAGTATTTTGTGGGAGCAGGTATATCGCACCCCTCAATCAGTATTTTGTGGAAGCAGGTATATTGCACCCCTTAATCAATATATTGTGGAAGCAGGTATATCACACCCCTCAATCAGTATTTTGTAGAAGCAGTTATATAAAAACACCTTAATTAGTATTTTATGGAAGCAGGTATATTTCATCCCTCAATCTGTATTTTGTGGAATCAGATATATAGAACCCCTCAATCAATATTTGCTGGAAGCAGGTATATCGCACCCCTCAATCAGTATTTTGTGGAAGCAGGTATTTTGCATGCCTCAATCAATATTTGGTGGAAGCAGTTATATCAAATTCCTTAATCAGTATTTGGTCAAAGCACCCCTCAATCAGTATTTTGCGGAAGCAGGTATATAGAACCCCTTAATTAATATTTGGTTGAAGCAGGTATATCACACCCCTCAATCTGTTTTGTGGAAGCAGGCATATAAACCGCTTAATCTGTATTTTGTTGAAGCAGTTATATCGTACCCCTCAGTCAGTGTTTTGTGGAAACATGTATATAGAATCCCTTAGTCAATATTTAGTGGATCCAGGTATATTGCACCCCTCAATCAGTATTTTGTGGAAGCAGGTGTATCGCAAGCCTCAATCAATATTTGGTGGAAGCTGGTATATCAAACCCCTCAATCAGTATTTTGTGGAAGCAGATATGTATAACCCCTTAATCAATATGTGGTGTAAACTGGTATATCGCACCTCTCAATCAGTATTTTGTGGCAGCAGTTACATTAAACCCTTTAATCAGTATTTTGTGGAAGCAGGTATATCGCACACCGCAAATCTGTATTTTTGTGGAAGCAGGTGTATCGCAGGCGTCAATCAATACTTTGTGGAAGCACGTATATCAATCCCCTTAATCAGTATTTTGTGGATGCACGTGTATCGCAGGCGTCAATCAATATTTGGTGGAAGCAGGTATATCAATCCCCTTAGTCAGTATTTTGTGGAAGCAGGTGTATTGTAGGCGTCAATCAATATGTGGTGGAAGCAGGTAAATCAATCACCTTAATCAGTATTTTTTTGAAGCAGGTGTATCGTAGGCCTCAATCAATATTTGGTGGAAGCAGGCATATCAAACCACTTAATCAGTATTTGGTGGAAGCAGGTATATCGCACCCCTCAATCAGTATTTTGTGGAAGCAGGTATATAGAACCCCTTAATCAATATTTTGTGGAAGCAGGTATATTGTACCCCTTGATCTGTATTTTGTGTAAGCAGGCATATCAAATTCTTAATCAGTTATTTGTGGAAGCAGGTATATTGCACCCCTCAATCAGTATTTTGTGGAAACATGTATATAGAACCTGTTAATAAATGTTTAGTTGAAGCATGTGTATTGCACCCCTCAATCAGTATTTTTTGGAAGGAGGTACATAAAAAACCCTTAATCAGTATTTTGTGGAAGCAGGTATATAGAACCCCTTAATCAATATTTTGTGGAAGCAGGTATATTGCACCCCTTAATCTGTATTTTGTGTACGTAGGCATATCAAACCTCTTAATCAATATTTTGTGAAAGCAGGTATATTGCACCCCTTAATCTGCATTTTGTGTAAGCAGGCATATCAAATTCTTAATCAGTATTTTGTGGAAGCAGGTATATTGCACCCCTCAATCAGTATTTTGTGGAAACGTGTACATATAGAACCTGTTAATAAATATTTAGTTAAAGCAGGTGTATTGCACCCCTCAATCAGTATTTTGTGGAAGGAGGTACATAAAAAACCCTTAATAGTATTTTGTGGGAGCAGGTATATCGCACCCCTCAATCAGTATTTTGTGGAAGCAGGTATATTGCACACCTTAATCAATATATTGTGGAAGCAGGTATATCACACCTCTCAATCAGTATTTTGTAGAAGCAGTTATATAAAAACACATTAATTAGTATTTTATGGAAGCAGGTATATTTCATCCCTCAATCTGTATTTTGTGGAATCAGATATATAGAACCCCTCAATCAATATTTGCTGGAAGCAGGTATATCGCACCCCTCAATCAGTATTTTGTGGAAGCAGGTATTTTGCATGCCTCAATCAATATTTGGTGGAAGCAGGTATATCGCACACATCAATCAGTTTTTTGGGGGGCAACAGGTATATCACACCAGTTGCAAATAGTTGTTCTAATAGCGCTTGTCCCTCTATATACCTACGGTATCGCAGCAGAACTGCGCACAACTGCTGCACAATACAAATGCACTATAATATACTTTCTATGTTAGAAAGTATATTATAAGTATATTGCACCCCTCAGTATATTACGCCTATCGATAGCACACCTATACCAGTCCTTAATAGGACTTTTGTGGCCCTAATTGCTAGCATTTGGTGTCCCTAACAGTCTGTCCCTGCTCCACAAAGCAACCTCTCCCTACACTGGCAAAACACAGAATGTAAAATAGCTGCCAGATTTGTTTCTTTTATAGGGTGGGGGTGTGTCCATGTGCTGAAACGTTTCAATTAGCTGTCCTGTCCCACCTGATGGATGTGTCATGGGTCAACGTTGGGCGCAATGCAAAAGAATATGGCGCATGTGAACATCGCCATATGTTCGAATTTTCCGCGAAACGCATACAAGCAAAGTTCGCCGAGAAACGACCACTGGGCGAACCACAAGGCCATTTGTAATCATGAGGTACATCAGATTTTTGTCAAATTTACATCTTACTTTACATCTGGAAAAATTATGTAGGTGCCTGTATACGTGCAGTGAAAGAAAACCTAAAATTTGTCTACTGTATGTAAGTCTTCTGTGTAGACTTTGTGAACATTTAAGATTGCTGGAGACAGGTTAATAGGTACAGCAAACCAATTGAGGGAAACTGGGGTTTCCCATAATAAATTGTTTTGACATACTGTATATACAGAATAGTTTATATATATATATATATATATATATATATATATATATATATCTGTTTGCAGGCTGAGAACCGTTTTTGTGAGACCTGTAGACATGGAATGGAGTGCAGGAGTTGTGTTTGAATAGCCACTCTATCGAAACTCCTGAGAATCCAGTGGTTCAAATGATCAATGAGAGCCCCATTGATGAGGACCCCAGAAATCAGACATGTCTTACCTGTCATGTTGAAAGGTGATAAATGTAAATTGTGGAATAAAGTGACAGGTAGTATTGGTTACAACTGATTGATGTCTCAATAACTAGTTTCCATCTTAAGTACAAAGTATCCTACTACCTTTAAGGTCAATCACTGTAAAACAGCTTTTGTTGGCTTGAGTAACACAATGCAAAATGTAAAGTGAAAGTGTTTCCTCCTTTAGATATTTATAACATAACCAGGGTATATGCTTCAAATATCTAATATATCACTCTCATTTATCAGAAGAGTAGAAGACCCATGACCTCCTTTTGGCATCTCAAGGTGGCTAGCACACACAGAACAAATGGAGAGTGGGCTGGGTGCGCACCACCGTCTTGGCTTGCCAAACAGAAAACTGCAGTGTTGAATCATAATAACCATCCATAAGGTTAACAGTTTTACATGTATGATGTTTTTTTACCATCTGAGTAAACTACAGAGGAAAACCTTTAAATCAGATTAGATTTATTCTTCACAATTTCCTTGAAATCTGTAAAAAGAGTAACTGGAGACATTGGACACTTCTGGGCTTAATGCCATTTTAACCCTGAGCAGTAGAACTGAGTAATTTGAGAAAGGATGGTTGCTATGGACCTGTTATCTGACATTGTTGAAGTAACTAAACTGTATCAGTTGTTTCAAATATTCATGTCAAAGGTGGAAAACAGAAAAGAGGAAAAGCTCTTTAAGGAGAATTCATTGGCGTTTATTTACTGGCCCTAAATGTACTAGACATCATTCTTTAAATATCTCAATGCAAAGAGTTTGGTGGTCTCCATCTATCAAAACTGACTAACAGAAAGGCTGACCTTTTGCCGATTCCAACAAATGACAATTAGAGTTCATTTCTCTTGAGCAGTATACGGTTAATCAGTCACCTAAGGATTTTGCCATGTGTAAAGAAAGCAGGTTCCAGAGAAAGATTTGTTGTGCTATGTTGTGCCAAAATCGCAGAAAACAATTGTGTAATTTGGCTGATTGGAAAGATGAAAAAATACATTGGACTCATAATTATTAGTCAGCCGAATGTTTCAGGGGAGCGCTGCCCATGCATATACACAACACCCTGTCAGTTACTGTTAGGAGTATGACGGAGGCATTATAAATGCTTCCATGATGAACACAGTGGACTCATGACTATGAGCCCACTTGTATTCGCTCCTTACTGAACTCTTCATCAACTAAAGTGCTTTTGCATGCTCTTGTCATTTCCCGCCAGGTGTACTGCAACATCCTCCTCTTTGGCCTCCTATTTAGCACTTTTGCACCCCTCCAATCCTAAAGTCTGCTGCCTGGTTAATTCACCTCTCCACTGGTTTCTCCTCTGCCTCTACCCTCTGCCATTTCCTTTATTGGCTTCCGATTGCCAAGCAAATTCAGGTCAAAATACTAACAACAACATACTGTATAAGGCCATCCACAATCTGTCCCCTCCTTACATCTCTGACCCACTTTCCGCTATATCCCCACTCATAATCTCTGTTAACATTCAATAAGCAATCTTCATTTTTTGCTATGTATAGGCATAACTTTTTATGTGGAACTAGACAAACTGAGGTCTAGATTGTATGTGGTGGTCTTATAATGCCCTGTATCTATCAGTATTTGCTTATTTAGCACTTTTTGACCTTTGCATATTGTCTATCAGTTGGATAAAATTTTGATGTTTATGATAATATTGATGCGCTTATTATATTTATATATATAATGTATTAATCTTTTTGGAACACGCCTAATTTTATTTTAAACATTTTGGCTTTTCCTTCCCTGATATACACATGGGCTTGTTTTTTTTGTGCAGCATTAAAAAAAAAATTATCGCACTGTTTAATTTACCATAAATTGTGTAGGAAAACGAAAAAAAATTATTTGTGAGATGAAGTTGCTAAAAAATTGCAATTCTGCCAAGGATTTTTTTCAATTTTATTTTTGGGACATTCCTTGTGTACTAAAAATGACATGACAATTGGTACAACTACAACTATACCAAATTTATATAGTTTTTATTTTGTTTTCCTACCTAAAAAAAAAAAGAAAACCTTTTAAAAAAGAAAAATGTTTTTTGCAACACATTTTTCAAAACCTTTTAATATTTCTGTCTACAGAGCTATATGAGGGCTTGTTTTTTGCAGGGCAATCTGTAAATTTCATTGATGGTTGGGGTAAATACAACTTTTTCATGCATTTTATAAAATTTTTGGGGAGGATGGCGAGTTTGGGCACTTTAGGATGTGGCAATACCCATTATGTTTATTTATATTGTTTATTTATTTGTATATGTAAACTAGGGAAAGGTGGGTGATTTTAAACTTCTATATTTTTTAGATTTTTTTAAAATACTTTTTTACAGTTTTTTGTCCACTTGTTTTTAAGTCCCCCTAGGGGACTTGAAAATGACTATCACAGTTTCTCAATAAACGTATATGGGGTAATATACAAATCAATTGCTTGGAAAGAACCCATATAAAACTTAACTTTTTAATATGTCTCTTAAAATAGGATTAACAAAATAACAAAAATATGCAAAACAAGAAAGCCCCCAAATAAGTATTGGTCATAAGCCAGTCTCAATTACATTAATAATCTGTAAAGAAGAAAACAATAAAATGATATTTATGATTAACCACTCAGTAAAGACACTATAGCAAAGCAGGTAAAAAATAGTCAGAGCATAGATAGATGTGACCACTCTGTTCAGTGAATCAAGTGGCCCATCCTACTCACAGTTATGCTGATAAGGGTTCAAAAAAACTGTGGAAGCCACCTTAAAGTTGGGACTATTCAAGATACTTTTCCCTGATGTGCTCCTGCATCTAACCCTGCCTACAAGCGGAGCACCTGCCCCAAAAGGAGTGACCCCACTTCTCGGTGGTTAAACCATTACCTGTCACCTGTGTGGCCCTAGTAATTCTCCAACTTATAAGGATGATGTCTCCTTATATTTAATTATTATCTAGTGATGATCGAGCATGCTCGGCACATGGCGGTACTCGGCCAGTACCGGATACGCTCGAGTGCCATGCTCGAGTCTCCTCCCTGCACGTTTATTGGGTGCTATGCAGCCAATAAATGTGCAGCTAAGTACTGCCCTCACTGTAATGCCAGTAGCCAAGTTGGCTACTAGCATTACAGTGATTGGCTGTCCGGAATGTGTCACCGGGTGCTATATAGCACCCGATGAATCATATTCGGCTCATTCGTAGTCAGGGAGAGCTGAGCATTGGAAGGGACAGAGAGGGTATGGAGTGTAATTGAATATATATTTTGTACAAAAACGTTTCAGAGACCCAAAAGTCTTTGTAAGAACTATTGTGTGTGACAGCAGCAATATATGTTTGTAGCGCAACCTGCGCTGTATTGCTCAGTGTTAGGGAGAGCTGTGCAGAGGAAGGGACACACAGTGTAGAGAGTGTAATAGGAAGATTTTTATACAAAAAACTTTTCAGAGACCCAAAAGTCCTTTTAAGGACAATTGTGTGTGACAGCAGCAATATATATTTTTAGCGCTTCCTGCGCTACATACCATGTAATAGGCCGCTGCGGACAGTTAATTTATCCGTGCCACATCTCCTGTGTAAAGTGTGCGCATCCCAAAAATATCTGTGACCTTTATCGGGCCACATCTGCAGTGTAACGTGTGCGCTTCAAAAATGTATCTGTGACATACCATGTAATTTTTCCGTAGACGGTGTCAGCTTCTGACAGTGACCTTACCAGGGCCACATCTGCAGTGTAACGTGTGCGCTTCAAAAATATATCTGTGACATACATTGTAATTTTTCCGTAGACAGTGTCCACTTCTGACAGTGACCTTACCAGGGCCACATCTGCAGTGTAACGTGTGCGCTTCAAAAATGTATCACCTGCAGGCCCTCACAAATAATGGTCTAGAGGGTCAGCTCACCTGCAGGCCCTCACCTACAATCTTTTAGAGGGTCAGCTCAACAGCAGGCCCTCACCTAATTTATACCTAATAGGTAATTTGCGCCCATGCTGCCTTGCTTGGATGTAGTAGCCATAGCAGTTTCTCAGGCTCCCTCTCCGGAATCGAACACTGATTCCCCCTTACCCGTGGTCACCGTGGTTGGCGCTGAAAATAACATCGAAAGTTGATAGGGCAGACATCCGAATGGATTGCCGCCATCACGGGTACGTGCGATCGGCCCCAGGTTATCTAGAGTCCTTTATCTGTAACAAAGGGTTTATTGGAGTGCCAGTTCGTTGAAATTTTTGGCAACCCTTTTACTTAGTGCATAGGCTTTATGAGTGTAACAGTCCCACTACCTGAACAATCTTAATGCTTGGGTTCTCCCATTGACTTCCATTGTGCTCGGGTGCTCGGTAGAGCACCCGAGCATCCTGATGTGTTCGGCCCGAGCCCCCGAGCACTATGGTGCTTGATCAACACTATTATTATCCTTAATACTTTGGTCCACTGAAGAACCATATTAACCTATCTTAACTGGGGAAACATGTTGGGACAAGTTATTGGAGAATTATCAGACCCACACAGGTTGCAGTCAAGGGTTTAGCCACCGAAATTTGGGATTGCCCCTTTCAGGGTGAATGCTCCACTTGTAAGTACCACAGGATAAAATGGCCACAGGATACAATATTTCCAATGTACAATGGTCTTTTTGAGGTCATACAATGAGACTAAGACTCAGATCTTACCAATCAACATGGTTATTTATTTGGTAAAACACCTGCAGTGGCATCTAGTAGCTATTCTTTACAGTATAGTGGTACTATATGCCCTGTACTGCTCTCTCTGTGCCTGGATGAGCTCCTCCATTGGATGTAAGGTGAGGGCAGCTGCATTTTATTTTTCTGGTACACTGTGTGATTGATATACAGTGTACCATGAAGATGCTCCAGTTCACATCATAGAAAGAGATTTACAGTTTCCAGCCGTTATTCCTGACTGTTATATGTAAGGACCTGGTTCATCTGTAGTAGTTATCTGCTTATTTTTCTTAAATCTTCACGCTCTCTTACTTTGGAATGTTATTTTAAGGCTTTGGAACCAATTACTAGTGTTCTATAGAGTTATGGACTCCAATTACAATGGTTTCAAGTTTCAATATACAACGGTTGTTCTAGAACCAATTAATATTGTAACTTGAGGGACCACTATATAACTTTTTTTTTGTTTTGCCTGTTTTTGAGATGGGCTCTATATTCTTCCAATCCATGTGTTATTGATATATCTGATATATCAGCCTGGCTTCCATTCATAACAGAGCCATGAAAACTATGATGGATCTGTTGTCAATCAGATCTCAACAATCCCCTTGTAGTTCTAACTGCTGACTGAACTATTGTTGTCATTAAAAACATCAAAACAAGTCAGACAGGTAAAAATCTAAATTTGAACAGGGAGTTGTGCCACCCTTACATATATCTGACGTTAGATCACGATTTTCTCTGCATCGGTACTAAAATATTAGAGGTAGACATGACTAAACGGATTCCTGTGGGAATAGGCTTTTGTTCAGGGCCATTATTTGTGACACTGGACACCTACCTGCACCGGAGATAAAAACTATGCATGCATCGTTTCTCTGTCTGGCTATGTTTACTATGGATGCTGGACCAATGCACAGGGGACACAACTTTGCCATCAGTTGTGTCTGGCTTAGGCTACATGCACACGAATATGAATAATGGGTTGTGACGGCTTTTTAAAAAACAGCCATCGCATGGGAATTTTTACAACCAATTGATGTATTTGGGGATTTTAACAGGGCTATTTTTTCAACGGTTAGTAAATAACAGCCGTCAAAAAAATTGTATATTTTTTATTTTTGGCCATTGTCACTATCAGACTGACCCCATTAAAATCATTGGGACTATTTTTAATGGCTGTTTAGACAGGAATGCACCCGTTTAAAGTCTGTTAAAAATGGGTACACTTGGAGAAAAATTGGACTTCCAGGAGTTGAAATAGAAAAATATTCACCTCATCCCTTTGCTGTTCACTGAAAGGAGCAGGGCCTGCGCTCCCAGTGTGATGACGTCACATTATGCGTGCAAGCGGATGAAGTATTTTATTACCGGCACTACCGACATAGGGGCCATTAAATATATGAGGGTATATCTATATATAATGTAATTCAGGCAGTACTAAAAAAAACATGGTCCTTTAATTGTGCCAAATGTGATGTTTCAGCTCTGTATGAGCTTTTCTCAAGCAGCTCATATAGAGCTGAAATGTTGCATTTGGCACAATTAAAGGGCCACTTTTACTTTAGGGTGCTGCCTGGATTACATATTTTATTTTTTTACTATTTATGGACTTTCTGGGCCAAGGTCTGGTGAGGCTTGCACCATTTCTACTACTACTTTCTCTCTCTCACACACACACTATGAAGGGTCATAATCTTTACTGAAGACACTGCTGCAGGGGTTGGGATTTTTAAATAAAAAGGCAATGAAATGCATTACTTTTGAATGGCTATTTTTAACAGCCACTAAAAACTGATACAAAATGGATGGAAAATGGGTATTAAAAATGGACAGACAACCAGAAAATGGATACACATATGGTTTAAAAATGGCAATGAAAAACTGACAGTATGGTCACTTTTTTCACTTTCATGTGCATGTAGCCTTAGTCATGAAACAAAAAATACTAATTTATAATAAGCTAGAAAACACATTATATACAATCATTTGCTGTCTGGTACTCTTTTGGTAAAATTTACTGAAAAAAAGGTTAATCAAATATTTATTAGGGCTCATTCAGATTACCATATGAATGGGTCCGCATCCGTTCCATAATTTTGCTGAACGGGTCCACAAATGGGGCCCCAAAAGATGTGTGCTGTCCGCATCCATAGTTCTGTTCTGTGTACCCGCAAAAAAAGATTGCGGAAAAGAATAGGCATTTTCTATCATAGTGCCGGCTATGTGCTGTCCGCAAAATGTGAAACGTACTCGGGCCAGTATCCATATTTTGCGGATCCGCAATTTGCGGACCGCAAGACACTACGGGCATCTGAATGAGCCTTTAGTCAAATGCCCTTGAGAATTATTTACTTTTTAATATATGGAGTCACAAAAATTTGAGACAAAAATATCAGAGCATTATATTTTTATAACTCTTTATGGCCATTTTTGTAAACGCAAGTGTCCGTTCGAATGATACATAAAAAGTGTGAAAAAAATCTGTGTGTTTGTATGAAAATGCATAGATATTACATTTTTATCTGTAAGATATATTTGCTTTGTCTTCAAGTTTAGTTACTTTCCTTGACTAAAACCAGACCACCCTTTTATCAGAGTCAGGTCATCCACACCTCATATATTCCCACAATTCATAGAGATAGAAAACAAAATCCCAAGGGAAAAAATATAGTTTTATAAATGAAAATTGATATTTCAGAAAATATACAACCACTCAGTCCTGAACATTTTGCATATTTTCTTTACCTTTATTATATAAATAGTGTTCTATATACAATGTTAGGTATCGTCTACGTAGGAGTCTTGCATTGTATTTAATGTTAAAAAAAAGGTAAAAAAAAGTAGTAAGAAAAATATAAGACAAGTATATTCAATAAACAAATTAAGAATTTTATTTTTTATTTTATTTCAATTTTTATTGAATGTTAGAAAAGGTAAAATTAAAAACTTTTAGAACAAACTATACATACTGTAGTCTTGACAGGGACATCTGAAATATGCATTAGTCATGATTTTATTTTGTAATACAGCTAACAATTAGAGGGCAGTCGGCAGCCTTTTTAGTATTAGTGCCTGACGAAGAGTGCCATTAACTCTTAAAACCCATTGACAAGTAAAGGAATTGTGTCTTATTTGTTCCTGACTTCAAGTCCATTGCCCTGGCGAAGCTGCTCTTGTCTTTCAAAGACGCAGACTTGTATATCCTAATACCACATAATATTGCACATATGTTCCAGTGAGCGATATATTCCATGCTCACAGACCCCAGGTGAATAACCTTCAAAGTCTTTATTACTTCATGAAATTCATATTTATACAGGAACATTCTTCATAAGGGACGTCGAGACGGACATTGGTCTCACCTCCTCCTCTCCACCCGACATTTCAGATGAACACACTAGTGTTGAGCGAAGCATCCAAAGCGGTATTCGGTCCGAATTTTAGGAAAAATTTGATTCTAAATGGAGCCGAATTTCCTCGCACTTCATGGTAACAATTTTTTTTATCCTAAAATGGCGGCTGGAGTTGTCTTAAAAAGAATGCGTGGACAAATACTCACCTGCTGCACCTTGAAAAATTAATCTGTTCAGTTATACATAGACTTAGTGTGCATCAGACTCATTGTGAACAGGCGGTCTAATATATAGGTGCATCTTTCTACTTCATCTGCTGCGCCTTTCATACTTAATTTGTTACATTACTGATTCAGTTACTGTACACTACGGCCAACAGACAGTTGCCTGGGCCCTTAAAAGGAACAGGCAGTGGCAAAAATGTTGCTGTAGCTGGTACAAGTAGCATCATAAGAAGGGGTGGTGGTAGCAGCATCTGCAGCAACAGGCCAGAGTTGCCACTGTCATCCAGCGGTCGTGTTTTAACTAACAATCCAACTGTACTGGAAATGTTAACTTGTTCTTCAATTTGATCTCAGGTGACACACAGCAGCCAGGAATCGGTGGGTTCCTCTGACACCACACTTAGTTGGCATGGCCCAGGAATAACCTCTGTGAACTCACCTGTCCTGTAGCTGCCTCTTTCTTTTGCCGCTCCTTCTGCTTGGGAAGTAATGCATGCTGCCGGCTCTGCTCCGCTTTTCAGGGTGGACGAGCTTAGTGAGGGCAGTCGGCAGCTACAGTCCAGCACAGACTTGAAGTAGAGGTCCACTGCATCCTCCCTTAAGCATGCAACTAGCGATGATGACAGTTGGGTGGGAGCATGCCTTGCGAGCGGTCAGGGACGTGGCCATGAGACTGGTGAGGGTGACAAAAGTGATGAACAGACAGTAGTGCCATACTCGCCAGTGTGAATTTTTTTATCAAGTCACTGGAGGACGTTAGCGTGGCAGTATGCAGGATATATGGGCAGGGGGTGAAACATGGTCAGGGCCTGGGAAAACCGTGGCACTAATGTAGTGATACAGCCTGATGCAGCAACCGCTGCATCTCCCAGTGGCCTGCACTGCTTTCTCCAACAGTCAGGGCTCCTCAACCTCAGCAGAAGGAAGCTGACGTTCCTTCCCTTCATCTATTGCTCCTAATTCTCCTCATCGTCACGTGTTTTACCAGCAATCAATCACTGAGGCGATGGTAAAGAGACAACATTATGCGTGCACTCATCCAATGGCGCAGAAGCTGAAAGGGCTCTTGGCCAAGTTACTAGTACTATAGTCCCTCGCTTTCCATATTGTGGACTCTGAACATTTCAGACAACTGATGGCTTGTGCCCACTCAAGGTGGCGAGTCCCAAGCCATCATTACTTCTGTAAAAAAAGCTGTACCAACCCTGCACACGTATGTTGAGCAGAGGGTGGGCCAGTCCTTGAGCCTTTTGGCGTCTGCTGCAGTTCATGCCATATGGCATATGTAGTTGTAACTATGGTCAAGTACAATATATAGGTATATATGGGTATATACTGGGTAAAGTGGTTCCTGCCCGGGCACACCAGCAACTTGGCCAGGTGATGGCAATGACACCTATACTTTCTAATCGTGGGATTTCTAAACCAATGTTCTATGCCTCCTCCTCCTCCATTTTGTCCTCAGCCTCTACTGTAGACACAGTTCAGAATGGGCCACCAGCATGCCACCTATGCAAAGCACGGCGTTGTTATGCGGTCCTGCACCTTGTCAGCCTGGCGAACGGAGTCACACCGGGGAGGAACTGCTCCATGTCATCAACCAAGAAATTGAATCCTGGCTGTCTCCTCCCCAATTGGACATAGGAACCATGGTCACCCATAATGGGAAGAACATTCTCTCTGTGCAGCGCACACAACTTTAATCTGGTTGTCACCTGGTTTCTGAAGTCTTCTACCCAAGATGTCTTGAAAATGGCCAAGAATCTGTGCATGCACTTCAACCACTCTTACCGTGCAAAACATGCCCTCCTTGAGCTGCAAAGGCAGAATGGTGTTCCCCTTAGAACGGCCTCTCCAACAGGAATTAAAAGATGTGATGTGAGCCCACGGGGGGGTGGGGGGGATGTTGATCGTAAAAAAAAATTCTGTGGGGCTCAGTTCTAGCTAGTGAGGGCTTCTTACACAGTATAATGACCCCAGTGCCCCCCATTTAGTATAATGATCCCCAATGACCCTCCATACAGTATAATGACCCCCAGTGACCCCATACAGTATAATGACCTCCAGTGCCCCCTCCGTACAGTATAACTCCCAGTGTGGGGGCCACTGGGGGTCATTATTCTGAAGGGGGGGGTGGACTGAGGGTCATTATTCTGAAAGGAGGACCCCTGTGGGGGCACTATACTGTGTGGGAAGGGGCACTGGGGGTTATTATACTGTGTGGAGGGCATTGGGGGGCCATTAGTGGTCATTATTCTGTATTGGGGCCACTGGGGGTCATGATACTGTGTGGGAGCCACAGGGGCACATGTAAATGTAAAAAAATGCCACAAGGGGGCCCACTGAAATTTATCGCTTAAGGGCCCACATGAACATGGAGCCAGGCCTGCCTACATGTTTACTCTCTTGTGTCTGAGACAAAAGTTCTTGCTTAACCAGTTCCAAAGCATCATCAAGGGCCTGTATGATGAAGCATGTGGAATTTGTCAGGCAGTTGTTATCTATAGGGTGATTCCTGTCACTTTCTCCATCTGACATACCCTCACAGAGCTCATCTGAGGCTCTGCAAGCTGCCACCACCATCTTGGATTTTTTAGATGTAGAGGTCGCGGATTGCTTTTTCAGGAATTTCATCATACCTCCCACCTGGTCAGTCAATTAGACCTCTACAGCAAAGTCCCCTTGCCTTGTACCTACAATCTTGACCATTTTTAGGCCTTCAGGCTAACGTAGGTAGGATCCACAGCAGGAAATAGAACAGAGCTCAGTGAAGTGCAGTCATTCAGCTCCACTGTCTGACTGTTTAAGCTAAGTTAGACCTATTGGTAACTTAAAGGATTTGATATAGTACATTATTTCACTTATGCCATACAGCATTTTAATGAATTTGGATAGTGAAATCCTTTCAGATTATTATTTTTTTTTTGAAATAGCTACCACTGTTTTCCTTTTACCGCCTTATACAGTAATAGTAATGTTCAGATCAAGGCACAATGTCCAATACCGATTAGGAACTGAATCTCAAAAATTCCAGCTAATTATCAAAAGTATCACAGAAAGCTAGGAATTAAAACTCAACTTTTAATCACTATAAATAGAAAATCACTTCATCTCGCTATAGAACATATTAGACAAACATTAACCAAACCACCACCAGTGACATACAAAAACACATAGGGGGAAGGGCGGGTACAATATGTTAGGGAGAGTTATCCCTACTCAATCCCTAATTAATGCCTCAACCCACAGGAACGATGTGTTTCTCCTCGATATAGATGCGCATCTATATCGAGGTGAAACACATCGTGATCGCCATGGCAGTTTTTCATTCATTACTCACGTGAGAGGTCCTTGTGACCATTAACAGTTTTCTTCTTAACATGATCTTTATGTACCAGGCTTTGTATCTTCCCACCTTCTAACATACCTCCGGCAATGTCTATTGGTATAACCTACAAACCGGAGGTGAAGGGGTTATGTGGCTTTATTATATTCAGCGAATTGTACATGTACCGGGCTTTGTTCTTATAAATGTATTGAGCTCTGACATATCTTGAGCAGGTTTATATATCTATCGTTACCAGGTACGTGTATTCAGCTTTTCTATGTACCGGGCATAATTTAGTGCTATCTACAGGCCTTATTTTGTGTATGAGGGTATTGCACAGGCAGAGATTTCATGATCTTTTATCTCTGCCTGTTCACTAGTCAACTATAAATACAGTACAGACCAAAAGTTTGGACACACCTTCTCATTCAAAGAGTTTTCTTTATTTTCAGGACTATGAAGGCATCAAAACTATGAATTAACACATGTGGAATTATATACATAACAAACAAGTGTGAAACAACTGAAAATATGTCATATTCTAGGTTCTTCAAAGTAGCCACCATTTGCTTTGATTACTGCTTTGCACACTCTTGGCATTCTCTTGATGAGCTTCAAGAGGTAGTCCCCTGAAATGGTCTTCCAACAGTCTTGAAGAAGTTCCCAGAGATGCTTAGCACTTGTTGGCCCTTTTGCCTTCACTCTGCGGTCCAGCTCACCCCAAACCATCTCGATTGGGCTCAGGTCCGGTGACTGTGGAGGCCAGGTCATCTGGCGCAGCACCCATCACTCTCCTTCATGGTCAAATAGCCCTTACTTTCAAAGTTTTCCCAATTTTTCGGCTGACTGACTGACCTTCATTTCTTAAAGTAATGATGGCCACTAGTTTTTCTTTACTTAGCTGCTTTTTTCTTGCCATAATACAAATTCGAACAGTCTATTCAGTAGGACTATCAGCTGTGTATCCACCTGACTTCTCCTCAATGCAACTGATGGTCCCAACCCCATTTATAAGGCAAGAAATCCCACTTATTAAACCTGACAAGCACACCTGTGAAGTGAAAACCATTTCAGGGGACTACCTCTTGAAGCTCATCAAGAGAATGCCAAGAGTGTGCAAAGCAGTAATCAAAGCAAAAGGTGGCTACTTTGAAGAACCTAGAATATGACATATTTTCAGTTGTTTCACACTTGTTTGTTATGTATATAATTCCACATGTGTTAATTCATAGTTCTGATGCCTTCAGTCTGAATCTGCAATTTTCATAGTCATGAAAATAAAGAAAACTGAATGAGAAAGGTGTGTCCAAACTTTTGGTCTGTACTGTACGTTCAGCATTGATATCTGCATTTTGAAAACTTTATATGGTTGTCTCACGTGTTTTAACTGCTGTGGGGATTCGCTCTGGTAGGCAGCTTAGCAGATGCAGTATAGAGGCAATCACAAAGTCTTTAACTTTAATAGTTCAGTGTTTATTCACATAGAAGGCAAAACAAAATAACAGTTTGCAGTATTGGTGTATGTTCACACCATGGAAAGTCCACAGAACACAAACGTTCACCTTGTTAGCAGTTTTTCATCATCCATCCACAGCAGGCTTTAGGGGGCCTGTTTTCCAGCAATGCGGCTCTCAGCCCTTTAGCACGGCACATCTCATGAAGATCCCAAAACCACAGAGTCTCCACAGCTTTACTGTGAAATGGAGGATAATCCACACAGCTCAGACTGCTGGCTGGGTTTTTATATCCCTAACCAAAACCCGGCCTGGAACGTGGCGAGCAGCCACCCACCCTGCACTTTGGCTGCTCCCAGTAAGAGCCGGCCCGGATCGGCTCTACAGCCATACTAAATAACAAATAGTGTCAGTCAGCACTAACTGCCGCTGACACTTAAAATTACCGTCTCTTACCTCACTGAGGCCAGGAATCTCGGTGACACATACCTTCCGTCTATGATGGACCCTTGCACCTTCCTACAATGCCGGTGGATTCATATGCATATCTATATGTGGATTCATATTAATATCTCTAATTTACATTTATTGACTCTATATGTGTCCATTTTCATGCAGTGAATTGAAAATCGGTCTGTTTTTTTCGAAATCGTGGTCAAATTACATATTGATTGCACCAATAAGGTCTCACGTATTTACAATCAGATTTACTACCTTTTTTATAGCTGTTTTGTAAGTGTGGACCAATTATAACCTATCACGTTTTTCTTTGCCCCATCTTTCCCCTGATGAACCAAGGATTAGGAAAACGTGTTGGGACTTTGTAGTGCAATAAAAGGGTAATACAGGGCAGGCACAGGACCACAGGCCACCCACTATCAGGGTGTTCCTGTGGGTTGAGGCATTAGCTAGGGATCGAGTAGGGATAATTGTCCTTAATGTATTGTACCCGCCCTTCCCCCTATGTGTTTTTGTATGTCACTGGTGGTGGTTGGGTCCATGTTTGTCTAATATGTTCAATAGCGAGATTAAGTGATTTTCTAATTATAGTGATTAAAAGTTGTATTTTAATTCCTAATGTTCAGCTCAATCTATTATTATCCAATTGTACAGATGCTAACTTCCAACTCATTTGCTTACAGTTGCTGCACTGCTGTAGACCAATTCCATTGAGCTGCAGGTGTTCCACATTATCACCATTCTTACATTCTCTTCAAATCTAAGTGTGTCCTTAGCATGTCCACTTAGCAGTTCCTATTATCTGTAATGTGCAAAGATGAGAAAACCAAGCCAAATCTGTTTTACTGTTAATACTGGAGAGCCCATACACTCCCCAGGATGGCAGCCATTATCAGTCATTTCAGTCACGGATTAGGATCATTAATGGGTAGGTTCTCAACCTTTGCTCATCTCCAATGATATCTATAGTGACCTGTGGCCATTGTCTATTAGGAACTATTGATTTATGTCATTACATTGACCAGGATATATAAGTAGAAAAGAAAAGGATAGTCATGAGCTTCACTTCAATAAAGCTAAAAAGCATATGAGTAATACCCATTTATTTCTGTGGAGGGTGGTCACACATGGAGGACCACCAGCATGGAATCCTATCTTTCTCTGTATTAGTGGAGGGCCCTCCACCAATCCACCAGTGATGTATTATATTAGTGGCAGACTCTATTTAACAAATCAAGGTAAATGGTGAATTCAGCTCTGATCATTAGTGTTGAGCGCGAATATTCGAATTGCGAATTTTTTTCTCGAATATCGCAATTTCGAGATTTCGCGAATATTTAGAATATCGTTCTATATATTCGCGAAATCGAATATTCTTTTTTTTTCTTTTTTTTTTATTATTATATAAGTTGTATTATATAAGTTGTTCTTACCTGTCCTTTGGATTCATGGCTTCCTGGCTGCTCCAGTCAGTGGCGTTTTCAACTTACTGCTATATTCCATATTAGCTAAATTACAATCAAATCTATATGTGTATTTTACGAAATTTCGCAATAGTCGCAATTGCGATGCGAGTAATATAACACGAAATATTTGCATGAAGATTTCAACTTAGCACTGCTATACTCCATATTCTAGCCTAATATGGAATATAGCTGTGCTAAGTTAGCACTGCTATATTCCATATTAGGCTAGAATGGAGTATAGCAGTGCTAAGTTGAAATCTTCATGCGAATATTTCGTGTTATATTAGTCGCATCGCAATTTTGACTTTTTCAAATGTTCTTAATATTGCTCTAACTTCGTCTTTTAGAAATTTCGTAATATTGCTCTAACTTCGTCTCTTAGAATATTACGAATATTCTAAAAGACGAAGTTAGAGCAATATTACGAAATTTCGTAAAATACACATATAGATTGTAATTTAGCTAATATAGTGCTATAATCCCTTTTTTTTCCTGTAATTTTTTTTTGCCTCTTCTGAACTTAAGTTTTGTAAAATATGTACACTATTAAAAATTATTACTATAGCAGTATATTAGCTTAAATACAATCTATGTGTATTTTACGAAATTTCGTAATATTGCTCTAACTTCGTCTTTTAGAATATTACGAATATTCTAAAAGACGAAGTTAGAGCAATATTAAGAACATTTGCAAAAGTCGAAATTGCGATGCGAGTAATATAACACGAAATAGTCGCATGAAGATTTCAACTTAGCACAGCTATATTCCATATTCTAGCCTAATATGGAATATAGCAGTGCTAACCTAGCACAGCTATATTCCATATTAGGCTAGAATATGGAATATAGCAGTGCTAACTTTAAATCTTCATGCGACTATTTCGTGTTATATTACTCGCATCGCAATTTCGACTTTTGCAAATGTTCTTAATATTGCTCTAACTTCGTCTTTTAGAATATTCGTAATATTCTAAGAGACGAAGTTAGAGCAATATTACGAAATTTCGTAAAATACACATATTAGCCTAGCCATAGTCATTAGCATAGGAACGTTGCCTTATACTATCAAGATAAATATTCGCAATATGCGAAAAAATAATTTCGCGAATATTCGATTTCGACGAATATAACACGAATATTCATGCGAATATTCGCGAAATATCGCGAAATCGAATATGGCACCTCCCGCTCATCACTACTGATCATGTTCGGTTGCACCATAAGTTTTGAGTGACAAAAGACAGAACTTCTATGGTAGTGGTTCCCTTGCTGTTTTGGATCCCATCAGTTCTGCAAGCAACTGATGTAGCTGCTCAGCAGTAGTCTTACTATGGACAAGTTACAGTGTGTCTGGTTTATCTGTACTAGGCCTGCAAAGAAAATATTTAAGCTTAGTTACTCAAGTCATCAGTTGTAGATAATTTAGAAAATTACAATTTACCTGTATTTGTAAAAGCAGCCATCTGAGATGGTTCAGCAAAAAAAGTGGATTAGTCCAAATAAGAATTGCAAAGATTGCAAGAATTCCAAGAAAGAATGGCAAGGAGTGATCCACGTTTTCCGTCATATGAGAGTATAAAGCAGGGATGTTTTTTTTTTTTTTTTAGAAATAACACTGACTGGGTATCTTCCAGCGAGGCTGGCCATACACTATCAGTTCCCAAAAGGCAGCAGAGTCCGCTAAGTGGTATGGTTGCACCTGCATTGCCAGCAGTTTGGCATTGTCGGCGTTAAAAGGGTATTCCAGTTATAACAAGCTGTCCCCTATCCACAGGATAAGGAATAACAATCAGATTCGTGGGGGTCCTACCGCTGGCACTCCCACCAATTACGAGAACAGAGGCCCCATACCCTGTGGAGCCCCCGCTGAAATGCACAAAGTAGCTGGTTGGATATGCGCACCACTGCTCCATTCATTTCTCTGGGAACATCCGCCAAATACAGCGCTCTCAGTCTGAATTACTTAAAAGGGTCTTTCAGGAATAATATGACATCATGTTCATCGCTCATTAGGGTTATGCGCAGCTCAGTCCTATTCAAGTCAATAGCCTGGACTGCAAAACTGAGCACAACTACTATACAATGACCAGCACTGTGAGGAGCCCACAGGCACCCATTGGAGGACCTTGACCACTTTGAACAGCTGATCGGTGGAGGTGCCGGCATTGGACTCCCACTAATCAGATACTCATAACCTATCCTTAGTATAGGTCATTAATATTCTAGTCCCAGAAAATCTCTTTAACAAGTATTACAGAAGAGTTACCCATAGGTTTTCAACACTTTTTTATTTTTAATTCTACGTCAATGTTCACTTCTTTTCTGATTTATTGTATCTTCTCTACAGAAATATATGTTACATTGGCCATACTTCCATTACTTTTGGTGTTGCTTTGAAGCCGTCTTCTTATTTTCATCTGTTTTATGCCTTAACAATAGTGAGAAAAATGTACTCTACATTTATAGCATGACACTATAATCCTGCCTGTCTTTTTTCAAAGATGGCCTCTTTGTCTAGAACAAAGCAAACAATGGAGGAGATTCAATGCTTTTCCCATCCGAAACAATGTGACACCTGCTTTTCAGCTCCTCCAGCGCACTGACAGCTACTGGGTATTTTTTTTTTTATTCTGACAACTTAAATATACCACCTCCATATTCGTATAATGGTAGGTGTATACAGCAGATATCAGAACACGTTGCTGTGGATCTATATATGTTTAAAAAAGGACTGCTAGCAACTTAATGATCATTGTAAAATGCTTTGTACTAATAAAATGAGCAGTTATGGTTATATATTTTTGATTTAAGAGATGAAACAAATGAATAAACAGCGACAGTCGCCCTTACAGGAGACTTCAATTTAGTCAAATATGCTACTGACAATTATCCACAGACTGGTGGACGTCGGTCCATTTGGGGATTTGTTTTATAAAGCTTTTTTTTTGCATTTCCCACTAAAACAGAAATCACCATAAAAATAAAACCTGGTTTTGTTATCCTTTTTACGGTCATGTAAAGTTATTTCCTTTTCTTTTTTATGTTTAGGAGAGCCTGATATGTCCACCATTACCACCACCACAATGGTGGAAAAGCAAAGTTCTTGGAGAACGAGTCTACTTAGTGATGTAGTGATACAGAAGGAGTAAATTTGTCATTGATGAATCTGAGAAAACGGGTCTGATGCCTATGGCTGCAAAGCGCCATTGTATTCTGCAGCACTTTACAAGTAGTGAAGGGGCAAATACGTTTGATTCTGAAAAATGAAAAAAGATGGACAAACAATGAGACAAAATGAAAGAGGCCACTGCTCATACAAGCTTACAATCTAAAGTTTAATGGTTTCCATATTAATTGTATTATATTGTCTTTGTTTTTTAATTTTTTGTTGGGACACTAATTATACAATTTAGCTGTTCCCAAATGACAATCCTGTAATTCATGTTTTAAGTTTTTCAAAATATACTTTATGTCCATGTCATGCCGATCGCCAGATAGCTACACTAACTATGAGGCAATATATGCCTTTCCTCTGAGGTCGCTGCACACTTCCATACTGTCATCCATCTCAACATTAAGCATTATATAGAGCAGGGATGGGCAAACTCGGCCCTTCAGCTGTTGTAAAACTACAAATCCCATAATTTTCAGTCTGCCTACAGCAGCGGTGGGGAACCATTTTGCTGCCAAGGGCCATTTGGATATTTGTAACATCATTCGGGGGCCATACAAAATTCTCAATAAAAATTTTTTACTGCTGTATTTGGTCAAACATATAATTGACTTAGGGATAAGTTACAGAAATTGCACTTAAATTAAAATAATCTAGAGGGCTGTATTTTTGCAGCACAAAATAGCGCCTGCACTATATATATACAGTATATTACATACAATACAGGCGCCATATTGACCACACATAGCAGTCTAATTTTTAAGTTCAGAATGTTACTTATTTGACATTAATGGCAGGAAGCTAAACCCAGGGGGTCCAGAGAGGGGTTCACCCAGCTTTCACTCTCCCTGCCTCTTTCTTCGCAACTGTCCCTGCCTTTGTCCCTTTCTCAGCAAAATATCTGCCCCCACCTCCATCAGCCTGAAATCAGCCTCCTATCAGACCCCCCAGGCCTACATCAGCCTCAGATCAGACTCCCATCAGACCTCTAAGCCTCAGATTAGACCCCAATCAGACCCTTCCTAGCTTCAGATCAGACTCCCATCAGACCCCCAGCCTCAGACCAGACCCGGATCAGACGCCCAGCCTCAGATCAGCCCCCATCAGACCCCCCAGGGTCAGATCAGCCCCTATAAGACCCCCCAGCCTCAGATCAGACCTTCATAATACCCTCCCTAGCCTCAGATCAGCCCCCATCAGACCCTCCCCAGCCTCAGATCAGCCCCCATCAGCCCCCCTAGTCTCAGATCAGACCCCTATCAAACCCCAGCCTCAGATCAGACACCCCCAGCCTCAGATCAGACCCTCCCAAGCCTCAGATCAGACCCCCATCAGACCCTCCCCACCCTCCTTTAGCCTCAGATCAGCCCCAATCAGACATCAGATCAGATACTGTATTTAAGATAAACAAATAAACTTACCTCTCCAGCTCCGTACGGCGCTGCCTCTTGGCAGATTCACTTACCCTCCCTGTTCTTCTTCCTGCCGCACTATATTGTCACCTCACACCGCACAGCGTCAGGTCATAGTGCACGTCTACGTGCACTGCGTCCTGACGCTGGATGTGTCAGGACACAGTGTGGGGCTGAAAGAAGACCAGGGAAGGTGAGGACAGCCAGTGCAGTGCTGTTCTCACCTTCCTGTGCCTCCCGTATGCTAATGACCGCTTCCATAATGGAAGGGGTCATAAGCATTTTCACATTATGTTCTGGCAGGGGGCCGGGGGCCACATGAAATGATACCGTGGGCCGCATACGGCCCTCGGGCCGGAGGTTCCCCACCCCTGGCCTACAGCTATCAGCCTACGGCAGGGCATGATGGGATTTGTAGTTTTAAAACAGCTGGAGGGCCGAGTTTGCCCATCCCTGATATAGAGCCTGCTTTCTTGTAAAAGTGCTGTCACTTCCCTCAAGTAGTAACTTTTAACACATATCAACAACCTATATGTGACTGTTTTTTTTTTTGTTTTGTTTTTTAAAGTGAGTGTATGGTATATTATTTTGAAATACCTCCATGTATGCTAGTTTCTGTCCAAAGTCTTTAACTCGCCATGTAAAAGGGACACTAAACCAGAATCGGGGGGAAAAAGCAACATAATCTCCTTATTTTTCTTGCTCCTCTTCAATCCTATATCACAATTGGAAATCATACAAAATATAGAAAATCAATGCATTTTTGTCTTAGGCTGCAGCCATATTTTCTCCTCCTCCCTCTCCCCCCTCTGTTGCTAGTGCACGTGAGCCAGGAAGTTTATCTACAGCCAGGTCCAAAAATATTGGGACATCGACACAATTCTAACATTTTTGGCTCTATACACCACCACAATGGATTTGAAATGAAACGAACAAGATGTGCTTTAACTGCAGACGGTCAGCTTTAATTTGAGGGTATTTGCATCCAAATCAGGTGAACGATGTAGGAATTGCAACAGTTTGCATATGTGCCTCCCACTTGTTAAGGGACCAAAAGTAATGGGACATAATAATAATAATCATAAATGAAAAACTTTTTAATACTTGGTTGCAAATCCTTTGCAGTCAATTACAGCCTGAAGTCTGGAACGCATAGACATCACCAGACACTGGGTTTCATCCCTGGTGATGCTCTGCCAGGCCTCTACTGCAACTGTCTTCAGTTCCTGCTTGCTCTTGTGGCATTTTCCCTTCAGTTTTGTCTTCAGCAAGTGAAATGCATGCTCAATCGGATTCAGGTCAGGTGATTGACTTGGCTATTGCATAACATTCCACTTCTTTCCCTTAAAAAACTCTTTGGTTGCTTTTGCAGTATGCTTTGGGTCATTGTCCATCTGCACTGTGAAGCGCCGTCCAATGAGTTCTGAAGCATTTGGCTGAATATGAGCAGATAATATTGCCTGAAACACTTCAGAATTCATCCTGCTGCTTTTGTCAGCAGTCACATCATCAATAAATACAAGAGAACCAGTTCCATTGGCAGCCATACATGCCCACTCCATGATACCACTGATGAGGTGGTATGCTTCGGATCATGAGCAGTTCCTTTCCTTCTCCATACTCTTCTCTTCCCATCACTCTGGTACATGTTGATCTTGTTAGATGTCTATCAATCTCTAATCTGTGGGGGGTTGAGCCCGCACAACCTGCCTGTAGGTGCAGATCACTATGGCGAAATACATATACAAACGAAAAATGCAAATGTGATCGCACACTACATCCAGCACTCTGCCCTCCATGCTGGATGAGACATTGGTGTACATTTTGGCCAAAGCGTAATTAAGCCACTTACCGCGTCAAGGTCGTCTCATTTGAGTGGTCCCTAACTCTTATTCCTACCTGTTTATGGGCCATGACAGCCACATAAAGTCCAGGGAATGCAGGTCAGCATGCAAGCCAAGTACACTCTGCTTTTAACCCCGTCCGGTGCCATTACAGCTTTCATCGGATCCAGGGATGCAAGTACCAACATGCATGCTGAGCCCACCATATACTTCTCCTGGAGCCAAATGGCTAATGGTAGGTTTTATATAAGCAGACTCAGTTTTATACTGACTTTAAAACCAGCCTCCAGGACAGATTGACTGGTCAGGTGTGCTTGACTCAAAGGAGATCGCCACGCCTCCAATATATGCTACAAAGAAAAAAATGTGGGGGGTTGAGCCCGCACAACCTGCCTGTAGGTGCAGATCACTATGGCGAAATACATATACAAACGAAAAATGCAAATGTGATCGCACACTACATCCAGCACTCTGCCCTCCATGCTGGATGAGACATTGGTGTACATTTTGGCCAAAGCGTAATTAAGCCACTCACCGCGTCAAGGTCGTCTCATTTAAGTGGTCCCTAACTCTTATTCCTACCTGTTTATGGGCCATGACAGCCACATAAAGTCCAGGGAATGCAGGTCAGCATGCAAGCCAAGTACACTCTGCTTTTAACTCCGTCCGGTGCATTACAGCTTTCATCGGATCCAGGAATGCAAGTACCAACATGCATGCTGAGCCCACCATATACTTCTCCTGGAGCCAAATGGCTAATGGTAGGTTCTATATAAGCAGACTCAGTTTTATACTGACTTTAAAACCAGCATCCAGAACAGATTGACTGGTCAGGTGTGCTTGACTCAAAGGAGATCGCCACGCCTCCAATATATGCTACAAAGAAAAAAATGTGGGGGGTTGAGCCCGCACAACCTGCCTGTAGGTGCAGATCACTATGGCGAAATACATATACAAACGAAAAATGCAAATGTGATCGCACACTACATCCAGCACTCTGCCCTCCATGCTGGATGAGACATTGGTGTACATTTTGGCCAAAGCGTAATTAAGCCACTCACCGCGTCAAGGTCGTCTCATTTGAGTGGTCCCTAACTCTTATTCCTACCTGTTTATGGGCCATGACAGCCACATAAAGTCCAGGGAATGCAGGTCAGCATGCAAGCCAAGTACACTCTGCTTTTAACCCCGTCCGGTGCCATTACAGCTTTCATCGGATCCAGGGATGCAAGTACCAACATGCATGCTGAGCCCACCATATACTTCTCCTGGAGCCAAATGGCTAATGGTAGGTTCTATATAAGCAGACTCAGTTGGCTTGCATGCTGACCTGCATTCCCTGGACTTTATGTGGCTGTCATGGCCCATAAACAGGTAGGAATAAAGAGTTAGGGACCACTCAAATGAGACGACCTTGACGCGGTGAGTGGCTTAATTACGCTTTGGCCAAAATGTACACCAATGTCTCATCCAGCATGGAGGGCAGAGTGCTGGATGTAGTGTGCGATCACATTTGCATTTTTCAATCTCTAATCTGGCCATCCTGTTTTTGAGGCTCACCAATGGTTTACATCTTGTGGTGAACCCTCTATATTCACTCTGGTGAAGTCTTCTCTTGATTGTTGACTTTGACACACATACACCTACCTCCTGGAGAGCGTTCTTCATCTGGCCAACTGTTGTAAAGGGTGTTTTCTTCACCAGGGAAAGAATTCTTCGGTCATCCACCACAGTTGTTTTCCATGGTCTTCCGGGTCTTTTGGTGTTGCAGAGCTCACCGGTGCGTTCCTTCTTTATAAGAATGTTCCTAACAGTTGTTTTTGCCACGCCTAATGTTTTTTCTATCTCTCTGATGGGTTTGTTTTGTTTTTTCAGCCTAATGATGGCTTGCTTCACTGATAGTGATAGCTCTTTGGATCTCCTCTTGAGAGTTGACAGCAACAGATTCCAAATGCAAATAACACACTTGAAATAAACTCTGGACCTTTTATCTGCTCATTGTAATTGGGATAATGAGGGAATAACACACACCTGGCCATGGGGCAGCTGAGAAGCCAATTGTCCTATTACTTTTGGTCCCTTAACCTGTGGGAGGCACATATGCAAACTGTTTTAATTCCTACACTGTTCACCTAATTTGGATGTAAATACCCTTAAATTAAAGCTGACAGTCTGCAGTTAAAGCACATCTTGTTCGTTTCATTTCAAATCCATTGTGTCGATGTCCCAATATTTATGGACCTGACTGTACACAGTGATTGTGGCCAATTTGTTGGAATCTTTTAGTTACAGATAGTATGAAATATAAAGCTGTAGTACCAATAGTACCAGTAGTAATTAACAGTGCAAGGCGTTTTTGTGACAGAAGCAGTCTTAATGATTGTTTATCCAATGACAGAAGCAGTATACATAATAAATGCTAAAATATTTATAATGTTACCACATTACAAAACCATTGTAAAAACATAGCATCAGGACAGCAATTTTTACACTGCCATATGCAGCCTCCATTACAGTTCTACATCTTTCCAAAGCTCCTAAAAGGCAAAAGGTATCTAAGGTATCTAATTATACAATTGTAATTCCCATTTCCTATACTGCTGTGTAATAAGGCACTTTTACCTTTCAGGATCTTTGGAAAGCTACGTAACCATAAATGTGGAGGTATGCTGAAGACCAAACTGGACATGAGGCATACTCATTATTGCACTGACAATATACATATACCCTTTATATATACCAAATAGAGGAGCATTGTATATATACTGTTAGGTCTCTGGTCCATGTCTGCTATCCCCTCCGGGCATGGACGGCGTGCCCCTCACCATGTCATCTAGGGTTCTGGTCACTGGTTCCGTCTCCATGTTCATGCCACCATGCTTCTGCCTGATGCTCCCAAATCTTTCCACAGCCAATGGCTGACGGCCCCTGAGTATTTAAGACACTTATAGGCCATACAGGCTTATTAGGAATTCTGGAAAGAAAGGGATGCAAGTGATATCTTAACAAGCTCTGCCTCTAATGCCACCAGATGTTAAGCAGCTATCCTATATGTCAATGTTTGAACATTTAAATAGGCCTTGAGACATGACTTGGATTTTAAATAATCCAGCACCTCATCTGCAGACAGATGATTTGCTATCTGAGAGCCTGGAAAGCTGAGTAAGAATGTCTGCGAAACTGCAATAGACAAATGCAATGACAAGAACTCAATATTGTAGCATAGGTTGTCACAATTGCCTTTCAGGGTCCTGGGAATGCTGGGTAACATACCATGTGAAGCTGTATTAGAAACTACTAAACACAAAATCTACCTACATTAAACTCCATTCTGACTACATGTCACTTGTCATTCCAACGCTCCACCTACTTTTCTAAAGAAGATTACCTCACAGGTGATCCTTTCTCTGTGCAGCATAGTCATAAACTCAGATCAATTTTCCTCCTTTGAGAACTTTTATCTTTCTGATGAAATAAAAAATAAAAAACACTAAAATGTGTAACAAATGTCTTTAAATGAACATTGTCCCACATTTACTAATGTGAGTTGACCTAGATTCTGCCATAAATTGCACATGTGGCATGGTCTGGCACATCTAGGATTTCGACAATTTACTTGTGCCCAGCCTGAAAAGGAGTGCAACCAAAAATGCATGAGCCTTCAAGGGAAGGGGACAGGGCCTAATATGTAACATTTAGTGTCAAATACCTAAAATTCTGCCTCAAGCTCAGCCAATCTATAGCTGGTATAAAGTTAGGCAAAAATGTCTAGCATCATGTTAATCATCCAGACTGAACCTCTGTGATAAATCTGGCAAAGGTCTAGGCAGACTGTCTAAGCTTACACCATCTATAGGATTAGTAAATCTGCCTTACTGAGTTTTTTTTTTTAATACCTATTTCTATGGCAGTGTCCGCATAGTAGAAACCTGTAAATTACCCTTTTCAAAGTACAATAAAAGCATCTACACTTTAATTTTTTTAAATTTCTTTCATTCAACCATCTTCTCATCTGCATATTTAAAAAAAAAAAAACTGTTTAACTCTAAAGAACAAGAGCTTATGTTTTAGTTCTGTAAAAAACAACAACCATATTTTCCAAGTTATCTGTTTTATCAATGCCCCTAATTAATTGTTTAAAATAGTTGTTTCTTTTCTACACCAGAAAACGTCACTGTCTACACCAGCAGATCCTCTGGTCAGCTCCAAAAGCAGCTTAGATACCTCCTGACTGCATGAATTTCTTGTTCAGCTTCTACACTGTCCTTCCTGCTAGCTCTCTTCACTGAAGGGGAACATCTTATAATCTGAAATAAGGTTCAATAGACATAACTAAATGCTTCTTTAGAAGGTGGAAACTCATGTCAATCACTGCCTGAATGGCTTGAACATCAACTTGTACTCAAAGCTATACCTCAGAACTACTTTGCAAAATATATGCCACTGCTACCCAACTATTATTTTCTATTTAGAATATAGATGATTTTGCTGAAGAGGAGTTATTGGGTCCTTTTAGTCACTTTGCACTTCTTCTAGATTGTCCCGTAATTTGAATTTATCTTTTTGCTAGCAGATACAGTTGCCATATACACCCCTGCCATTACAGACTTTGATTGGAGAAGACATTTCAAGAAATCTGTTGGCATATCATGTAATAACTCTTGGAATAGCTAATGTAAGATGAAGCAACATTCCATCTATAAAAAAAAAAAAAAAAGAACAAGGTACTAATACCAATGTCAAGCTGTTTTTATTTCCTTGAAAAGCTTTGTACAATCCTCACTGAAGAACACTAGGACCTGTCTTACCTTCACATACGAAACCCTGTTTCGGCTTGTGCTGTTACAATATACTTTACTATTATAGTAAAACAAGACTTTATTACATGGCTAAGTAAGATGATCTTTACAAAAATGCACAAGTGCTTTGAAACAACATAAAAACTACTTAATTCAATCTTCTCCCATACAATGTCTATCACAGAGAACAGACACAGCTTGTTAAATTAACAAAGAATGTAGGGTTTCCATTCATAGACAAAGTGTCCTCATTGAAATGCTTGTTCTAAAGCTACCTATTCTCCATACTCAGCTTTCTGTGTGAGAGGGAAACACGACTCCATAGAGACTCTGGTGATTTTGTTTTATGTTAATTGGCTGTGCTCTTTAAGATTCACAGACTTGGTGTCACCTAAATGGCACACACTCGGGATTGTCTTGTTGTGTGGAAAAGTTAGACAGTGGGAGGAGGAGTAACATTAAACAGGTGGAGAAGGGTAAATCGTATTATCAAATGTTTCATGGATCAAGGACCTGGCTAAAACCTACAACAAACTAAGACAATTGCTTTGTGGAAATAATTTTATCCACTACTTACAAGTCCTGAGAATACCTCAGTGTATGGTGGCCTTGCACAGTGATACCCACTCATTGACTGGTTAAATGTAAGTTCTTTTGAACCCAAAGACTAAAAATGAGCAAATGCGTGTACCTTACTATTTGTACCAAATGTTAAAAGTGCTACTTAGACCTCCTTAGCCAGCTTACTTTGTATTAACATAGACATTATTCATTGTGCTTGAAGGCTCAACAGGATCTAATACAAGCTTTTAGTGTAGATGGCGGCTTGATAAGTAGGTCACCACTTGTACTAGCTTTATAACATTTGCAATAGTAAGGTTTCTGTGGTTCATGGGTCATAGCTCACAATCAAACAGAGGATGGAGAGGTAAGAGTATCTTTTTCTTAAAAAGTATCTGTCAACAGCGTCTTAGTTATGTCTTCATGTAATGTTTTATAATATATTGTGCACCATGCTCATTCTGGACTTACGTAAGTGTCCAATGAGTGGTCTTACTTCTGAGTAGGATAGCCCACTGAACTCCCAGGCATATAATAAGCAGAGGTTTATATGAATAAATTACTGTTTTTACTTGATATTTCCACACACTATATATATATATATATATATATATATATACGCTGTATATGTGTAAAGCTGAGTGTATGTATGTATGTATGTATGTCCACTAAAGGAATCTGCACCATCGCATTTACAATGACAAAACTTGGCACACAAGTACATCAGGTGTCCGGGAAGGTTTTAGACCGGGTCTCAGCTCCCTAGCACGTACCGTTCCTGAGATATTCGCCAAAAATGCAAATATGGCACCTTCACTTGACCTATATTAGCCAATGGAAGCCTGCAGGTCTTCCACTCATATCGCAACTGCCATACACACGGTCACATGACCCTTATCTGCCAATAGAAGCTCGCAGGCCCTTAGTCTTCACATACACACAGTTTTACACAAGGTTTCCATAACAACCCAGCCATTTTTCTTCACTTCTCTAGGTCACCTTTAAAAGAGCAGGGCACTGTGCATGACAATGTTAAGGGAGTGGAGTGCTGTGGAGGTCACAGTTAAGGGGACGGTCCGCTATGGAGGTCAGTGTTAAAGGGAAGATTGATGTAGAGGCGACTGTTATGGGGTAGGGGTGTTGTGGAAATAACTATTAAGAAGATGGGGTACTGTGGAGGTCACTAATAAATGGGAGGATGGGAGTACTGTGGATGTCACTGTTATAGGGGATACTGTCGATATCTTTTAACGACACAGACAAACATTAAATGAAATACATGAAATATACCTGTGCAAAGTCAGGTCCTTCTGCTAGTGTATATATATATATATATATATATATATATATGAAACAAAGAGCAGCAGCAGCACAGCGGACTTGTAGGTATGGGTGCAATACCTCTTAGACAACAGACAGCTCACTCCACAGATAAATCCCCTCAAAAAATGATGAGGCAGCACTCCAATTGTAGAGATAAGGTGTGAGACCCTTTTAATATCCCATTCCCTTGTGCACAAGGTGTATTAAAATTGTCTCACACCTTATCTCTATAAATTGCAGTGCTGCCTCATCATTTTGTATATATATATATATATATATATATATATAATATAAATTAAGAAATTCCACGGCACATCCAGGTAGTAAAATGAAAGTGATAGCTTTATTCACCAGACACGCAACATTTCGGTCCACTTGCTGGGACCTTTCTCAAGAAGTGACCGAGTGGACCGAAACGTTGCGTGTCTGGTGAATAAAGCTATCACTTTCATTTTACTACCTGGATGTGCCGTAGAATTTCTTCATTTAAATATTGTTTGGAGGTCCCTCAGCCTCAGGCACTCCATATCTACGCAGAAAACTTCTGTGCTGCCCAATTTTATATATATATATATATATACAGTGAGGATTTGCTCTGGTAGGCAGGGTAAGCGGACACAGTACAGAGGCAAAACAAGTTCGTAAATCAAAAGGTCAGTGTTTATTCCAACAAAAGGCAAAAGAAAAACAACTCATAACAGTCTTGGTGTTAATTCATACACTGAAAAGTCCATAGAACAGACACGTCACCTTTCTAGACGTTTTATCCCCGGCAGTCTACAGCAGACTTTATGGGCCTGTTTGCCAGCATACAGCCCTCATGCGGCTCTGAACCTTCCAGCACAGCACCATGCTTCAGATCCCAAGACAGAGACTCAGCTGCTGAGCCCAGCTGCCTATTTAAAGAACAGCATGGTGCTGCCAAAACCCAGACTGGCACTTAAACTCCGGTCCAGTATTTGATCTCACCTGGCTGGAAATCAATCCAGCCGCCAATGTTGGGAGGAAAATACCTGCCTTCCCAAACAAAACCCCATTGCTATGTCACAATATATATATGAATCTGCTCACCTCTCTCTGAAAGGTACTGCCCGCAGATTGCATGGCATTGTCAGCATGACGGGCTCTCTTAAAATCCTTGTTTATGGTATTCATATATAAATGCATCTTTTGCACCACTTGGGAGAGCGTGGTGACGTCATTGCGCACATCGAAGGTCCTTTGGCAGGTCCTGCTGATTGAAGATAGAAGAGACTGCTGCGCAGCATGATCTAGTAGACGAGGTTGTCCATATTCTTTTGCATTCTGTCTTAAGAATGCTATTATTTTCTGATATAACCATGTTATAACGAAAAATAATAAAGTGAAGTTCGGGTCCCCATCGACTTCAATGGGGTTTGGGGTCAAGTTTTGGTCTCAAACCCAAACTTTGACCTGAAGTTCGGCTGAAACCAGCGAACCCGAACTTCCCACAAAAAAGATGTATTTTAATCAATGGCCATTTTTATGCGTCTTAAAGGGAAACTCTCAAAAATGTGCCCTGCTGGAGCCTAGAAATGTTTTATTTGCTATCTATTTGATGTATACAAATGTGCAGCACTCACTCACATTTTTGTATCCTGCAGAGTCCATTAAAAAGATGCATACGTTAATGTAATTTTATTTTCTACCATGGAACTGTATGGTGAACGTACGGCACTGTACGGCATCAGTCTGAGGCATCTGTTAACGCAGCATACATTTTTGGTATGCATTAAATAGATGGCAAAAATAGGATGTGAACCCAGCCCTAGTGTCATAAGAATAAGCGCCAGTACACAGCGGAGCAGCGCGGCGGAGAGGGGAGGCCGCCATGTACTGACAGAGCGCTACCTGGACCTGGTGGGCAGGGATGAGGACTGTGCTTCCCAAGGATCATTTTCTATTGGAAAATACAGGGCACAGTATAATACACTAGAATCTATATAATATAAAGATATTATCCCTACCCACTATTAATAATACAATTAGGTGGTCATTTACTATATAGAAATACGTCTATGTTAGGCCTATTTCTGACACAGATTGTGGAGCAAAGGTCCTTAGCACCGCAATCTGCATATTTTTCCCGCTTATGCCAGGTCTAAAAAAGGATGGCGTTGGCAGGGTAAGAAATACAGATATAGCCATTCAGTTATTGGATGCCACCGCCATACATTGACCCGGATAACACCTCTGTACAGTGACCAGATAACACTGCCATACCGTGACCAGATAAAAGGGTATAAGAGGGCACAGTACAGGGAATGACTAGGGGCACTGAACAGGGTGTGGTAAGAGGCCACAATGCAGGGTATAAGGGGGCACAGTACGGGGTGAGGGGCACAGTACAGGGTGGGGGGCACTGTCAAATGACCCTGTGACATTAGAAGGTCCTTATGGTAAATTCGGTTGATACGCCACCATAATGAGAGGCAGAGGAGTGAGACAAGGGTGTGATTATGTGGCTAGAGATAAAAAAATTAACTGTCGGCCAGTACAGGCCCCAAAAATTTGGCAATAGGCATTCACCTGACAGCAAAGAACTTTGGATTCTGTGGCTGAAGGTACATTAGGCGGTCACAGGATAAATATGTAGCTCTTCTCCGGGGGTCATTCACACCAGACACCAAGTTTAAGGTCCAAACATCGTTTTTATTTGGCACCTCAGCAAAACAAACATAATACAAAACAAACACCTGCCCGGCTGGGCTCTAACTAAACATATGTTAGAATCCCTGACTTACCTATAGAGTGCTGTTCAGACACAGTGTCGGGTCCGGCTTTCTCAGCCAAGCGTATACCATCCCCCCAGGCTGTAACACGGTTAGTTCAGACTATGTCAAAGCCTCGTGGTTTCTCAGCCTAACCCGGCTGGAACCACGCACCCAGAGCCTCACCCGGCCTCTGTTTGCAACCACGCCCTGACTGACAGTCTGGGATGGGCTTTTAATCCCCAGTAATGATCCCAGGTGATTACACCTGGGGATCCCTCATGCTAGGGAAAACCTGCCCTGGAATAGGAGGGGTGGATTGGCAGCTCCCTCTACCAACCTAGCTCCCAATCCAAGTAAAATCCAGCCCTTAAATACTAAACAAAATAGCTCCAGCAACTATGCCTTGCTGAAGCCAGCACCACTCTGGAACTTTACTTATCTCACCCAGTTGAGGAACCTGGGTGAGATATACCCCTCTTCCGGGATCCTTATTTACTTTAGCGTTCACATCACCACAGCGATCACAGGATAAATATATAACTGTCAGCCAGTATAGGCCCCAAAAATTAGGCAATAGGCATTCACCTGACAGCAACGAACTTTGGATTCTGTGGCTGGTGGCTTATTAGGCGGTCACAGGATAAATATGAAACTGTCGGCCAGTACAGGCCCCAAAAATTAGGCAATAGTCATTCACCTGACAGCAAAGAACCTTGGATTCTGTGGCTGGAGGTACATTAGGTGGTCACAGGATAAATATGTAACTGTCGGCCAGTACAGGCCCCCAAATTTGCCAATAGGCATTCACCTGACAGCAAAGAACTTTGGATTCTGTGGCTGGAGGTACATTAGGCGGTCACAGGGTAAAAATGTAACTGTCGGCCAGAATAGGCCCCAAATATTAGCCAATGGGCATGCACCTGACAGCACAGAACTTTGGATTCTGTGGCTGGAGGTACATTAGGCAGTCACAGGATAAAAATGTAACTGTCAGCCAGTATAGGCCCCAAAAATTAGCCAATAGGCATTCACCTGACATAAAAGGCCTTTTATGCCGCTGCACATACATAAGGCAAGGACTATTCTTTGTTCTGGGTTGTGGAGGATATGTGTGGGATGGCATAAGGAAATTCAATTACACGTGGTCATCACAGGTGTTGAATTCCTCTGAGAGCCATGCCTCATTCATTTTTTTAAAATGTGAGGCAGTCCACACTGTCGTGAGATAGGCGATCTCCCCTGCTGCGCTGAATGTCCTTTCGGACAGGACACTCGACGAGGGGCAAGCCAAGAGTTCCATGGCAAATTGTGCCAGTTCTGGCCACAGGTCAAGCCTGCACACCCCCTAGTCAAGGGGTTCCTCGCTTCTCAGAGCGTCAACATAGGCCGTCAACCCGATGGGGGTTCCCTGAGGCTGGATCTGGAGGGCGGCTGTCGATGGGTTGGCTGCAAGAATGATCTCATATCCGAAGTGACCAACACATCTTCCAAACCGCCCTAATTTTGCAGGCCAGAAGGATTAGTATCCGCACCTGTTTCGCTGTGGGTGTAAATTCCTCTGCCAGTACCTGCAACAGCAGAATGCAGTATCTCTTGAAGCAAGGCCTGGAAATGCTGCATTCTGACAGCCCTCTGTGAAGCTGGTAACATGTCTGCCATTTTGTGTTTGTACCGGGGGGTCTAAGTACGTTGCCACCCAGTACAGGTCCTTGACCTTTATGCTTTTTATACGGGGGGCCCTCTTCAAACACTGGAGCATAAAGGCCCCTATTTGCACTAAATTGGAAATGGTGGCTCGCCCTGGCTCCTGCTCATCGCCCAGGAGAATGTTGTCCTCGGTCTCCCCCCCCAGCCACGCACAACACCAGGGATCCCTGAAAAGTTTAATGCCTGCTCTTCTTGCTTCTCCTCCTCCTCCTCCCCTGCCACCATTCTCCTATGACTCCTCTTCAGACTCCTGCTGACTTGTCTCAGATTGAGTAGCCCCCCTGGGAATTCATTCAGCATTGCGACTTCCTCATCTTCCAGATCCTGCTCCTCAAACGGCTTGATCAATGACATGATGCAATGCACACCCCAGAAAGAAGGCGTAAGGTAGAATGTCACTGATGGCGCCCTGGCTGCGACTGACTAGTTTGGTGATCTCATCAAATGGCCGCAGAGGTCTGCATGCATCACGCATAAGCAACCACTGGTGCGGTAAAAAAAAAAACTAGCTCCCCAGAACCTATCCTGCCGCAGAGTTCGTATAGGTAGTCGTTAGCGGCACGTTTCTGCTGGAGCAGCCTATCAAGCATATACAAGGTGGAGTTCCAGCGCGTCGGACAGTCACAAATCAGGCATCTGACGGGCAAGTGGTGTCGCCGCTGAACGTCAGCAAGGTGAGCCATAGCCGTGTAAGATCTTCAAAAATGACCAGAGATTTTCCTGGCCTGCCGCAAGACATCCTGTACCCCGGGATATTTGGCATCGAATCACTGCACGACTAAGTTCAGGACCTGTGTCATGCACGGCACGTGTGCCATTTTGACCTGAAGTTCGGCTGAAACCAGCGAACCCGAACTTCCCACAAAAAAGATGTATTTTAATCAATGGCCATTTTTATGCGTCTTAAAGGGAAACTCTCAAAAATGTGCCCTGCTGGAGCCTAGAAATGTTTTATTTGCTATCTATTTGATGTATACAAATGTGCAGCACTCACTCACATTTTTGTATCCTGCAGAGTCCATTAAAAAGATGCATACGTTAATGTAATTTTATTTTCTACCATGGAACTGTATGGTGAACGTACGGCACTGTACGGCATCAGTCTGAGGCATCTGTTAACGCAGCATACATTTTTGGTATGCATTAAATAGATGGCAAAAATAGGATGTGAACCCAGCCCTAGTGTCATAAGAATAAGCGCCAGTACACAGCGGAGCAGCGCGGCGGAGAGGGGAGGCCGCCATGTACTGACAGAGCGCTACCTGGACCTGGTGGGCAGGGATGAGGACTGTGCTTCCCAAGGATCATTTTCTATTGGAAAATACAGGGCACAGTATAATACACTAGAATCTATATAATATAAAGATATTATCCCTACCCACTATTAATAATACAATTAGGTGGTCATTTACTATATAGAAATACGTCTATGTTAGGCCTATTTCTGACACAGATTGTGGAGCAAAGGTCCTTAGCACCGCAATCTGCATATTTTTCCCGCTTATGCCAGGTCTAAAAAAGGATGGCGTTGGCAGGGTAAGAAATACAGATATAGCCATTCAGTTATTGGATGCCACCGCCATACATTGACCCGGATAACACCTCTGTACAGTGACCAGATAACACTGCCATACCGTGACCAGATAAAAGGGTATAAGAGGGCACAGTACAGGGAATGACTAGGGGCACTGAACAGGGTGTGGTAAGAGGCCACAATGCAGGGTATAAGGGGGCACAGTACGGGGTGAGGGGCACAGTACAGGGTGGGGGGCACTGTCAAATGACCCTGTGACATTAGAAGGTCCTTATGGTAAATTCGGTTGATACGCCACCATAATGAGAGGCAGAGGAGTGAGACAAGGGTGTGATTATGTGGCTAGAGATAAAAAAATTAACTGTCGGCCAGTACAGGCCCCAAAAATTTGGCAATAGGCATTCACCTGACAGCAAAGAACTTTGGATTCTGTGGCTGAAGGTACATTAGGCGGTCACAGGATAAATATGTAGCTCTTCTCCGGGGGTCATTCACACCAGACACCAAGTTTAAGGTCCAAACATCGTTTTTATTTGGCACCTCAGCAAAACAAACATAATACAAAACAAACACCTGCCCGGCTGGGCTCTAACTAAACATATGTTAGAATCCCTGACTTACCTATAGAGTGCTGTTCAGACACAGTGTCGGGTCCGGCTTTCTCAGCCAAGCGTATACCATCCCCCCAGGCTGTAACACGGTTAGTTCAGACTATGTCAAAGCCTCGTGGTTTCTCAGCCTAACCCGGCTGGAACCACGCACCCAGAGCCTCACCCGGCCTCTGTTTGCAACCACGCCCTGACTGACAGTCTGGGATGGGCTTTTAATCCCCAGTAATGATCCCAGGTGATTACACCTGGGGATCCCTCATGCTAGGGAAAACCTGCCCTGGAATAGGAGGGGTGGATTGGCAGCTCCCTCTACCAACCTAGCTCCCAATCCAAGTAAAATCCAGCCCTTAAATACTAAACAAAATAGCTCCAGCAACTATGCCTTGCTGAAGCCAGCACCACTCTGGAACTTTACTTATCTCACCCAGTTGAGGAACCTGGGTGAGATATACCCCTCTTCCGGGATCCTTATTTACTTTAGCGTTCACATCACCACAGCGATCACAGGATAAATATATAACTGTCAGCCAGTATAGGCCCCAAAAATTAGGCAATAGGCATTCACCTGACAGCAACGAACTTTGGATTCTGTGGCTGGTGGCTTATTAGGCGGTCACAGGATAAATATGAAACTGTCGGCCAGTACAGGCCCCAAAAATTAGGCAATAGTCATTCACCTGACAGCAAAGAACCTTGGATTCTGTGGCTGGAGGTACATTAGGTGGTCACAGGATAAATATGTAACTGTCGGCCAGTACAGGCCCCCAAATTTGCCAATAGGCATTCACCTGACAGCAAAGAACTTTGGATTCTGTGGCTGGAGGTACATTAGGCGGTCACAGGGTAAAAATGTAACTGTCGGCCAGAATAGGCCCCAAATATTAGCCAATGGGCATGCACCTGACAGCACAGAACTTTGGATTCTGTGGCTGGAGGTACATTAGGCAGTCACAGGATAAAAATGTAACTGTCAGCCAGTATAGGCCCCAAAAATTAGCCAATAGGCATTCACCTGACATAAAAGGCCTTTTATGCCGCTGCACATACATAAGGCAAGGACTATTCTTTGTTCTGGGTTGTGGAGGATATGTGTGGGATGGCATAAGGAAATTCAATTACACGTGGTCATCACAGGTGTTGAATTCCTCTGAGAGCCATGCCTCATTCATTTTTTTAAAATGTGAGGCAGTCCACACTGTCGTGAGATAGGCGATCTCCCCTGCTGCGCTGAATGTCCTTTCGGACAGGACACTCGACGAGGGGCAAGCCAAGAGTTCCATGGCAAATTGTGCCAGTTCTGGCCACAGGTCAAGCCTGCACACCCCCTAGTCAAGGGGTTCCTCGCTTCTCAGAGCGTCAACATAGGCCGTCAACCCGATGGGGGTTCCCTGAGGCTGGATCTGGAGGGCGGCTGTCGATGGGTTGGCTGCAAGAATGATCTCATATCCGAAGTGACCAACACATCTTCCAAACCGCCCTAATTTTGCAGGCCAGAAGGATTAGTATCCGCACCTGTTTCGCTGTGGGTGTAAATTCCTCTGCCAGTACCTGCAACAGCAGAATGCAGTATCTCTTGAAGCAAGGCCTGGAAATGCTGCATTCTGACAGCCCTCTGTGAAGCTGGTAACATGTCTGCCATTTTGTGTTTGTACCGGGGGGTCTAAGTACGTTGCCACCCAGTACAGGTCCTTGACCTTTATGCTTTTTATACGGGGGGCCCTCTTCAAACACTGGAGCATAAAGGCCCCTATTTGCACTAAATTGGAAATGGTGGCTCGCCCTGGCTCCTGCTCATCGCCCAGGAGAATGTTGTCCTCGGTCTCCCCCCCCAGCCACGCACAACACCAGGGATCCCTGAAAAGTTTAATGCCTGCTCTTCTTGCTTCTCCTCCTCCTCCTCCCCTGCCACCATTCTCCTATGACTCCTCTTCAGACTCCTGCTGACTTGTCTCAGATTGAGTAGCCCCCCTGGGAATTCATTCAGCATTGCGACTTCCTCATCTTCCAGATCCTGCTCCTCAAACGGCTTGATCAATGACATGATGCAATGCACACCCCAGAAAGAAGGCGTAAGGTAGAATGTCACTGATGGCGCCCTGGCTGCGACTGACTAGTTTGGTGATCTCATCAAATGGCCGCAGAGGTCTGCATGCATCACGCATAAGCAACCACTGGTGCGGTAAAAAAAAAAACTAGCTCCCCAGAACCTATCCTGCCGCAGAGTTCGTATAGGTAGTCGTTAGCGGCACGTTTCTGCTGGAGCAGCCTATCAAGCATATACAAGGTGGAGTTCCAGCGCGTCGGACAGTCACAAATCAGGCATCTGACGGGCAAGTGGTGTCGCCGCTGAACGTCAGCAAGGTGAGCCATAGCCGTGTAAGATCTTCAAAAATGACCAGAGATTTTCCTGGCCTGCCGCAAGACATCCTGTACCCCGGGATATTTGGCATCGAATCACTGCACGACTAAGTTCAGGACCTGTGTCATGCACGGCACGTGTGCCATTTTGCCCTGTTTCAGCACTCAGCAGTTTGGCACCGTTGTCGCACACCACTTTACCAACTGTCAAATTGAGCAGAGTTACCCACTGATCGGCCTGTGACCGCAGAGCTTAAAGAAGTGCAGGACCGGTGTGGCTCTTGGCTTTCCAGGCACAACAGCTGCAGCACAGCATGGCAACGTCTCACCTGGCACGTCGATTAGGTTCTGGGGAGCTTGGGGTTTGCAGCGGAAGAGGCGGTAGCAGTGGAAAAGGTGGAGTCAGCCAAGGAGGAGACGGAGGATGGAGTAGGAGGAAGAGAAGAAGAGGCAGGCCTGCATGGGTGCCACGGGTGCAACGGGTTAAATGCTTGATGGCCGTCAGAAGTTCCACCCAGTGGGCAGTAAAAGTTATGTACCTTCCCTGCCCGTGTTTGCTAGACCACTCGTCTGTGGTCAGATGTGGCTATAAATGTGGCTCCATCCCACAGTAATTTTTTTGTGACCCCTTCCTTTCATGCCGCTTCCATTCCTGTGGCTAGTTAAGATCGCTCTCTCAGACCAGGGTCGGCAGCTTTTCCATCCGTTTTATACACTGTCTATACTGTCACTGTATATAATTTCATTGTGTAATACTGTTGAGGGGGCCCTGACCAAATCCTTTAGTCCTCCTCCTCCTGGATGGGCCCCTTCTGGGTCAGGGCCCCAAAGCTGCAGCTTCCTCTATAGCTACGCCCCTGGTCTGCATTAATCTGCAGGTGACCGTGATACAGCTCCACAGATTGTTTCCATCTGCATCTTTCTCAACAATCTGTGGCCTCAGTCTTTTATCCAGAATCAGTCATTGTGCCACTATGTGGCCTCCTCATGCTGCCATCTCCATAGTATGTCACCTTGCCACTCATTTTTATCACCATGCTGCTGCTGCTTAAAAGGCCTTAAAGTAATCACCAGGCCCACAATCTAATTAAGGTTTTACGCACAAAACCAAAGTAAAAAAATCGATTTTATAGGAAAAATTGATTGAAAACATTATTTCCTGTATATTTACTTGTATATAAAGTGCAAGTGCTGCCAAAAATTACAAGGAAGAGGCATTTCGATACAACCTATATATCACATAAAGGAGGGCCTCATTCACATTGAGTTGCGGGCCTGCAGGTGAGCTGACCCTGTAAAAGATTTGAGTTGCAGGCCTGCAGGTGAGCTGACCCTGTAAAAGATTTGAGTTGCTGGCCTGTAGGTGAGCTGATCCTGTAAAAGAATTGAGTTACGGGCCTGCAGGTGAGCTGACCCTGTAAAAGATTTTAGGTGCGGGCTTCAGGTGAGCTGACCCTGTAAAAGATTTGAGTTGTGGGCCTGCAGGTGAGCAGACCCTGTAAAAATTAGATGTGAGGGCCTGCTGGTGAGCGGACCCTGTAAAATTTTTTATGTATGGACCTGCTGGTGAGAGGACCCTGTGAAAAATTAGATGTGAGGGCCTGCTGGTGAGCAGACCCTGTAAAAAATATGATGTAATGGCCTGCTGGAGAGCGGACCCTGTAAAAAATTATATGTGAGGGCCTGCTGGTGAGCGGACCCTCTAAAAAATTATATTCGAAGGCCATATATGCGAGGGCATTATATGTGACGAATAAGCAATGCATGTTGATATGATGGAAGAGGAGGAGAAGGATGAGAAAAGGAAGATTCAACCATATATCCTTGTTTGTGATGGAAGGGGTGCATGGGAATACAGTCTATTAACTGCATTAAATACAACACATGTAAAGTACCTATATGTTCATCAGCATTCCTCCGGTGGAGTCGAGAAGTCATGGTCAATCCAGGCCTTGTTCATTTTTATATGAGTCAACCTGTCAGCATTTTCTGTTGACAGGCAGATACGCTTATCTGTTATAGCACCTCCAAAGCGTAGAGCGCAAATTCGTGCCACATGTCCAGCTTGGACACCCAGTAGTTGTAAGGCACTGAGGGATCATTGAGGACGCTGACATGGTCTGATATGTACTCCTTCACCATCTTCCAAAATTTTTCTCTCCTTGTGGCAGTAGGCCGCACATTAGGGTGAGGGTGCTGGCGGGGTGTCATGAAACTGTCCCAGGCTTTGGAGAGTGTTGCCCTGCCTCTGTTGGAACTGCTGTGTGTTCCCCTGTCTCCCTTCCTCAGTTGGGCAAGGAAGTATGGACTCTGCCGCCAGCGTTGTCAGATGGAATTTTTTATTTTTTTTTCCAACAAGGATCTTCTGGTATTGCAAAATTTTGCTTGTCCTCTCCACCAGAGGAATGAGAGATGAGAAGTTCTCTTTGTAGCGGGGGTCGAGAAGGGTGAACAACCAGTAATCCGTGTTGTTTAAAATGCATATAACTCGCGGGTCGCATGAAAGGCAGCCGAACATGAAGTCAGCCGTGTGTGCCAGAGTACCAACAGGCGAGACTTCGCTGTCGTCATTAGGAGGATCACTCCCAATCTCCTCATCCTCTTCCTCCTCTTCTGCCCACCCACGCAAAACAGATGGAATAAAACTTCCATGGGTACTACCCTCTGTAGCTGAGGCAACCTTCTCCTGCTCCTCCTCCTCTTCAGCCTCCAATTTGCGCTGAGAAGACGAACTGAGGGTGGTATGGCTATCATAAACCTGTGTAATGTTTTCCCCCATTTCCACCTCTTCCACATGCACAGTGTCATCCTTAATTGTGAGCAGCGAACGTTTGAGAAGGCACAGAAGTGTGATGGTGACGCTGATAATAGCGTTATCGCCGCTCACCATCTATGTTTATTACTCAAAGTTGCGTAAAACCTCACAGAGGTCAGACATCCATGCCCACTCCTTGCTTGTGAATAGGAGAAGCTGACTGGAAAGGCGATGACCATGTTGCAGCTGGTATTCCACAGCTGCTCTCTGCTGATCACAAAGCCTGGCCAACATGTGGAAAGTGGAGTTCCAGCGCGTGCTCACGTCACACAAAAGTCGGTGAGCTGGCAATTGCAAGCACAGCTTCAGCGTTGGCAGACCGGTGGCAGCTGTAAATGACTTTCGGAAATGGGCACATATGTGGCGCACCTTCACCAGTAGCTCAGACAAATTGGGGTAGGTTTTGAGAAACCGCTGAACCACTAAGTTGAACACGTGGGCTAGGCATAGTATGTGTGTGAGCTTGCTGAGCGCTGCTGCAGCGTTGACAGACCGGCTGAAGCTGTCGGTGACTTGCGGAAATGTGCACACACGCGGCACACCTTCACCAGTAGCTCAGGCATATTGGGGTAGGTTTTTAGAAACCGCTGAACCACAAGTTTGAATACGCGGGCAAGGCATGGGATGTGTCAAAGGTTGCCCTGCTCCATAGCCGCCACCAAATTAAAGTCATTATCAGACACAACCATGCCTGGTTCTAGGTTGAGTGGCGAGAGCCACAGCTCAGTCTGGTCTCTTATCCCCTGCCACAGCTCTGCGGCGGTGTGCTGTTTGTCACCTAGGCAGATCAGCTTCAGCAGGGACTGTAGCCACTTCCCCACTGCATTGCTACACTGCTTCCAGCTACCGACTGATGACTGACTGGTGCTGCACGCAAATACTTCGGAGGTGGAAGTGGAGAAGTGGGGCTTGGAGCCACTAACGTAAGTGGTGGCGGAAACCCTGATGGAATTGCACTTGCGTTCAAATGCCTGGGGTAATGACATTTGGATGCTGCACTGGGACAGGGAAGTCAATGTGGTCGCTGATGATGCTTGCAAAGGTCCAGGTGCAGGGCGGGAGGCATCCAGGATGCGTCTTGGACAGGGGATTGGCCAGCACGTAACACAGGGGAAGAGGAGGCAGTGGTATGACCAGCAGACACAGATAGTGGACCCAGGCATTCGACCCACCTATAAGGGTGCTTTGATGTCATGTGGCGGATCATGCTGGTGGTGGTGAGGTTGCTAGTGTCCACGCCCTGGCTCATTTTGGTGTGGCACAGGTTGCTAACTACTATTCTTTTGTCGTCCGCACTTTCCTCATTAAAACTTGCAGCGCAGATGTGACAATTCACTGCAGAAAAAATATATATTTGTTGTCAGTAATATTTTTCCGAATATCTGGCCCTGACACACGCTATTGCAGCGCAGATGTGATAATTCACTGCAGACACCATTTATAGGCAAAGTGTGGATAGATGATGGAAGAGGATGTGGCACATGAGGAGGAGGCAGAGGGATCATTTACAAGGGTCCCCAGTCATTCACAAGTGGCTCCGAGTGTGGGTTCCTGCACCAACATACGCCAGGTACACAATTGTCCAGTCAGGGCACAGTTCTGGAGGATGACGAGGTGGAGGAAGAGGAGATAGAGGAGGAGGAACCGTGTTCACAGCAGGGTGGCACCCAAACCATCTCATGGCCATCACTGTTGCGTGGCCGGGGAGATACAGAGGACACAGACAATACACCTCCCACAGAGGACAGCTTGTCGTTGCCTCTGGGCAGCCTGGCACACATAAGCGATTACATGCTGCAGTGTCTCCGCAACGACCGCCGAGTTGCCCACATTCTAACTTGTGCTAATTACTGGGTGGCCACGCTGCTGGAGCCCCGTCCTCAATTTAGTCACTGGAGCATGATCATAAGATGCACGAGTACAGGTGCACGCTGGTAGGCACGCTGCTGATGGCATTCCCACCTGACAGCGGGGGCACAGTGGAAGCACAAGGCGAAGGCAGAGGAGTAGGAAGAGGTCGCTAACACAGCTGGGGCACCACCAGCACCTCAGAAGGCAGGGTTAGCATGACCGAAATGTGGAAAAGCTTTCTCAGCATGCCACAACAACCAGCACCACCAGCTGATATGGAACGTCTTAACAGGAGGCAGTATTTCAGCAACATGGTGGAGCAGTATGTGTGCACACGCCTACACGTACTGACTGATGGGTCTGCCCCCTTCAACTTCTGGGTCTCTAATTTGGGCACATGGCCTGAGCTTGCCATTTACGCCTTGAAGGTGCTGGCCTGCCCTGCAGCCAGTGTATTGTCTGAACGTGTGTTTAGCACGGCAGGGGGCGTTATCACAGATAAGCACAGCCACCTGTCCACAGCCAATGTGGACAAGCTCACGATCATTAAAATGAACCAGGCATGGATCCCACAGGACTTATCCGTACCTTGTGCAGAAAAAACATTTATACCAGCCTTACCCAGCCATTGTTATACTCCAGTGCACTTTCTCATTGGTCTATTTTTTTTATTTCCCAATGTTTTGTTGTGTACCCTAATTTAAACAAAAAATGTAAATTAAAAATTAAAACCAAAAACCAGTATTGGCTACCTCCTCCACTGCCGCTTCCACCTACACCGCTACGTCCACTGGCTCCTCAACCTCCTACTCCATATGGACCTCCACCTCCTAGATCAAGATTATTATTTTTTATTTTTATGTATTTTATGTTATTTTAAGTCCTTTCACTAATTTGTCTGATACATTGTTGGGTGACATTCCCAAATTTTTGGCTGTGATATACCCCTGCTCTACCTAGCGGACAGGGAAATACATTTCACTAATTCGTCTGTTACATTGTTGTGTGACATTCACCAGCTTTTGGCTGTGACATACCCCTGCTCTACATAGTGGACAGGGAAATACATTTCACTAATTCGTCTGTTACATTGTTGTGTGACATTCACCAGCCACCAGCTTTTGGCTGTGACATACCCCTGCTCTACATAGTGGACAGGGAAATACATTTCACTAATTCATCTGTTACATTGTTGGGTGAAATTCACCAATTTTTGGCTGTGATATACCCCTGCTCTACATAGTGGACAGAGAAATACATTTCACTAATTCGTCTGTTACATTGTTAGGTGACATTCACCAAATTTTGGCTGTGATATACCCCTGCTGTACATAGTGGACAGGGAAATACATTTCACTAATTCGTCTGTTACATTGTTGGGTGACAAATGCTGATCTTTTGCGCTAGAAAGTACATTTGCGGCCTACACTGCATTTAGGACAGTACAAATGGTGAGGCCAGAACAAATACAGATGATAGTAGATTGGGTGGCTGACAGTGCCTCCAGTTCATACACATTGTCTACCACCCAGTCCCCTGCTGAAAGCTCAGAGTTGGCACCTACAGCCCATGGCCATCTGTCTTTCAACTCACCCGCTTGCAAATCAGGCAAGCGGTCTGATCCCCAAGTCATGCAACAGTCTCTTATGCTTTTTGATGACTCTGCTGGCAGTGTTTCTGTGGGCCATCCAAAAAGCCCTGTACCAGAAGTGGAAGATATTGAGTGCACTGATGCACAACCACTTATGTTTCAGGATGAGGACATGGGAAGACCACTTCAGCTCGTCTTTGATAATGATGAAACACAGGTGCCAACTGCTGCAGCTTTCTGCAGTCTGCAGACCGACAAGGAGGGCAGGGGTAAAGAGTGGGTGGAAGATGATGTGGAGGATGATGAGCTACTAGCCCCACATGGAATCAAGGTCATGAGAGTGACGTGTGCAGTTTGGAGAAAGCACCAGCACAGCAAAAGGGGGAGCAGGGTGCAAAAGCATCTGTTACATTCTTGAGTGACATTTTACCATTTTTGCCATGAATAACCCCTCCTCTGCATAGGTGACAGGGACCTAAATGTAAAAAAATCGTCTGTTAGATTCTCAGGTGACATTTTACCATTTTTGCCGTATACAAACCCCTGCTCTGCATAGGTGACAGGGAACAAATTTTTGTAAAGTCGTCTGTTCAATTGGTGGGTGACATAAGTCGAGTTTTGCCGTGAATAAAACCCTGCTCTGCATAGTTGACAGGGACCGAAATTTGTAAAAAATGTTCTGTTCCATTGGTGGGTGACATTAACCCATTTTTGCCAATGAAAAACCCCTGCTCTGCATAGGTGACAGGGACTTAAATTTCTAAAATTCGTCTTTAATTGATGCGCGCCCCCTCCTTTCATTCGATCCTTCCGCTTTAACAACTTGTCCCACATTTCAGCTCAATCACATTACACCGCCACATCCACCGCCTCCTCAACCTCCTACTCCATATGGACCTCCTTCTCCTAGATCAAGATTATTTTTTATTTTTACGTATTTTTTGTTATTTTAAGTAATTTCACTATCCACATTTGTTTGCAGAGCACTTGCCATGCTCTTAACCACATTTTGCTGCCTTTTGCAGCCCTCTAGCCCTTTCCATGACTTTTTTAGAGGCATTTTAGTGCTCCAAAGTTCGGGTCCCCATTGACTTAAATGGGTTCGGGGTCAAGTTCGGGTCAAATTCGGGTCCCGAACTCAAACTTTTTTGTGAAGTTCGGCCGAACCCGTCAAACCCAAACATCCAGGTGTCCGCTCAACTCTAGTTGTCAGTAATATTTTAGCCAATATCTGGTCCTGACACACGCTATTGCAGCGCAGATGTGACAATTCACAGCACACACTATTTATAGGCAAAGTGTGGATAAATTATTGAAAATATATATTTGTTGTCAGTAATATTTTTCTCAATATCTGGCACTGACACACACGCTATTGCAGCGCAGATGTGACAATTCACTGCAGACACCGTTTATAGGCAAAGTGTGGATAAATTATGGAAAAAAAAAGATATATTTGCTGTCAGTAATATTTTTCCTAATATCTGGCACTGACACACAGAAGGTATTGCAGCGCAGAAGTCACTGCAGACACCCTCTATCGAAAAAGTATTGCAAAGTATCGAAAAAAAAAATTCTGGCTAAATTATATTGCTTTGCTGCCAGCCTGCCACCACACACAATAGTCCTTAAGGCTAGGGATGAGCGAACCCGAACTGTATAGTTCGGGTTCGTACCGAATTTTGGGGTGTCTGTGACACGGACCCGAACCCGAACATTTTCGTAAAAGTCCGGGTTCGGGTTCGGTGTTCGGCGCTTTCTTGGCGCTTTTTGAAAGGCTGCAAAGCAGCCAATCAACAAGCGTCATACTACTTGGCCCAAGAGGCCATCACAGCCATGCCTACTATTGGCATGGCTGTGATTGGCCAGTGCACCATGTGACCCAGCCTCTATTTAAGCTGGAGTCACGTAGCGCCGCACGTCACTCTGCAATGATCAGTATAGGGAGAGGTTGCAGCTGCGACGTTAGGGCGAGATTAGGCAGATTAACTCCTCCAAAAGACTTCATTCTGTGATCGATCTGCAGCTGTGGATCATTGAAGTGCTATTATTGACTTGCTCACTTTTTTGAGGCTGCCCAGAGCGTTTTTAGATCACTTTTTTTCTGGGGTGATCGGCGGCCATTTTGTGACTTGTGGTGCGCCAGCACGAGCTATCACCAAGTGTATTTAACCATTGATAGTGTGGTTATTTTGTGCTATATCCTACATCAGCTGCAGGCTGAGCCTGTGTCACCGAAGTGCATTTAACCATCAACAGTCTGGTTATTTTTTGGCCATATACTACATCAGCTGCAGGCTGAGCCTGTGTCACCCAAGTGCATTTAACCATCAACAGTCTGATTATTTTTTGGCCATATACTACATCAGCTGCAGGCTGAGCCTGTGTCACCCAAGTGTATTTAACCATCGATAGTGTGGTTATTTTGTGCTATATCCTACATCAGCTGCAGGCTGAGCCTGTGTCACCCAAGTGCATTTAACCATCAACAGTTTGATTATTTTTTGGCCATATACTACATCTGGTGCAGGCTGAGCCTGTGTCACCCAAGTGCATTTAACCATCAACAGTCTGATTATTTTTTGGCCATATACTACATCTGGTGCAGGCTGAGCCTGTGTCACCCAAGTGCATTTAACCATCAACAGTGTGGTTATTTTTTGGCCATATATTACATCAGGGGCAAGTTGAGCCTGTCACCCAGCGCCTAAAAAATAGACCTGACATTTCTATTCAACCAAATCTGCACAGTTTTAGCTGGTCAAGTTATTTGTAGTGACCGTAAAAGCAGACTTTTTGTTCTGGGTTGAAAAAGCATTCCAAAATTTGCCATTCTGAAAATAACTAGTTTGTGGTATTTGAGGCCTACTTGAAATCTATCCCAAAAAGAAAATCTTACATTGAAGGTATTGATAGTGTCATTCAGAAAAACCTAAGACACACGCTAGCGTGCTGATAGAAGTGTCATTCTGTGATTAAACCTATAACTGTCACACAGCGCAAAAAAAAACAGGTCTCACATCTCTATTCAACCAAATCTGAACAGTTTTAGCTGGTCAAGTTATTTGTAGTGACCGTAAAAGCAGACTTTTTGTTCTGGGTTGAAAAAGCATTCCCAAATTTGCCATTCTGAAAATAACTAGTTTGTGGTATTTGAGGCCTACTTGAAATCTATCCCAAAAAGAAAATCTTACATTGAAGGTATTGATAGTGTCATTCAGAAAAACCTAAGACACACGCTAGCGTGCTGATAGAAGTGTCATTCTGTGATTAAACCTATAACTGTCACACAGCGCAAAAAAAAACAGGTCTCACATCTCTATTCAACCAAATCTGCACATTTTTAGCTGGTCAAGTTATTTGTAGTGACCGTAAAAGCAGACTTTTTGTTCTGGGTTGAAAAAGCATTCCCAAATTTGCCATTCTCAAAATAACTAGTTTGTGGTATTTGAGGCCTACTTGAAATCTATCCCAAAAAGAAAATCTTACATTGAAGGTATTGATAGTGTCATTCAGAAAAACCTAAGACACACGCTAGCGTGCTGATAGAAGTGTCATTCTGTGATTAAACCTATAACTGTCACACAGCGCAAAAAAAAACAGGTCTCACATCTCTATTCAACCAAATCTGAACAGTTTTAGCTGGTCAAGTTATTTGTAGTGACCGTAAAAGCAGACTTTTTGTTCTGGGTTGAAAAAGCATTCCCAAATTTGCCATTCTGAAAATAACTAGTTTGTGGTATTTGAGGCCTACTTGAAATCTATCCCAAAAAGAAAATCTTACATTGAAGGTATTGATAGTGTCATTCAGAAAAACCTAAGACACACGCTAGCGTGCTGATAGAAGTGTCATTCTGTGATTAAACCTATAACTGTCACACAGCGCAAAAAAAAAACAGGTCTCACATCTCTATTCAACCAAATCTGCACATTTTTAGCTGGTCAAGTTATTTGTAGTGACCGTAAAAGCAGACTTTTTGTTCTGGGTTGAAAAAGCATTCCCAAATTTGCCATTCTCAAAATAACTAGTTTGTGGTATTTGAGGCCTACTTGAAATCTATCCCAAAAAGAAAATCTTACATTGAAGGTATTGATAGTGTCATTCAGAAAAACCTAAGACACACGCTAGCGTGCTGATAGAAGTGTCATTCTGTGATTAAACCTATAACTGTCACACAGCGCAAAAAAAAACTGGTCTCACATTTCTATTCAACCAAATCTGCACAGTTTTAGCTGGTCAAGTTATTTGTAGTGACCGTAAAAGCAGACTTTTTGTTCTGGGTTGAAAAAGCATTCCCAAATTTGCCATTCTGAAAATAACTAGTTTGTGGTATTTGAGGCCTACTTGAAATCTATCCCAAAAAGAAAATCTTACATTGAAGGTATTGATAGTGTCATTCAGAAAAACCTAAGACACATGCTAGCGTGCTGATAGAAGTGTCATTCTGTGATTAAACCTATAACTGTCACACAGCGCAAAAAAAAACAGGTCTCACATCTCTATTCAACCAAATCTGCACAGTTTTAGCTGGTCAAGTTATTTGTAGTGACCGTAAAAGCAGACTTTTTGTTCTGGGTTGAAAAAGCATTCCAAAATTTGCCATTCTGAAAATAACTAGTTTGTGGTATTTGAGGCCTACTTGAAATCTATCCCAAAAAGAAAATCTTACATTGAAGGTATTGATAGTGTCATTCAGAAAAACCTAAGACACACGCTAGCGTGCTGATAGAAGTGTCATTCTGTGATTAAACCTATAACTGTCACACAGCGCAAAAAAAAACAGGTCTCACATCTCTATTCAACCAAATCTGAACAGTTTTAGCTGGTCAAGTTATTTGTAGTGACCGTAAAAGCAGACTTTTTGTTCTGGGTTGAAAAAGCATTCCCAAATTTGCCATTCTGAAAATAACTAGTTTGTGGTATTTGAGGCCTACTTGAAATCTATCCCAAAAAGAAAATCTTACATTGAAGGTATTGATAGTGTCATTCAGAAAAACCTAAGACACACGCTAGCGTGCTGATAGAAGTGTCATTCTGTGATTAAACCTATAACTGTCACACAGCGCAAAAAAAAACAGGTCTCACATCTCTATTCAACCAAATCTGCACATTTTTAGCTGGTCAAGTTATTTGTAGTGACCGTAAAAGCAGACTTTTTGTTCTGGGTTGAAAAAGCATTCCCAAATTTGCCATTCTGAAAATAACTAGTTTGTGGTATTTGAGGCCTACTTGAAATCTATCCCAAAAAGAAAATCTTACATTGAAGGTATTGATAGTGTCATTCAGAAAAACCTAAGACACACACTAGCGTGCTGATAGAAGTGTCATTCTGTGATTAAACCTATAACTGTCACACAGCGCAAAAAAAAACAGGTCTCACATCTCTATTCAACCAAATCTGCACAGTTTTAGCTGGTCAAGTTATTTGTAGTGACCGTAAAAGCAGACTTTTTGTTCTGGGTTGAAAAAGCATTCCCAAATTTGCCATTCTCAAAATAACTAGTTTGTGGTATTTGAGGCCTACTTGAAATCTATCCCAAAAAGAAAATCTTACATTGAAGGTATTGATAGTGTCATTCAGAAAAACCTAAGACACACGCTAGCGTGCTGATAGAAGTGTCATTCTGTGATTAAACCTATAACTGTCACACAGCGCAAAAAAAAACAGGTCTCACATCTCTATTCAACCAAATCTGCACAGTTTTAGCTGGTCAAGTTATTTGTAGTAAAAGTAAAAGCAGACTTTTTGTTCTGGGTTGAAAAAGCATTCCCAAATTTGCCATTCTGAAAATAACTAGTTTGTGGTATTTGAGGCCTACTTGAAATCTATCCCAAAAAGAAAATCTTACATTGAAGGTATTGATAGTGTCATTCAGAAAAACCTAAGACACACACTAGCGTGCTGATAGAAGTGTCATTCTGTGATTAAACCTATAACTGTCACACAGTGCAAAAAAAAAACAGGTCTCACATCTCTATTCAACCAAATCTGCACAGTTTTAGCTGGTCAAGTTATTTGTAGTGACCGTAAAAGCAGACTTTTTGTTCTGGGTTGAAAAAGCATTCCAAAATTTGCCATTCTGAAAATAACTAGTTTGTGGTATTTGAGGCCTACTTGAAATCTATCCCAAAAAGAAAATCTTACATTGAAGGTATTGATAGTGTCATTCAGAAAAACCTAAGACACACGCTAGCGTGCTGATAAAAGTGTCATTCTGTGATTAAACCTATAACTGTCACACAGCGCAAAAAAAAAAAACAGGTCTCACATCTCTATTCAACCAAATCTGCACAGTTTTAGCTGGTCAAGTTATTTGTAGTGACCGTAAAAGCAGACTTTTTGTTCTGGGTTGAAAAAGCATTCCCAAATTTGCCATTCTCAAAATAACTAGTTTGTGTTATTTGAGGCCTACTTGAAATCTATCCCAAAAAGAAAATCTTACATTGAAGGTATTGATAGTGTCATTCAGAAAAACCTAAGACACATGCTAGCGTGCTGATAGAAGTGTCATTCTGTGATTAAACCTATAACTGTCACACAGCGCAAAAAAAAACAGGTCTCACATCTCTATTCAACCAAATCTGAACAGTTTTAGCTGGTCAAGTTATTTGTAGTGACCGTAAAAGCAGACTTTTTGTTCTGGGTTGAAAAAGCATTCCCAAATTTGCCATTCTGAAAATAACTAGTTTGTGGTATTTGAGGCCTACTTGAAATCTATCCCAAAAAGAAAATCTTACATTGAAGGTATTGATAGTGTCATTCAGAAAAACCTAAGACACACGCTAGCGTGCTGATAGAAGTGTCATTCTGTGATTAAACCTATAACTGTCACACAGCGCAAAAAAAAAGTGGACTCACATCTCTATTCAACGAAATCTGTACAGTTTTAGCTGGTCAAGTTATTTGTAGTGACCGTAAAAGCAGACTTTTTGTTCTGGGTTGAAAAAGCATTCCCAAATTTGCTATTCTGAAAATAACTAGTTTGTGGTATTTGAGACCTACTTGAAATCTATCCCAAAAAGAAAATCTTACATTGAAGGTATTGATAGTGTCATTCAGAAAAACCTAAGACACACGCTAGCGTGCTGATAGAAGTGTCATTCTGTGATTAAACCTATAACTGTCACACAGCGCAAAAAAAAAACAGGTCTCACATCTCTATTCAACCAAATCTGCACAGTTTTAGCTGGTCAAGTTATTTGTAGTGACCGTAAAAGCAGACTTTTTGTTCTGGGTTGAAAAAGCATTCCAAAATTTGCCATTCTCAAAATAACTAGTTTGTGGTATTTGAGGCGTTCTTGAAATCTATCCCAAAAAGAAAATCTTACATTGAAGGTATTTATAGTGTCATTCAGAAAAACCTAAGACACACGCTAGCGTGCTGATAGAAGTGTCATTCTGTGATTAAACCTATAACTGTCACACAGCGCAAAAAAAAACAGGTCTCACATCTCTATTCAACCAAATCTGCACAGTTTTAGCTGGTCAAGTTATTTGTAGTGACCGTAAAAGCAGACTTTTTGTTCTGGGTTGAAAAAGCATTCCCAAATTTGCCATTCTCAAAATAACTAGTTTGTGGTATTTGAGGCCTACTTGAAATCTATCCCAAAAAGAAAATCTTACATTGAAGGTATTGATAGTGTCATTCAGAAAAACCTAAGACACACGCTAGCGTGCTGATAGAAGTGTCATTCTGTGATTAAACCTATAACTGTCACACAGCGCAAAAAAAAACAGGTCTCACATCTCTATTCAACCAAATCTGCACAGTTTTAGCTGGTCAAGTTATTTGTAGTAAAAGTAAAAGCAGACTTTTTGTTCTGGGTTGAAAAAGCATTCCCAAATTTGCCATTCTGAAAATAACTAGTTTGTGGTATTTCAGGCCTACTTGAAATCTATCCCAAAAAGAAAATCTTACATTGAAGGTATTGATAGTGTCATTCAGAAAAACCTAAGACACACACTAGCGTGCTGATAGAAGTGTCATTCTGTGATTAAACCTATAACTGTCACACAGCGCAAAAAAAAAACAGGTCTCACATCTCTATTCAACCAAATCTGCACAGTTTTAGCTGGTCAAGTTATTTGTAGTGACCGTAAAAGCAGACTTTTTGTTCTGGGTTGAAAAAGCATTCCCAAATTTGCCATTCTCAAAATAACTAGTTTGTGGTATTTGAGGCCTACTTGAAATCTATCCCAAAAAGAAAATCTTACATTGAAGGTATTGATAGTGTCATTCAGAAAAACCTAAGACACACGCTAGCGTGCTGATAGAAGTGTCATTCTGTGATTAAACCTATAACTGTCACACAGCGCAAAAAAAAACAGGTCTCACATCTCTATTCAACCAAATCTGCACAGTTTTAGCTGGTCAAGTTATTTGTAGTGACCGTAAAAGCAGACTTTTTGTTCTGGGTTGAAAAAGCATTCCCAAATTTGCGAAAATAACTAGTTTGTGGTATTTGAGGCCTACTTGAAATCTATCCCAAAAAGAAAATCTTACATTGAAGGTATTGATAGTGTCATTCAGAAAAACCTAAGACACACGCTAGCGTGCTGATAGAAGTGTCATTATGTGATTAAACCTATAACTGTCACACAGCGAAAAAAAAAAACAGGTCTCACATCTCTATTCAACCAAATCTGCACAGTTTTAGCTGGTCAAGTTATTTGTAGTGACCGTAAAAGCAGACTTTTTGTTCTGGGTTGAAAAAGAATTCCCAAATTTGCCATTCTCAAAATTGTGGTGAACGGGAACAATGAGGAAAACATCTAATAAGGGACGCGGACGCGGACGTGGACATGGTCGTGGTGGTGTTAGTGGACCCTCTGGTGCTGGGAGAGGACGTGGCCGTTCTGCCACAGCCACACGTCCTAGTGAACCAACTACCTCAGGTCCCAGTAGCCAGCAGAATTTACAGCGATATTTGGTGGGGCCCAATGCCGTTCTAAGGATGGTAAGGCCTGAGCAGGTACAGGCATTAGTCAATTGGGTGGCCGACAGTGGATCCAGCACGTTCACATTATCTCCCACCCAGTCTTCTGCAGAAAGCGCACAGATGGCGCATGAAAACCAAGCCCATCGGTCTGTCACATCACCCCCATGCATATCAGGGAAACTGTCTGAGCCTCAAGTTATGCAGCAGTCTCTTATGCTGTTTGAAGACTCTGCTGCCAGGGTTTCCTAAGGGCATCCACCTAGCCCTTCCCCAGGGGTGGAAGAGATAGAATGCACTAACGCACAATCACTTATTTTTCCTGATGATGAGGACATGGGAATACCACCTCAGCACGTCTCTGATGATGACGAAACACAGGTGCCAACTGCTGCGTCTTTCTGCAGTGTGCAGACTGAACAGGAGGTCAGGGATCAAGACTGGGTGGAAGACGATGCAGGGGACGATGAGGTCCTAGACCCCACATGGAATGAAGGTCGTGCCACTGACTTTCACAGTTCGGAGGAAGAGGCAGTGGTGAGACCGAGCCAACAGCGTAGCAAAAGAGGGAGCAGTGGGCAAAATCAGAACACCCGCCGCCAAGAGACTCAGCCTGCTACTGACCGCCGCCATCTGGGACCGAGCACCCCAAAGGCAGCTTCAAGGAGTTCCCTGGCATGGCACTTCTTCAAACAATGTGCTGACGACAAGACCCGAGTGGTTTGCACGCTGTGCCATCAGAGCCTGAAGCGAGGCATTAACGTTCTGAACCTTAGCACAACCTGCATGACCAGGCACCTTCATGCAAAGCATGAACTGCAGTGGAGTAAACACCTTAAAAACAAGGAAGTCACTCAGGCTCCCCCTGCTACCTCTTCTGCTGCTGCCGCCTCGGCCTCTTCTGCTGCTGCTGCCGCCGCCTCGGCCTCTTCCTCCGTCTCTGGAGGAACATTGGCACCTGCCGCCCAGCAAACATGGGATGTACCACCAACACCACCACCTGCGTCACCAAGCATCTCAACCATGTCACACGGCAGCGTTCAGCTCTCCATCTCACAAACATTTGAGAGAAAGCGTAAATTCTCACCTAGCCACCCTCGATCCCTGGCCCTGAATGCCAGCATTTCTAAACTACTGGCCTATGAAATGCTGTCATTTAGGCTGGTGGACACACACAGCTTCAAACAGCTCATGTCACTTGCTGTCCCACAGTATGTTGTTCCCAGCCGCCACTACTTCTCCAAGAGAGCCGTGCCTTCCCTGCACAAACAAGTGTCCGATAAAATCAAGTGTGCACTGCGCAACGCCATTTGTGGCAAGGTCCACCTAACCACAGATACGTGGACCAGTAAGCACGGCCAGGGACGCTATATCTCCCTAACTGCACACTGGGTAAATGTAATGGCGGCTGGGCCCCAGGCTGAGAGCTATTTGGCGCACGTCCTTCCGCCGCCAAGGATCGCAGGGCAACATTCTTTGCCTCCTGTCTCCTCCTCCTCCTACTCAGCTTCCTCCTCCTCTTCTTCCACCTGCTCATCCAGTCAGCCACACACCTTCACCACCAACTTCAGCACAGCACGGGGTAAACGTCAGCAGGCCATTCTGAAACTCATATGTTTGGGGGACAGGCCCCACACCGCACAGGAGTTGTGGCGGGGTATAGAACAACAGACCGACGAGTGGTTGCTGCCGGTGAGCCTCAAGCCCGGCCTGGTGGTGTGCGATAATGGGCGAAATCTCGTTGCAGCTCTGGGACTAGCCGGTTTGACGCACATCCCTTGCCTGGCGCATGTGCTGAATTTGGTGGTGCAGAAGTTCATTCGCAACTACCCCGACATGTCAGAGCTGCTGCATAAAGTGCGGGCCGTCTGTTCGCGCTTCCGGCGTTTACACCCTGCCGCTGCTCGCCTGTCTGCGCTACAGCGTAACTTCGGCCTTCCCGCTCACCGCCTCATATGCGACGTGCCCACCAGGTGGAACTCCACCTTGCATATGCTGGACAGACTGTGCGAGCAGCAGCAGGCCATAGTGGAGTTTCAGCTGCAGCATGCACGGGTCAGTCGCACTGCGGATCAGACCCACTTCACCACCAATGACTGGGCCTCCATGCGAGACCTGTGTGCCCTGTTGCGCTGTTTTGAGTACTCCACCAACATGGCCAGTGGCGATGACGCCGTTATCAGCGTTACAATACCACTTCTATGTCTCCTTGAGAAAACACTTAGGGCGATGATGGAAGAGGAGGTGGCCCAGGAGGAAGAGGAGGAAGAGGGGTCATTTTTAGCACTTTCAGGCCAGTCTCTTCAAAGTGACTCAGAGGGAGGTTTTTTGCAACACCAGAGGCCAGGTACAAATGTGGCCAGACAGGGCCCACTACTGGAGGACGAGGAGGACGAGGAGGAGGTGGAGGAGGATGAGGATGAAGCATGTTCACAGCGGGGTGGCACCCAAAGAAGCTCGGGCCCATCACTGGTGCGTGGCTGGGGGGAAACACAGGACGATGACGATACGCCTCCCACAGAGGACAGCATGTCCTTACCTCTGGGCAGCCTGGCACACATGAGCGACTACATGCTGCAGTGCCTGCGCAACGACAGCAGAGTTGCCCACATTTTAACGTGTGCGGACTACTGGGTTGCCACCCTGCTGGATCCCCAGTACAAAGACAATGTGCCCACCTTACTTCCTACACTGGAGCGTGATAGGAAGATGCGCGAGTACAAGCGCACGTTGGTAGACATGCTACTGAGAGCATTCCCAAATGTCACAGGGGAACCAGTGGAAGCCCAAGGCGAAGGCAGAGGAGGAGCAAGAGGTCGCCAAGGCAGCTGTGTCACGCCCAGCTCCTCTGAGGGCAGGGTTAGCATGGCAGAGATGTGGAAAAGTTTTGTCAACACGCCACAGCTAAGTGCACCACCACCTGATACGGAACGTGTTAGCAGGAGGCAACATTTCACTAACATGGTGGAACAGTACCTGTGCACCCCCCTCCACGTACTGACTGATGGTTCGGCCCCATTCAACTTCTGGGTCTCCAAATTGTCCACGTGGCCAGAGCTAGCCTTTTATGCCTTGGAGGTGCTGGCCTGCCCGGTGGCCAGCGTTTTGTCTGAACGTGTATTCAGCACGGCAGGGGGCGTCATTACAGACAAACGCAGCCGCCTGTCTACAGCCAATGTGGACAAGCTGACGTTCATAAAAATGAACCAGGCATGGATCCCACGGGACCTGTCCATCCCTTGTGCAGATTAGATATTAACTACCTCCCCTTAACAATATATTATTCTACTCCAGGGCACTTCCTCATTCAATACTATTTTTAATTTCATTTTACCATTATATTGCGGGGCAACCCAAAGTTGAATGAACCTCTCCTCTGTCTGGGTGCCGGAGCCTAAATGTGTGACAGTGGCCTGTTCCAGTGGTGGGTGACGTGAAGCCTGATTCTCTGCTATGACATGAAGACAGATTCTGCGCTGACATAAGGCCAGATTCTCTGTTACGGGACCGCTCTCCTCTGTCTGGGTGCCGGGGCCTAAATGTGTGACAGTGGCCTGTTCCAGTGGTGGGTGACGTGAAGACTGATTCTGCGCTGACATGAAGCCAGATTCTCTGCTATGGCATGAAGAGACTGATTCTCTGCTGACGTAAAGCCAGATTCTCTGCTATGGGACCTCTGTCCAATTGATATTGGTTCATTTTTATTTTTTTTATTTTAATTTTAATTCATTTCCCTATCCACATTTGTTTGCAGGGGATTTACCTACATGTTGCTGCCTTTTGCAGCTCTCTAGCTCTTTCCTGGGCTGTTTTACAGCCTTTTTAGTGCCCAAAAGTTCGGGTCCCCATTGACTTCAATGGGGTTCGGGTTCGGGACGAAGTTCGGTTCGGGTTCGGATCCCGAACCCGAACATTTCCGGGAAGTTCGGCCGAACTTCTCGAACCCGAACATCCAGGTGTTCGCTCAACTCTACTTAAGGCCTCATGCACACGACCGTTGTGTGCATCCGTGGCCGTTGTATCCGTGGTAAGCGCAGCTCACCTTTTTGCAGCCGCATCCGTGATCCGTGTTTCCTGTCCGTCAAAAAAATATGACCTGTCCTATTTTTTTGACGGACAACGGTTCACGGACCCATTCAAGTCAATGGGTCCGTGAAAGAACACGGATGCACACAAGATTGGCATCCGCGTCCGTGATCCATGGCCGTAGGTTACTTTTTATACAGACGGATCCGAAGATCCGTCTGCATAAAAGCTTTTTCATAGCTGAGTTTTCATGAACTGCACCTGAAGGGGTTAATTGTGCATATCATAGCCCCCTATAAGAGATCAGGGGCTGCCAGGCAGCAGGGGGCAGACCCCCCTCCCTCCCCAGTTTGAATATCATTGGTGGCCAGTGTGCGGCCCCCCCGCCTTCCCCCTATTGTAATATTATTGGTGGCCAGTGTGCGGCCCCCCCCCCCCCCGGCCCCCCCTCTATTGTATTAATATCATTGTTGGCCAGTGTGCGGCCTCCCCTCCCCCCTCTATTGTAATTTCATTGGTGGCCAGTGTGCGGCCTCCCCTCTCCCCCGTCCCGATCATTGGTGGCAGCGGAGATTCTGATCGGAGGCCGCACACTGGCCACCAATGATATTACAATAGAGGGGGGGCCGACGGAGGGGGGGGCAGGGGAGGGGAGGCCGCACACTGGCCACCAATGATATTCAAACTGGGGAGGGTGGGGGGTTTGCCCCCTGCTGCCTGGCAGCCCCTGATCTCTTACAGGGGACTATGATACGCACAATTAACCCCTTCAGGTGCGGCACTGTAAGAGATCGGGTGCTGCCAGGCAGCAGGGGGCAGTCATGTACACAGTTCGTAGAATATTCTAACTAGAAGCGTCACCATCACTATGGGAATGCCTCTGTGTTAAAATATACTGTCGGATATGAGGTTCACGATGTAACTCATATCCGACAGTATATTCTAACATAGAGGCGTTCCCATGGTGATGGGGACGCTTCAAGTTAAAATATACCATCGGATTGGAGAAAACTCCGATCCTATGGTATATTAACTCCTGACTTTACATTGAAAGTCAATGAGGGACGGATCCGTTTGAAATTGCACCATATTGTGTCAACGTCAAACGGATCCGTCCCTATTGACTTGCATTGTAATTCAGGACGGATCCGTTTGGCTCCGCACGGCCAGACGGACACCAAAACAACTGTTTTTTCATGTCCGTGGATCCTCCAAAAATCAAGGAAGACCCACGGACGAAAAAACGGTCACGGATCACGGACCTACGGACCCCGTTTTTGCGGACCGTAAAAAAAAACGGTCGTGTGCATGAGGCCTAAAAGGACTTTTGGGTGTCTTTGAAATGTTTTTCTATCGAATATATTGCGATCACACTCCCAAAACTATCTGTCCCTTCCTAAGCGCAGCTCTCCCTGATTTACAATGAGCCGGACCCGCGTCATCGGGTACTATATAGCACCTGATGACGTGTTCCAGCCAGTCAATCACTGTAATGCCAGTAGCCAACATGGCTACTGGCATTACAGTGATGGCAGTACTTACCTGCACATTTATTGGCTGCTTAGCAGCCGCGAATTGTGCGGGGAGGAGACTCGAGCATGGCGCTCGCACATGCAGTACTCGCCCTAGTACCGCCATGTGCCGAGCATAGCGATGCTTGAGCCGAACAGGTATTTGGCCGAGCATGCTCGCTCAACACTAGAGCACGGGCATTATAACATCAGTATTGGAGATTGACAAATCAATTCTAAATTAATCAGATTTGTTATGAATTTCACAAAAATTAAGCTGCCAAGAGATTCCAAAGTTTTGGGAAAAACTGGTGAAGGGAGGAAGAAGATGGAGTATTACATGACACTGGGAGGAAGTAGGGTGAGAGATTGCCCTGATTGAGTAGACTAGAAAACCTGATGCTCAGGCACCCTCCTACTGAGAAGGTCATCTTAACCACCTCAGCCCCCAGTGCTTAAACACCCTGAAAGACCAGGCCACTTTTTACACTTCTGACCTACACTACTTTCACCATTTATTGCTCGGTCATGCAACTTACCACCCAAATGAATTTTACCTCCTTTTCTTCTCACTAATAGAGCTTTCATTTGGTGGTATTTCATTGCTGCTGACATTTTTACTTTTTTTGTTATTAATCGAAATTTAACGATTTTTTTTGCAAAAAAATGACATTTTTCACTTTCAGTTGTAAAATTTTGCAAAAAAAACGACATCCATATATAAATTTTGCTCTAAATTTATTGTTCTACATGTCTTTGATAAAAAAAAAAATGTTTGGGTAAAAAAAAAAAATGGTTTGGGTAAAAGTTATAGCGTTTACAAACTATGGTACAAAAATGTGAATTTCCGCTTTTTGAAGCAGCTCTGACTTTCTGAGCACCTGTCATGTTTCCTGAGGTTCTACAATGGCCAGACAGTACAAACACCCCACAAATGACCCCATTTCGGAAAGTACACACCCTAAGGTATTCGCTGATGGGCATAGTGAGTTCATAGAACTTTTTATTTTTTGTCACAAGTTAGCGGAAAATGATGATTTTTTTTTTTTTTTTTTTTTTTCTTACAAAGTCTCATATTCCACTAACTTGTGACAAAAAATAAAAACTTCTATGAACTCACTATGCCCATCACTAAATACCTTGGGAGCTCTTCTTTCCAAAATGGGGTCACTTGTGGGGTGGTTATACTGCCCTGGCATTCTAGGGGCCCAAATGTGTGGTAAGGAGTTTGAAATCAAATTCTGTAAAAAATGACGAGTGAAATCCGAAAGGTGCTCTTTGGAATATGGGCCCCTTTGCCCACCTAGGCTGCAAAAAAGTGTCACACATCTGGTATCTCCGTACTCAGAAGAAGGTGGGGAATGTGTTTTGGGGTGTCATTTTATATATACCCATGCTGGGTGAGAGAAATATCTTGGTCAAATGCCAACTTTGTATAAAAAAATGGGAAAAGTTGTCTTTTGCCAAGATATTTCTCTCACCCAGCATGGGTATATGTAAAATGACACCCCAAAACACATTCCCCAACTTCTCCTGAGTACGGAGATACCAGATGTGTGACACTTTTTTGCAGCCTAGGTGGGCAAAGGGGCCCATATTCCAAAGAGCACCTTTCGGATTTCACAGGTCATTTTTTACAGAATTTGATTTCAAACTCCTTACCACACATTTGGGCCCCTAGAATGCCAGGGCAGTATAACTACCCCACAAGTGACCCCATTTTGGAAAGAAGACACCCCAAGGTATTCCATGAGGGGCATGGCAAGTTCCTAGAATTTTTAATTTTTTGTCACAAGTTAGTGGAAAATGATGATTTTTTTTATTTTTATTTTTTTCATACAAAGTCTCATATTCCACTAACTTGTGACAAAAAATAAAAACTTCCATGAACTCACTATGCCCATCAGCGAATACCTTGGGGTCTCTTCTTTCCAAAATGGGGTCACTTGTGGGGTAGTTATACTGCCCTGGCATTCTAGGGGCCCAAATGTGTGGTAAGGAGTTTGAAATCAAATTCTGTAAAAAATGACCTGTGAAATCCAATAGGTGCTCTTTGGAATATGGGCCCCTTTGCCCACCTAGGCTGCAAAAAAGTGTCACACATCTGGTATCTCTGTATTCAGGAGAAGTTGAGGAATGTGTTTTGGGGTGTCTTTTTACATATACCCATGCTGGGTGAGATAAATATCTTGGTCAAATGCCAACTTTGTATAAAAAAATGGGAAAAGTTGTCTTTTGCCAAGATATTTCTCTCACCCAGCATGGGTATATGTAAAATGACACCCCAAAACACATTCCCCAACTTCTCCTGAGTACGGAGATACCAGATGTGTGACACTTTTTTGCAGCCTAGGTGGGCAAAGGGGCCCATATTCCAAAGAGCACCTTTTGGATTTCACAGGTCATTTTTTACAGAATTTGATTTCAAACTCCTTACCACACATTTGGGCCCCTAGAATGCCAGGGCAGTATAACTACCCCACAAGAGACCCCATTTTGGAAAGAAGAGACCCCAAGGTATTTCGCTGATGGGCATAGTGAGTTCATGGAAGTTTTTATTTTTTGTCACAAGTTAGTGGAATATGAGACTTTGTATGAAAAAAAAAAATAAAAAAAAAAATCAGCATTTTCCACTAACTTGTGACAAAAAATAAAAAATTCTAGGAACTCGCCATGCCCCTCACGGAATACCTTGGGGTGTCTTCTTTCCAAAATGGGGTCACTTGTGGGGTAGTTATACTGCCCTGGCATTTTCCAGGGGCCCTAATGTGTGGTAAGTAGGTAAATGACCTGTGAAATCCTAAAGGTGCTCTTTGGAATATGGGCCCCTTTGCCCACCTAGGCTGCAAAAAAGTGTCACACATGTGGTATCGCCGTATTCAGGAGAAGTTGGGGAATGTGTTTTGGGGTGTCATTTTACATATACCCTTGCTGGGTGAGAGAAATATCTTGACAAAAGACAACTTTTCCCATTTTTTTATACAAAGTTGGCATTTGACCAAGATATTTCTCTCACCCAGCATGGGTATATGTAAAATGACACCCCAAAACACATTCCCCAACTTCTCCTGAGTACGGCGATACCAGATGTGTGACACTTTTTTGCAGCCTAGATGCACAAAGGTGCCCAAATTCCTTTTAGGAGGGCATTTTTAGACATTTGGATACCAGACTTCTTCTCACGCTTTGGGGCCCCTAGAATGCCAGGGCAGTATAAATACCCCACATGTGACCCCATTTTGGAAAGAAGACACCCCAAGGTATTCAATGAGGGGCATGGCGAGTTCATAGAATTTTTTTTTTTTTGGCACAAGTTAGCGGAAATTGATATTTTTTATTTTTTTCTCACAAAGTCTCCCGTTCCGCTAACTTGGGACAAAAATTTCAATCTTTCATGGACTCAATATGCCCCTCACGGAATACCTGGGGGTGTCTTCTTTCCGAAATGGGGTCACATGTGGGGTATTTATACTGCCCTGGCATTCTAGGGGCCCTAAAGCGTGAGAAGAAGTCTGGAATATAAATGTCTAAAAAATTTTACGCATTTGGATTCCGTGAGGGGTATGGTGAGTTCATGTGAGATTTTATTTTTTGACACAAGTTAGTGGAATATGAGACTTTGTAAGATAAAAAAAAAAATAATTCCGCTAACTTGGGCCAAAAAAATGTCTGGAGCCTTACAGAGGGGTGATCAATGACAGGGGGGTGATCAATGACAGGGGGGGTGATCAATGACAGGGGGGGTGATCAATGACAGGGGGGGGATCAATGACAGGGGGGGTGATCAATGACAGGGGGGGTGATCAATGACAGGGGGGGTGATCAGAGAGTCTATATGGGGTGATCACCACAGTCATTGATCACGCCCCTGTAAGGCTTCATTCAGACGTCCGGATGCGTTTTGCGGATCCGATCCATCTATCAGTGCATCCGTAAAAATCATGCGGACGTCTGAATGGAGCTTTACAGGGGGGTAATCAATGACAGGGGGGTGATCAGGGAGTCTATATGGGGTGATCACCACAGTCATTGATCATGCCCCTGTAAGGCTTCATTCAGACGTCCGGATGCAGTTTGCGGATCCGATCCATCTATCAGTGGATCCGTAAAAATCATGCGGACGTCTGAATGGAGCTTTACAGGGGGGTAATCAATGACAGGGGGGGTAATCAATGACAGGGGGGTGATCAGGGAGTCTATATGGCGTGATCACCACAGTCATTGATCACGCCCCTGTAAGGCTTCATTCAGACGTCCGGATGCGTTTTGCGGATCCGATCCATCTATCAGTGCATCTGTAAAAATCATGCAGACATCTGAATGGAGCTTTACAGGGGGGTGATCAATTACAGGGGTGTAATCAATGACAGGGGGGTGATCAGGGAGTCTATATGGGGTGATCACCACAGTCATTGATCACGCCCCTGTAAGGCTTCATTCAGACGTCCGGATGCGTTTTGCGGATCCGATCCATCTATCAGTGCATCCGTAAAAATCATGCAGACATCTGAATGGAGCTTTACAGGGGGGTGATCAGGGAGTCTATATGGGGTGATCACCACAGTCATTGATCACGCCCCTGTAAGGCTTCATTTAGACGTCCGTATGCGTTTTGCGGATCCGATCCATCTATCAGTGGATCCGTAAAAATCATGCGGACGTCTGAATGGAGCTTTACAGGGGGGTAATCAATGACAGGGGGGGTAATCAATGACAGGGGGGTGATCAGGGAGTCTATATGGGGTGATCACCACAGTCATTGATCATGCCCCTGTAAGGCTTCATTCAGACGTCCGGATGCGTTTTGCGGATCCGATCCATCTATCAGTGCATCCGTAAAAATCATGCGGACATCTGAATGGAGCTTTACAGGGGGGTGATCAGGGAGTCTATATGGGGTGATCACCACAGTCATTGATCACGCCCCTGTAAGGCTTCATTCAGACGTCCAGATGCGTTTTGCGGATCCGATCCATCTATCAGTGGATCCGTAAAAATCATGCGGACGTCTGAATGGAGCTTTACAGGGGGTTGATCAATGACAGGGGGGTAATCAATGACAGGGGGGTGATCAGGGAGTCTATATGGGGTGATCACCACAGTCATTGATCACGCCCCTGTAAGGCTTCATTCAGACGTCCGGATGCGTTTTGCGGATCCGATCCATCTATCAGTGGATCCGTAAAAATCATGCGGACGTCTGAATGGAGCTTTACAGGGGGGTGATCAATGACAGGGGGGTTATCAATGACAGGGGGGAAATCAATGACAGGGGGGTGATCAGGGAGTCTATATGGGGTGATCAGGGGCTAATAAGGGGCTAATAAGAAGTGACGGGGGGGGGGTGTAGTGTAGTGTAGTGGTGCTTGGTGCTACTTTACTGAGCTACCTGTGTCCTCTGGTGGTCGATCCAAACAAAGGGGACCACCAGAGGACCAGGTAGCAGGTATATTAGACGCTGTTATCAAAACAGCGTCTAATATACCTGTTAGGGGTTAAAAAAAACACATCTCCAGCCTGCCAGCGAACGATCGCCGCTGGCAGGCTGGAGATCAACTCTCTTACCTTCCGTTCCTGTGAGCGCGCGCGCCTGTGTGCGCGCGTTCACAGGAAATCTCGCGTCTCGCGAGATGACGCGTATATGCGTCCAGGCGGAATGAATCAACCACCTCCAGGACGCGTCTGTGCGTACAGCGGTCCGGAGGTGGTTAAATACCCAGGGATAGTCATTGGCTTGAGAAACGCTTGGACGCACATGTGCTAGCCCTTTAAAAGGCCAAGACCAAGGGCTCACCCTATATAGCAGGCCAGCAGGCCTAACAGAGCCACAACTTGCACACACATTCATACATGCCAATGGCTGGGAGCACCGTCTGTAACGTCAGAGTGAGATAACAATGAGCAGCATTGGGCAGGATGAGCAGCTCTATGGACGCCCCTGCAGGGGAGACCAGAACAGCAGCAGGCATGTGCAGCAAAGGCAAAACAGGGGCAGGATTCAGGAAGGTCCTTTTGCCAAGAACATCATACAACACCATTCTGTGTTGAACTTGAGAGTTGAAAGGTTGTCTTGTGACAGTGTCTGACAAAAAGCTATTAATGTATTGTGATTGGGACACTATAAGGAGAGTATTTTGGTATATTCTAGAGTTGGATCAGGAAAAACATATTGAGAGAGTTAGGGACTTGTCACTATCTCAGTTGTTTCATGCATCTTGCTGGCAACTAGTTCTGCATCACAAAATGATGCAAGATATTCCAACTTTTTTGTATGAACAGCCAGACACATTTTTTTTGTGAAAAAAATGTTTCTACATTCTGTTGCAAACGCTGAACATTGAGAATTTATTCCTCTAAAACCCAGTTTGAATTTACTGTGCATTATACTTGTATTACTGAACGTGTTGTCTATTACTGCAGAAAAAACTGTAGTTGCAGCAAAAGAATGTCATTGTTAAAGGGGTTATCCAAGTCCTATAATGCCCCCCCAATGCCCGGGCCCTTCATATAGGTTATTACCTCCACGGCCCCTGCGTCGCTCCTGATCCTCGCACGACAGCTGCTGCATTTCGCGACAGGGCGAGCCTCCCTAGCATTATGGGTGACTCTAGGGAGGCTCACCCCTGTCACGGCTTGTTATTGGCTACCCATCCCCCCTCCTTCCTGTTGCCGGATGTTTTGATTCACGCAGCGGGGAGATGCAGTGGCAGCTGTGCGGGGATCAGGAGCGAAGCGGGTGCCGGTGAGCTGGGTAAATATAACCTATATGAGGGGCTCGGGTATTGGGGGCATTGTAAGGGTTGGAGAACCAGTTGTATATTGAAAAATAGCAGGTAGTTATAGCAAAAAACATTTTACTGCTATAATACTATTATTTATACGTGTTATTGAATGTGTTTTATATTGCTGCAAATTCAACTTTGTCACCATCCTCAGAATAGCGATAGTGCAGTATTTTATACTGCACTATGGTATTTGTTTCTGCTTGGGTGGTATTTTAGACTGCACTAGGGTATTGCTGGCCCAGCCTACTTCTGTTCCCAGCCCACCCCTCATCTCTGTAGTGCCTTGTTTAGCCTCCAGTTTCAGCTCACAGAGGATTCTTAGTATAGTAGGGGGCATCGTGACATCCAAACGGATTAAGTTCATCTTCTGCCATTTTGTTGGAATGAATGGCATGGATCCGTGAGGATTTTCATACTTCTTCAGCTGAGGCCTATGAATAGCTCTGCCCTTGCTGCCAATGTTCCATTAAGCCATTGCCACTGTCTGCTTGCCTACCATTATGTCCCAGACTTGTTTAACTTCAGAACAACATTAAAGGAATAGGGCACACATGATGGAAGCATGTCTTCCCAAATGGTGGGACGCGCCCTGGCGCCCTATTTAAACCCTCACAGCAGGCACATGCCCCACTGCCATGTCAAGCACTTTGTAGGAGGCAGTCTGGCGACGGATGGGACACATCACCTGGAAGTGTAATTTTACTTGCTGTTTTTCCTTACCTGGAGTAAGTTTTTACCTAGTGGGCTTATATATCTGTTGTCTTTTATTCTTGGGTTGCATCTACCTCTACTAGCATCGTTGAACAGGTGATGTATCCGGTACCCATAATCAGTGATGGTCAGTTCGCAGTGTTCGCCAGCGAACACATGTGGGCTGCCATCTTTAGTAAGGTAGACTCACACGTCTGGCGATGCACAGGTAAGCCCTTACCTGTGCCTGTGCCGGGAGCCGGTTTGAAATCAAATGTGGCCACCGGGAGCAGGTAGTTCCGAGAACAGCCGCCGGGGGCCTTCATCGGGCTGTTTTCGGAACTGCCTGCTCCCGGTGGCCGCATTTGATTTCAGACCGACTCGCGGCACAGGCACAGCTAAAGGCTTACCTGTGCATCGCCAGACAGGTGAGTCTACCTTACTAAAGATGGCAGCCCGCGTGTGTTCGCTGGCGAACACTGCGAACTGACCATCACTGCCTATCATAAAGTCTGCCTTATTTGTCTTATTCTTCGGACAAAGTATGTTATCCACAAAGATGGAATGCGTTCAGCTATTACCGACCACCTGAGGAACCCTATTGGAAGAAACGCGTCGGGGTATTTTTTCCAATTTACCATCTAGGGGCATCATTACTGATTTATCTTCTGGGGCTTTATAGGGCCATACAGGGCAGGTATGAGGACAGGGAAATCCCACCATCAGGGGTTGCCCCTAGGCTGAGGTCTAGTTAGGACCTGTACAGGGAAATCATTTTTGCCCCAGGCTTTTGTTACCTACATATTTCATCATCTTTGCCATTTAGTGGATGGTACATGCACAGTAGTAGCCAGGCTATCCTTTTGCCCACGTTTATTGAGTAATCGCTGCTAATTATAGGGCGTTTTTATATATATCTTTATTAAAATTAAAGTTTTAAGGGTCCAATTTCTTACTCTTTTGTTGTTTAAGGACACCATTACTATCCCTACTATTATCCAATTCTAGCGTCTTGTAATTTTGAAACAAAGGCCAACACAAGTGTGGGGTATACCCCCCAAAAAATGTCAGTGTCTCAATAACTTGTCATGTGTCCTTGAGCATCAATTACAGCTTGACAATGACATCTCATGCCGTTCATAAGTCAACTTATTGTCTGCTGAGGCATGACATCCCACTCTTCTTGAAGGGTGGCCCTCAGGTCATTGAGGTTCTGGGGTATAGAGTTACGAGTCTCTACACAGCGACTTAGCTGATCCCATAGTTTTTATTTTTATTTTATTTGATGAATGGGACACAAAATTTATCTAAAGAAGTTTACTCATCTGTAGTCAGTATTGATTTGTAAAATATACAGTAATCCATAGAACATAATCAAATGTCTTCTCCACAAATATGGGCAGAACAGTGGCTCAGTGGTTAGCAGTGGTGCTTTGCTGGGATGCTAGGTTTAAATCTGACCGAGGACAAAATCTGCATGGAGTTTGTATGTTCTCCCTGTGTTTGTGTGGGTTTTCTCCGGGTACTCTGGTTTCCTCTCACACTCCCAAGACATGCTGATAGCAAACCTAGATTGTGATCCCTATTGGGGACAGCTTCATACTAATGTCTGTAAAGTGCTGTGTAAAATAAATTCTAATATATTTCTGTTAGAAATTATTGTTAATAGAGATGGAAAAATTCAAAGTCACTTTTATATCAGTTGTTCCATCGAAAGCACCAGCACTCATAAAGTAGCTAGAAGAATAAATCTTACTATTAGAAAAACATACTAAGTTTTGCTTCAAAATATATGGTTATCCTTTGCTTTAGAAATGTATTATGTTAAATTTGTTTGAAAGCCAACAGTTTAGCAAGATTTGCTTTCATTTAACCATCATTTTTTTTTCTGAAACTGAATATCTCATAAATCTGTTTTACTAGGATTCCTACAAAAACATTTGCTGCATTTGTTCATTCCATAAATTAAAGACACATATTCAATTCTCAGGCAAGTATTACAAACATTTACCAGCAAATGTAATGTATGAATTTATTAATATAACATGGTTAAAGGCTTCATCCAGATATTGACTTAGTAACAAAGTATGGGCGACAAACATTTACCTTGGAATCTTGGGGACACAGTGGCAGTTTCCCAATAATGGATGTTGGCTTATTTCCCAAATATTCATTATTTTATCACATCTAGTTAAAAAAGAAATCTATCTTCTTTGCCAACCAACAATTATTCACCCACACCCTCCACCAGGCCTCTTGAACCAATATTATGTAGTGCAATCTGAGTGTACCATGTTATAGAGCAGGAGAAGCTGAGCAGATCGATATATAATTTTGTGTGAAAAGATCCAGAAAAGCTGTAATCTATACATGCATTTCTTTGCTTTTTCTAACATCTATAGGTACAGGAGGGTGGAGGTACCAGTGACTGACAGCTATCTCTGAATGCACATACAATGCTAGCAATCACTGTACAGATAGCTGTTTACAGGACATAGAAAAAGCAGGATTTAGATTTTACCCACAAAAATATATCATTCTGCTCAGCTCTGCCTGCTCTATAAATGCATTGCATTTTGTGGTGATAGGTCCTTTCTAAGCAGTTCTCCTACATTGTTTCCCTTGTATTAAAACACATCTTGCTACTAAACCAGGGATTTCATATCAATTTAAATATTGCCAGTTTTTTTTTTCCTTTCATCTGTAAACCATTTTATCTAACAGTATATTTATATTTGCATATCTTTCCCATATTTTCTGAGTTGGAGAATCTGGATCAATCCATTTCTTTTAGATACATTTTGTATCAAAGTACAGTAGTTTCCCTATAAAACCAATTTATATTTCTTTGCTCTATCCGCCAATCCGAAAATTCCTGAAACTGCCATTTCTATATTTCTGGTCAGATGTATCTAATACAATATTGCTCTTTCTTTAAACACCTTCTCCCAAAATCCTGTATATAAGGACAGATCCAATACAGGTGCATGTTTGAATTTCATTATCACCCCCACTGTCCTTCAAAATTTGCTTCAGATATAACACCCCCTTACTCATCCAAAATCCACCATCATCCATACCATTCAACTTCAGCAAATATATATTATTCTACGATGATATAAACCTAAATGACCCAGAAACCAAACATATATTTCCTTATCAACTGCCATATTTCGGCCATCAAGAAGAGTGTTGGGCACTCTTTAAATGATTTTTTGCAAAATAAACTTTTTTCCAGCTGTTGAGAGAAATTGTATACATTTTTCTCCCATTATCTCCACCGATAATTGGATCTTAAATCTATTACTCGGAAGTTTATCCTATTCGGCTATAAACTTCAGTTGATGATCCAGAAAATATCTTCTGAAATCCGGAAGGGACAAGCTTGCAATTGTAACTGGGATAAATAAATATTCAAGTTTTATTCTGGGATATCATCTTCAAACTAATTCCCTAAATAATCCCTCAAATTTACAAAGACTATGGGAGGAAGTTATCACGAGGGGAATATCTGAAGTCAGTTTTGCTTTAGTCTGCGTTGGTCTACTTTGTGCCACAATTATAAAATGTTGCATGTTGTTTGATAAATTTGACTAATTCTTAAACCTAGCATTTTTGTCTAGAAAAGCTACTCCAGTTCTCCTACCTCACCTCCTACTGCAGTGAGAGTAAGATTTTTTTTGAAAAGTCTCGATGATAAACCACTTTCGACCCACATTTCAAAACTGACGTGATGCAAAAAGTCGTAAAATGTTTGTACTAGTGAGGGCAAACGGTCACAAAAGCCCTATTTTGCGACTTTCTCAAACCCAGAATTCAGGAGTGAAAGTATGATAAATTAGGGCCTATATCTGATAATCTCACAGGCGAACTGCCCAATAGAGTTGATCGTGAATATTCTAATCACACATTTTTATCGCAAATATTGGCACTTCGAGAATTCGCGAATATCTAGAATATAGTGCTATATCTTCGTAATCGCAAATATTCTAGATTTTTTTCATCAGTACCCATGATCCCTCACTGCTTCTTGCTTGTGAGCCAATGAGAAGGCTGCAATATCTTTGACTTTAGGAGTAGTGTTGATCACAAATTTTAGTATCACAAATTTTTATCGCAAATTTTCTGATTGCCGATTTCCGCAAATTAAGAAAATAATGACTGGAGATCACGAATTCTCGAATTCGCGAATATATGACAAATATTCTCCCAAATATTCGCGAAATATCGCAAATTCGATTGTTGCCCCTGCCGCTCATCACTACTGCCCAATACTTATAATATTTGTGGTAACATAGTAACATAGTTTATAAGGCTGACAAGGATACATCTGTCCATCCAGTTTAGCTTGTTATTGTCACGGACGTTCCCGCTACAGGTAGCAGGAGATCGGTGAAAACTGGTAACACGTGGTTTGATCTGACATGTTTTCTGTTTGGATCAAATGACGTCTGTGCTGTTTCTGGTGCTTGCCACACCTTCTTTCCCCAGGTGTGGCTATTAGGGTCATTTAACCTTCTCTACCTATAGTTGATTCTCCCACAATGCTGTGCGGTTTATAGCTTCTGTTTGGACCTTTGAATAGATTGTGGCTGGATCTCGTCTGAGTTCCTGGTGCTTCCATTGCTCCTTTGAAGTTAAGTATTTCCTTTCCCTTTTGTATTTTGTTTGGGTTCTGTGTGTTGCATTTCCCTATTGTTTGTATTAGGACTCAAGGAGACTCCTGTTCGTCCTTCCTTTTGGAGAAACAGGTAGTCTCTACCCTGCCATTAGTACAAGGGTCCAAAATTCCTTCACTACTCAAATCAGGCAATCAGAATAACTCACTGTAATATCTCTATTAACTATAACCTGTAATATTATTACCTCCGTGATGTTGTCATGCAGAAGTGAAAGAGGATTCCAGTGGCAACCTTTGAAGCTCTAGTGAACTCAATGCCCAAGAGAGTTGAGGCAAGGCTGGAAAATAATGGTGGCCACACAAAATATTAAAGTAAAAATATTGAGGCACTCAGGTTGAGATTTTTTGCAATTCAAGTGAGATTTATTTCATACTCTCTGCATCATCCATTTGCCCATGTCATATATAAGCGTCAACAAAATATTTCTGACCAGACGTTTCGGTCACGGTGGACCTTCATCAGTGGTCATGTTATCTGGAATAATATCGGATTCATGTTCAAATAGGTTGTTCGGATGGCAGAGATGGCATATCATAATCATAACAAAATTAATAAATATATATATAATGTACAAGCCAGATTTGATATAATCATAGCAGCAAAAACAAAAACAAAAAATGGTGTCCAGTAGTAAAAAAAAAATATATATATATATAAATCCAAATGCATCTAGATACAAATGAGTGCAAGTACGGCGAGTCCGTGATATACGGTTTACGAAATTAATAATGGTAAAGCAACATACTGGTTATGATTTGATACATGTATCGATAGTAGTGGGAGTACATGCGTGCCTGGGGCAATACGTACAGAGGACATAATGCATATGATTATATTGTTATGGCAGAGTTGAACATGATTAAATACTGTATTAAATACTGTATACTACAGTCCATCAATATGTGTGCTGCCAGGTACTGCTGGTCATTGCCAGATCGAGGGCTGTTTATGGCGTTAGTCCATATGGGCGGGTGTATCACACATGACCATATGTTTCCTCTGCACATAACACATATATCATCTGCATATGTATAAAGACTCAGGCGGTAAAGCATGTATCATTTGCATATATCGCAGTATATCGATACATGTAATCCTAAATATAATCATAGTACATATCATATTGTATATATCAGCATACATCATAATGCATTCGATGAGCTCAGTGACCCCCACGCTATATTCCTACACTTGAGATCCTGTGTATATATGGAAACCTAGAGGGGTGAGGACCTGCAGGAAATTCGCATGGTCGAAAAGACTGGCATAATAAAGAAGTTTCTGTGGAAAAAAGAATTAAAGGTTAATACACCCGCCCTCCTCCACTTGCTACCCAATCACTACACCGAAATATATGTGGGCAGAACGACATCGTTCCACTTCCGGTATGCACACATTACCATGTGATGTCATTTGGAACACATACTTGCGCTCCATTTGCCCTCCTCCCATCCGGTCACATGACCAATACCTGCGCTCCATACAGTGCCCACTAGCACTTCCGCTCGTTGAAACACAATCATGCGTTCCACATACTGAGTCACTTCCGGTCAGATGACCGGAATAGCGACCCCTTAGACAATTTAAACCGCGGCAATACATGGGTCACGTCTGCATCCAGTGCCCCAGAATACGGCTACCCACTACTCAGGTAGAGAATTTACCTTAATCTTTAATTCTTTTTTCCACAGAAACTTCTTTATTATGCCAGTCTTTTCGACCATGGGAATTTCCTGCAGGTCCTCACCCCTCTAGGTCTCCATATATACACAGGATCTCAAGTGTAGGACTATAGCGTGGGGGTCACTGAGCTCATCGAATGCATTATGATGTATGCTGATATATACAATATGATATGTACTATGATTATATTTAGGATTACATGTATCGATATACTGCGATATATGCAAATGATACACGCTTTACCGCCTGAGTCTTTATACATATGCAGATGATATATGTGTTATGTGCAGAGGAAACATATGGTCATGTGTGATACACCCGCCCATATGGACTAACGCCATAAACTGCCCTCGATCTGGCAATGAACAGCAGTACCTGGCAGCACACATATTGATGGACTGTAGTATACAGTATTTAATACAGTATTTAATCATGTTCAACTCTGCCATAACAATATAATCATATGCATTATGTCCTCTGTACGTATTGCCCCAGGCACGCATGTACTCCCACTACTATCGATACATGTATCAAATCATAACCAGTATGTTGCTTTACCATTATTAATTTCGTAAACCGTATATCACGGACTCGCCGTACTTGCACTCATTTGTATCTAGATGCATTTGGATTTATATATATATATATTTTTTTTTTACTACTGGACACCATTTTTTGTTTTTGTTTTTGCTGCTATGATTATATCAAATCTGGCTTGTACATTATATATATATTTATTAATTTTGTTATGATTATGATATGCCATCTCTGCCATCCGAACAACCTATTTGAACATGTATCCAATATTATTCCAGATAACATGACCACTGATGAAGGTCCACCGTGACCGAAACGTCTGGTCAGAAATATTTTGTTGACGCTTATATGTGACATGGGCAAATGGATGATGCAGAGAGTATGAAATAAATCTCACTTGAATTGCAAAAAATCTCAACCTGAGTGCCTCAATATTTTTACTTTGATATACGGCAACAAGCCCTTGATTGGCACCTGTTACACCCTTGAACAGAGTGCGGTTCCTCACTTTACTACAGGCCACACAAAATATTGGCACCTTGGGCACAATTTGGCCATTTTCACTTAGGGGTGTACTCATTTTTGTTGCCAGCAGTTTAGACATTAATGGCTGTGTTGAGTTATTTTGAAGGGACACTAAACTTACACTGTTATACCATCTGTACACTGACTACTTTACATTGTATCAAAGTGTCATATCTTCAGTGTTGTCCCTTGAAAAGATATAATAAAATATTTACAAAAATGTGAGGAGTATACTCATTTTGTGAGATATATATGTGTGTGTGTTTTACATACAAAAAAAAATTAAAATTTCAAGTAAGAAAATCTGCCCTTTCCCATAATTGATAATATAAAATTATAAAAAATAGGAAAAAATTGAAAAAAAAGAAAAATTGACATATTGGTTATTGTCGCATCTGTTACGACTAGCTCTATAATAATATCACATGATCCACTCCTTCAGGTGAACGCCGTAAAAAACCTAAATAATAACATTGCCAAAACAGCTATTTTTTGTCACCTTGCCTCACAAAAAGCTTAATACCAAGTGATGAATAACTAGTATGAACCCCAAAATGGTACCAATCAAACCATCATCTCCCGCAAAAAATTAGCCCCTACATATGACAATCTCCTGAATTTTTTTTAAAAAATATGGCTTTTACAAAATGGCAGCACAAGATATTTTTTTCCAAAAATGCCTTTACTGTGTAAAATGTAAGAAAAAAAAGACATATTAGGTATCGCCGTGTCTGTAATGACCTTATCTATAAAAATATCACATGATCAGTTAAATACTGTAAAAAAATAAAAACTGTGCCAAAGCATAAATTTTTGGACACCTTGCCTCACAAAAAGTGTAATACCAAGCAATCAAAAAGTCGTATGTAGCTCCAAATAGTACCAATGAAAACCTCGTCCTGCAAAAAATGAGCTCCAACATAAGACAATATGGCTCTCAGAAAATGGCAATACGAAAATAAGATTTTTGTCTTTTGAAAATATGCTTTTACTGTGTAAAACATAACAAAAATAAAAAAATTCACATAATAGGTACTGTTGCGTCTGTAACAGTATGCTCTGTAAAAATATCACATGATCTACCCCCTGAGGTAAAAGCTGTAAAAAGAAATATAGAAAAACAGTGCCATTTTTTGTCACCTCACCTTACAAAATGCATATCGAGCAATCATAAAGTCATATGTAACGCAAAATGGTCTCAATGAAAACATCACCTAATCCAGCAGAAAATGAGCCCCCACATAATACAATCATCCAAAAAATAAAAAAATATGGCTTTCAGAAAATGGTGATGCAAATATATGATTTTTCTTTAAAAAATTGCTTTGTGTAAAAGTGAAAAAACATAAAAAAAGTTTTATAAAGTTGGTATCTCTGTAATCGTACTGACCAGAAGAATAAAGATAATGTAATTTTTCCGCATAGTATACATCACATTAACGAAGAAAACCACAGAAATAAGATAATAATGCACTTAGTAAAGTAGATGCAAGCATTATACACTCACCTAAAGAATTATTAGGAACACCTGTTCTATTTCTCATTAATGCAATTATCCAGTCAACCAATCACATGGCAGTAGTGATGTCGCGAACATAAAATTTTCAGTTCGCGAACAGCGAACGAGAACTTCCGCAAATGTTCGCGAACTGGCGAACCGGGCGAACCGCCATAGACTTCAATAGACAGGCGAATTTTAAAACCCACAGGGACTCTTTCTGGCCACAATAGTGATGAGAAAGTTGTTTCAAGGGGTCTAACACCTGGACTGTGGCATGCCGGAGGGGGATCTATGGCAAAACTCCCATGGAAAATTACGTAGTGGACGCAGAGTCGGGTTTTAATCCATAAAGGGCATAAATCAACTAACATTCCTAAATTGTTTGGAATAACGTGCTTTAAAACATCCAGTGTGTGTATACGATCAGGTATGATGTTGTATCGATCAGGTAGTGTAAGGGTTACGCCCGCATCACAGACATTGACAGACCAAACTCCCCTTTTAATGCACCGCAAACAGTTCATTTGCACAACCGCAAACTCCCCATTTGCACAAGGTTGGATACCAAGCTAGCCACGTCCCGGTGATGTCATTGAAGGTTTCTTCCTCCACCCAGCCACGTACAACACCAAGGGTCCCCGAAAGGTCAATTGAATTGATTTTTCGAACGGGGAGATGGTTAAAAAAACGCTGGCTCCCTCCCCTTTGTTTTTATCCACGGTGACTGCGTCTGCGCCGTGCAATTTACTGTCACACCCGATATGAGTGGTATTTTCTGTAGTACTATTCTCATCAGTTTAATCCCTCTAACGTCCCCAATCTGGGTGCCATTTATTGAATAGATTTTTCGAACGGGGAGATGGTATCAGTGGTTGGCACTGGCAGTGGGCACACTACAGTCAGTAGAAGCGGGCCTGACACACACTGGCAGCAGGCAAGCAACTGAAATTACACTAAAGTGTAAAAATTAAATGCCTTATTTATCGGCAAGCTACTGTGCCACCCGGTATGAGTGGTTGGCACTGGCAGTGGGCACACTACAGTCAGTGGAAGAGGGCCTGACACACACTGGCAGCAGGCAAGCAACTGAATTTAGACTACTGTCTAAAAATTAAATGCCTTATTTATCGGCAAGCTACTGTGCCACCCGGTATCAGTGGTTGGCACTGGCAGTGGGCACACTACAGTCAGTGGAAGCGGGCCTGACACACACTGGCAGCAGGCAAGCAACTGAATTTAGACTACTGTCTAAAAATTAAATGCCTTATTTATCGGCAAGCTACTGTGCCACCCGGTATCAGTGGTTGGCACTGGCAGTGGGCACACTACAGTCAGTTGAAGTCGGCCTGACACACACTAGCAGCAGGCAAGCAGCTGAAATTACACTAAAGTGTAAAAATTAAATGCCTTTTTTATGCAAAGTCCTGTGCCAGCCGGTATGAGTGGTGGGCACTGGCAGTGGGCACACTACAGTCAGTGGAAGTCAGCCTGACACACACTGGCAGGCAACTAACCTTAGATTAAAGTGTAAAAATTAAGTGCCTATTTTTTAAGCAAAGTCCTGTGCCACTCGGTATGACAGGGGTGGGCACTGGCAGTGGGCACACTACAGTCAGTTGAAGTCGGCCTGACACACACTAGCAGCAGGCAAGCAGCTGAAATTACATTAAAGTGTAAAAATTAAATGCCTTTTTTAAGCAAAGTCCTGTGCCAGCCGGTATGAGTGGTGGGCACTGGCAGTGGGCACACTACAGTCAGTGGAAGTCAGCCTGACACACACTGGCAGGCAACTAACCTTAGATTAAAGTGTAAAAATTAAGTGCCTATTTTTTAAGCAAAGTCCTGTGCCACTCGGTATGACAGGGGTGGGCACTGGCAGTGGGCACACTACAGTCAGTGGAAGTCAGCCTGACACACACTGGCAGGCAACTAACCTTAGATTAAAGTGTAAAAATTAAGTGCCTATTTTTTAAGCAAAGTCCTGTGCCACTCGGTATGACAGGGGTGGGCACTGGCAGTGGGCACACTACAGTCAGTTGAAGTCGGCCTGACACACACTAGCAGCAGGCAAGCAGCTGAAATTACATTAAAGTGTAAAAATTAAATGCCTTTTTTAAGCAAAGTCCTGTGCCAGCCGGTATGAGTGGTGGGCACTGGCAGTGGGCACACTACAGTCAGTGGAAGTCAGCCTGACACACACTGGCAGGCAACTAACCTTAGATTAAAGTGTAAAAATTAAGTGCCTTTTTTTAAGCAAAGTCCTGTGCCACACGGAATGACAGGGGTGAGCACTGGCAGTGGGCACACTACAGTCAGTTGAAGTCGGCCTGACACACACTAGCAGCAGGCAAGCAGCTGAAATTACATTAAAGTGTAAAAATTAAATGCCTTTTTTAAGCAAAGTCCTGTGCCAGCCGGTATGAGTGGTGGGCACTGGCAGTGGGCACACTACAGTCAGTGGAAGTCAGCCTGACACACACTGGCAGGCAACTAACCTTAGATTAAAGTGTAAAAATTAAGTGCCTTTTTTTAAGCAAAGTCCTGTGCCACACGGAATGACAGGGGTGAGCACTGGCAGTGGGCACACTACAGTCTGTGGGCCTGCAGCTCCTCACACACAGGCAGGCCAGGCAACTGCAATATGTATATAAAGGAAAAAAAAAAAGCAGACTAATGTTGCAGCCCTAAAAAGGGCTTTTTGGGGTGCTGTCAGGACGCTGTCCTTACAGCAGAGATCAGATGAGTCTTTCAGGACTGGAGTGGACACTGAATTCACTAGCCTAGCTATCGATTTCCCAATTAAATCAGCAGCAGTTACAGTCTCCCTCCTCTCACTAAGACTGCAGCTTCAGAATGAATCTAAAATGGATGCTGTGCAGGAGGTGGGAGGGTCTGGGAGGGAGGGTATGCTGCTGATTGGCTGGAATGTGTCTGCTGACTGTGAGGTACAGGGTCAAAGTTTGCTCAATGATGATGTATAGGGGGCGGACCGAACATCGCATGTGTTCGCCCGGCAGAGGCGAACGCGAACAAGCTATGTTCGCCGGGAACTGTTCGCCGTCGGATAGTTCGGGCCATCTCTACATGGCAGTTGCTTCAATGCATTTAGGGGGGTGGTCCTGGTCAATGCAATCTCCTGAACTCCAAACTGAATGTCAGAATGGGAAAGAAAGGTGATTTAAGCAATTTTGAGCGTGGCATGGTTGTTGGTGCCAGACGGGCTGGTCTGAGTATTTCACAATCTGCTCAGTTACTGGGATTTTCACGCACAACCATTTCTAGGGTTTACAAAGAATGGTGTGAAAAGGGAAAAACATCCAGTATGCGGCAGTCCTGTGGGCAAAAATGCCTTGTGGATGCTAGAGGTCAGAGGAGAATGGGCCGACTGAGTCAAGCTGATAGAAGAGCGACGTTGACTGAAATAACCACTCGTTACAACCAAGGTATGCAGCAAAGCATTTGTGAAGCCACAACACGCACAACCTTGAGGCGGATGGGCTACAACAGCAGAAGACCCCACCGGGTACCACTCATCTCCACTACAAATAGGAAAAAGAGGCTACAATTTGCACGAGCTCACCAAAATTGGACTGTTGAAGACTGGAAAAATGTTGCCTGGTCTGATGAGTCTCGATTTCTGTTGAGACATTCAAATGGTAGAGTCCGAATTTGGCGTAATCAGAATGAGAACATGTATCCATCCTCTGATAATGCACCATGTCACAAAGCTCGAATCATTTCAAATTGGTTTCTTGAACATGACAATGAGTTCACTGTACTAAAATGGCCCCCACAGTCACCAGATCTCAACCCAATAGAGCATCTTTGGGATGTGGTGGAACGGGAGCTTCGTGCCCTGGATGTGCATCCCTCAAATCTCCATTAACTGCAAGATGCTATCCTATCAATATGGGCCAACATTTCTAAAGAATGCTATCAGCACCTTGTTGAATCAATGCCACGTAGAATTAAGGCAGTTGTGAAGGCAAAAACACCGTATTAGTATGGTGTTCCTAATAATTCTTTAGGTGAGTGTATATGGACAAAGTCCTCACTCTGATATGATAATATCTAAGACACTTAGTCAATATATTTTGATCAAAACACATCTAAGCCCGCCTACCAAGCGCCAAGGTGGTCTCAGGTCAGGCGGGTCCTACGCTAAACCTACCTAAGCCATTGGGCTTCTATGTTCAGGAGCGCAGACGCCGCACATATGGTGTGCTGCTCCTAGTCACCTCCATGTGCATGAAGCAACCAATGGGAGGAGGAGCAAGCACACCCATATGTACCACCTAATCAAGGCGCTCTATTGCATAGGAAGGGCAAAAGTGCAGAGGAATGCTACTCCCAAGATAAAATAGGTGCGCATTCACACTTGAAGGTGCCACTCCCTCAAGCAAATACTACAGACAAAAAAAAAATCCACAGAAAAAACTAAGATAAAAACATCCTGCACGATATGATATACAAATGTGCGGATGTCCCTGGCCATATTATTGAAGAAAACCACAGAAATAAGATAATAATGCACTTAGTAAAGTAGATGCAAGCATTATATATGGACAAAGTCCTCACTCTGATATGATAATATCTGAGACACTTAGTCAATATATTTTGATCAAAACACATCTAAGCCCGCCTACCAAGCGCCAAGGTAGTCTCAGGTCAGGCGGGTCCTACGCTAAACCTACCTAAGCCATTTCTTGAGGGGTGGAGTTTCCAAAATGGTGTCAGTTTTTTTGAGATTTCTACTGTAGGCGTACCTCAGGGTCTCTTCAAATACAACATGGTGCCCAAAAGCCAAAATCTGCCCTCTAAAAACTATATATTCCTTTCTGACCACTGCCATGTGATCATAGAGCCGTTTACTACCACATATGAGGTGTTTCTGTAAACTGCAGAATCAGGGTAATAAAATTGAGGTTTATTTTGCTATTAACCCCTGCTGTGTTGTAGGGGAACAAATGGATTAACATAACCCTAATAATATATCCATTTTCCTTCAACTCCTGTGTAACGCTTCAAAGGTTAATGTTTGTAACACCTGTTTTAAATAATTTTAGGGGTGTAGTTTGTAAAATTGTGTGGTTTCTATTACGTAAGCCCCTCAAAATCACTTCTAAGTGAATTGAAGCTTAAAAAAAAAGTTTTGGAAATGTTCTTGAAAATTGTAAGAATTCTAAGCCTTTAAATGTCCTTAAAAAATAAAATGACATTTCCTAGCTGGCTTACATTTAGACCATTTTTTATGCCTAAAACATGCATAGAAAATGATAAATGAGACGGGCCTGCTGGCCCGTCCCCATCCCTGCCAACGCCATGCTCACTTTTTTAGACCTACTGTCAGCGGGGAAGTCACAGTTTGCGGCACAAATAACTTTTGAGCCGCAATCTGTGCCAGAAGTATGCCTAAAATAGGTGTATTTCTGCATATTGAATGATCCTCTTAGTCTTAAAAAATACACCAGACGGTTGCCTGGCGCAGGTTGCAACTTTTTTGTGACATTTCTAAGTGTCACAGATAATAAATGTGCCATAATACAGGTCTAATCTCACATTTCTGCCTTAAACATAGACCACTTTGAAAAGTAGTATGGCTACCTTAATGTCGCAAAATTTGACCAAATGCCCCCACTGTGTTCCTAAAGAATGTTACCTGCATACAATGGACTTGAAGGTTATTCAGCTCGGTACTGACAGGAGATGAATTATGCAACAGTGCTGAAAAAGTCTTTGTGAGTTTTAATTGAAATCATTGTGCCTTCTGGGACATATACCAGATGAGAAGTGTGACAACTTCTGACAACAACAGCATTATGGCTGTTCTGTACATAATTTAGATCCTGGTAATGAATATTTCAGGTTGTATCATTTGAGTATGAATTATAGTACACGTATGTTTGGAAACACATGGGAGGCTGGCTAAAACCTGAGTTTGAAATGGGTCTTTATAAATATCTTAGTGATTATGCTGCAACAGACAAGTTCATCCGGCTCACAGATTAAAGGGACATTACCATCAAAAAAATTTTTAGCACATATTAGTAGCCTTTATGTAAATATTCAATATTATTTTTTTTCTAAAGAATGAGTACATGGTTTTCCAGATATAACTTTTTTTGAAGTCAAGCCATGTATTCTACTTCCTGTCCTAGCTCTTTAACTTCCTCATTTGTTTGGACTTTTAGCACGGCAAACAGTCTGGCTTAACTCTCTCAGTCAGAGAGGGGTGGATTGTCCATAGACCCTACAGGGAAACTTCCCAGTTCGTGGATGCCCAAGGGGCTGCCTGAGCCCTACATACTGTTATCCAAATTCGACTAAACTACTACTATTCTAACAGATACCATGTTCCCATCGCAGCAACAGTAAAATAACAATAGATTTACTATCTATATAAGAGTGACACTATTTTATATTTAATGTTCTATGGTATAGTACTGTCACAATGAAAAAGAATAAAAGCCAAAAAAATCCTTTAAAAAAATCGTTTTCCATGAATATTTAAAAAAAAATAATATCCCATTCTGATTGAAGGATCCCTTTAAGTGAGACAATGTATGTACAGTAAGAAGATCTATTTTGCACTGTAGGACTTTATTTGCTATTCACTATACAGTAGATCAGGGCCTAATAAGATCTGCTAAGTGAAGCAAACAATGATAAAATCAAAGACACAATATCCAACCTAGAGCATTTAGTGCAGGTACAGTACATATATGTCATCGGAGAGGGGGAAGAGATTGCACAGATACAGTACATCAGAGTACTCCCTCAAGCAACAGTGATTGACAGCCACACAGACATGAATGACTGGTATATTGAAAACCTTCATGTGTCTGTTTAAAGTTATTTTTTCAGGGATTAGAAAAAAAATAACAAAAGTAAATGTGTTAAAACTCATTTAAAAAAATCCTTCCTTAAGGTACTTTCACACTTGCGGCAGGACGGATCCGACAGGCTGTTCACCATGTCGGATCCGTCCTTACGCTATTTCGCCGTGCCGCCGGACCGTCTCTCCGTCCCCATTGACTATAATGGGGACGGGGGCGGAGCTCCGGCGCAGCACGGCGAAAGCCGCTGGACTAAAAAGTCCTGCATGTCCGACTTTTTAGTCCGGCGGCTTTCGCCATGCACCGCCGTGCTGCGCCGGAGCTCCGCCCTTGTCCCCATTATAGTCAATGGGGACGGAGCGGCGGTCCGGCGGCGGTCCGGCGGAACGGCGAAATAGCGGAAGGACGGATCCGACATGGTGAACAGCCTGTCGGATCCGTCCTGCCGCAAGTGTGAAAGTAGCCTTACCTGATAAATCCCCTGTGGCAACAGCGCCTCCTCTTTTGGGGATTGCCAGTCTTTCTTGCGGTGAATTATAATTAAATTATTATCATATCATTATACAAATTATTATTTTCCGTACTATTACACAGATTCAGAGGTGAAGGAATCTGTACAAATTGTATTCTCCAAAGTCTTTCTAATTTTCTAGTCATTCTTGCATCTCTTTTTACTAAAATTATTTCTTAGTAGTAATGATACATACAGGTAATTTATTTTGTCTTTGGTTTTTTGCATAATCACCCACTAACTGGATGGGTTGAAAAAACATTAAAGGGGTTATCCTCTAAATTTAAAACAGTTTTTTTTATGATCATATCTGAAGGAATTTCTTTCCTTTCTGCAGTACGTCATCAAACACCTAAATCTCCTAGGATGCATTGCAATTAGCTCTTTCTCACCTTCTCCTACGCATAGAAAATAGTCTATAATATATACCCACAGAGATACGTTTGATATGTAATGCCCCCACAATTTCCATCTCCAACGGGTGGCTATATGAACTTGTAACACTAAGAAGTTATAGAAATCACAGGATCGATAGGCATGTTAATGATATGCAGATGATAAAAAATGGAAGCAAAATATTCAAAACATCCCGATTTATTCATTATCGAGTATGAACACCAAAACTACACACACTTACACACCTTGTCATGCTATCAATGAAGTTATTTATGGTTGACTGAGGATTGTTCTGCCACTTGGGCATGCAAATCATCAAGATCCGCTGCTGGCAGCGTCCTTTGCAATTGCCAACCAATCACTTCTCAGATGTGCTCGATGAGAGAGAACTCCAGAGACACTGCAGACCATAGTAGCATGTTTAGGCCACACAGGCTGCTCACAGTAGCACATGCAACCTGGAGTTGTCCTGTTAAAAAATGGCTCCTGGGACACTATGGAGAAATTGTTGTACCAGTGGTTCCATGACCAAATCAATGTAATGCCCAGCTATTAGTGTACCTGAAATGAAAAGTAGAGGGGTCCGGCTATCTTACATTATGCTACCTCACATCATAATCCTGTGAGTAGCACCAGTGTGATGTTCCCTTGTGAAGGACTCTTCATGGTGTTGCCCATGTGGTCTAAAGAACAATCTCTGGCTATTATTGCATCTAAGACAAAAGTGGGACTCATCATTGAAGAGGATAGACCTCCATTGCAGCCTTCATTGTCATCTTGCTGTGCACCAGGATAGCCTTTGAGAGAAGTGGTGTGAGGTCAATGGAACACCTGTAGCTCGACATCTTTCTCATAGCCCAATGTCGTGTAATGCGTTCTGATGGTTTGTGTAGATGTTGGGGTGCGATGTCCAATTTCACTTGCAGTACATAATGGATCACTATGTGCCATTCTTTTAATCAGATGATCGGTCCATACATAGCCTTAGCCCCTATGAACCTTTTGCTGCCTATTCTCTGTTCTGTAAACAATGAGATACACAATGTTGAACAGCGCTGACATTTCGATCTAGCTGTGTAGTGATCTGCTGGAGTTATAAACCAAGGTCTCTCAGTTCAAGGATTCTGTGGCGATAACTGGCACGTCAATGAACTGGAATCATTACACAATCGCACATGGCTTGATCTGATTTTAAGGTGGTTAAAAAACGTTGCTTTAAATTTGTTTTTTGTGGCCTTTCCACATGCCATAGATGGAGCTAGGTGCTTGGAAATTTGATCATCTGCGGGTCTTAGAGACACCTGATATCTCCTCTATTTGCATAACCTTACAGCTTGTCCTTCTTGGTGTTTCAGTTTCAGTGTTGAGGAGTGTATATTGCAATTATGTAGCTCACCCTTGAGGAGCTGAGGAGTGGCGGATGGTAGTGGTTGTGGCTCTGACTATAGGATATATCACTGTGGTGGTTTCCCTCAGGCTATCGCTCCCTAGGGCCAGTGCAGCTTAAGGAGGGTGCATCATTTCTTCCCTCTGCGTACTTTCTGTATTTGGGGCTCCTGCCTGAAGATAATTTGGGGTTCCCTTGATGTTAGTGAATTAATGGGTTCCTGGCAGGAGATTTAGTAGTGCAATGGCCAGCATATGGTGTGGTAGGAGTCAGAAAACCAAGCCAGTCACAGAAGAATAAACTTTTTACTGAATGAAAAATAGGAGTTGTAGTACATCTGCAGTGCCCCAGACCTTGGGGTAGCTGCAATTGTATGATAAAGTACTGTACTATAATGTTGTGTTATACACTGCTATTTAATGTGACCCAGTATGCTTAAGCTTGAGACAGCCATGGCCAGAGTTAACAATTCTCACACAGCCCTCTCTGGAGCTTAGGATGTCGGCTGGCCCCTCCCCCTAGTTACAGAATATTCTAGTTGTGTTAGGAGTAGGCTGTGTGAGGATGGGCCTGGAGGAGGTAGGAAGCAAACAGTATGTTCTCCTCTTCTCAGGCATTCAACTTAAATGGTTCTAAAGACTAACAGTTCCCTGTGTGCTCTCCAATACGATCAGTGAGAAAGAGAGAGAGAGAGGAATTAGAGAATGTTTAATGACTACATCGTGAGTCAGCAATGAATCGGCATAGAGTGTTACAGACTTTACTGCTGCATCAGGAAAACAAGTAAAGACACCCAATACACCCCAGATTAGTAGATTTAAGAGATACAACATTTTAGTCAGAGAGGTGATCAGCATACACCATTCTCAGTCCCTGCTGCAGTGCAGGGATGATGAATTCAGACACCCTGCAGGTACGATTTTGGCCAATCATATTATTGGAACCGTCATGCATGCCAGAGATCCAGTTACTAGAGACTGTAACAAGAGAAAATAATTTGAGGGCCATTGCTATAAATGTCTGCCTAGCTCATACTTGGACATCTGGGGAGAATTTGCACAGTCTACAGATGATTTTTGGATGTACTACAACTCCTATTACTATAGTAAAGATATACTTTTTGTCAAAAGGATTTTCTGAGATATTTTACATGACCTATCCCCTCACTTCTTTCCCACTCACTTGATTTCTTTTTCCTCACTCAATTCCTCCCTCTAGCCAACAATACTAGGTCATGCTGAGTGTACATAAACATAAAATAACAGGACATAACATAGCATTACAAACCATTTGCAGCAACCCTCTGAACTGGGATACTGCACAAATACTTCATTTGAAATGCCCTATTTATTGAATAGTAATAATTTTCATGGACTGACCCCTAAAAGACACAAAAGTAGATAGACAGAGAGATAGATAGATAGATGGATAGATAGATAGATAGATAGATAGATAGATAGATAGATAGATAGATAGATAGTGTGACGGACTGAACCGTCCCTGGGGCTGCTGAAGAAGCCTGAGGGCTAGCCTCCTTCCTACGGACCCAGAACTATGGAGACCCCCTCAGACCTTTTGGGGTTACAAGAAACTATTAACCCTGATTTATGTGTGGAGTTATAGGCCACATCTTTCCTATTGTCCATTAAAGGTGCAGGGTGTGAATCTCGCAACACAAAAAGGGTTAACTCTGCACTGAGACTCCCAATGAATGTGTTAGTTTATTTCTCCCTTTGTTCTGTTGTGTTAGTGATATGATTAAGTAGCGGACTCCTGTGTAGAGGAGTAGATCACCCTATGATACACTCAGGAGATAATCCCATCACATGTGTCTAGTCTCTCCCTATTCCTTCATTAAGACACTGGGGAGGGGATGTCTGTTTGCATGCTGTTCATATTTGATTAAGTTATGTTGTTAAACTTCTTGAACTGTATATATAGAGTTGGTCTTCAATAAAGAGAGTTCCTGTTTTACTCTCAACATAGAGCCTCGTCTCATGTGTGGGGGAAAAGGCTGCATCTACACTGGGGATTGCAATACGCTGTATACTCCCCTGGCTATAATCCCTGAGCTCTTTTAAGAGATTGTTCCAGCATCACACTCTGAAGGAAAAGAGGTTCACCCACTGGAACCTGGAAGCCTTGACATAGGTCCAGGGTGGGTAGAAGACAGCGAGATCCCAACCAAGCTGTGGCGGTTCATGGGGTCGGTAGTGCTTACAGTGTCAAGTGGACTGCTTGGAGCCCTCGGGAAGCACTAGGAGCATTCATCAACGGAGGTACCCAGTCGGGGTGCCAGGAGATCCGTTATAGATAGATAATATGATTGCGCCTGTTATGATGCTCTTGGTACTACCTCATATTTCTCCTACCATGGTCCCACCTAATAGTATGACACAGGTACAAACTAGTTCTACATTTGGTTATTACTACATTTCAGTCCTTTTTCCACTACATGGAGCTCACTCTATGATTTTTTTTTTCCATTTTTCTACTAGGTCAAAGTTGGTACTTCTTTGATATCACATCTGAGAAGGTTCCAAGCAAGTACCATAAAGGTCATGTAATTACACCGCTGAATAGTGATTGGTCAAGGAGACTCATCACTACACTGCTGTCAGCTATATTGAGGGGGTACCATATCCACAGTTGAAAACAAACCACCTGGTGCCGTAACTACGTAGAAGGAGTAGAGTAGTCTACAGCTGGTACCATGCAGCAGTACTGAACATGGCGCCAACTAATACTGCACCTGCTGCTGCATTCTTTTAATGTCACTATACTATATACTGCACTCTATATGTGTAATATATGACAAGGTGTAATTCCTATATGGTGCAAGGCTTATGTAGGTTATGCAGATAAAGGTCTATATCTCCCCATCTACAGCTTCAATCTACATATAAGTAGATCAAAATAGTCTGTATTCTCCATGGACAGTAAGAAGAGGTGATGATGGACATAAAAGATGAAGAGCTGAGAGGTGTCAGGTTGATGCCTGCAGACAGAAGACAATATTGTCCCTATAAACCTCAATCTGTCACAAGAGTACAATAGTCATATGCTGAAACCATGACCAGATGCCGCCTCATCTACTAATGTGCCTGTAATAGTCATGGGCTCAGGAAGTAGAATATAAACCAGCTGTTCCAGACAGTGAAGTAGTGCAGCCCATCACTCATACCGTACCAGGCTTTAGTAATTAGTCACGTCACCATGATAAAGTTTATCTTCTCCACGAACATTGATTTTCTTTCTTATTCTGCTAAGAGCAGCACATGGTCTGTCACTTTAAATGTCAATTGTTTTAATGAGAATGACCAAGATGTAGTTTGTCATTTCTTCTTAGGAAAAAGAGTAAGCATGAACTGTGGACTACACCTGATAGTTGAAGCTTTTATAGAGATTGTCCGATTGGCAAAATTTTATAAAAAAGCTCAAAATTCTCAACAATAATAAGAAAAAGTGATACTTCACAGATACCCCTGGTTCTGGTCCAGTGCTTCTCTGATCTCTCCCCGTTCTTCCTAATCCCTCTAAACAAGGAAGGGACCATTCAGCTAGTGGATGCCCAGAGGGGTCTCCCGCCTGAAATATCCTTCTTTGTAGCCTCCCATTTACCACTCTTGAACCCCTCCAATCTATTCTTAACTCTGCTGCCCCATTAACCCCTTAAGGACCGGGCTCATTTTCACCTTAAGGACCAGGCCATTTTTTGGAAATCTGACCAGTGTCACTTTAAGTGCTAATAACTTTAAAACGCTTTGACTTATCCAGGCCATTCTGAGATTGTTTTTTCGTCACATATTGTACTTCATGACACTGGTAAAATGAAGTCAAAAAAATATTTTTTTTGCACAAATAAATACCTAATTTACCAAAAATTTGGAAAAATTTGCAAATTTCAAAGTTTCAGTTTCTCTACTTCTGTAATACATTGTAATACCCCAAAAAATTGTGATGACTTTACATTCCCCATATGTCTACTTCATGTTTGAATTGTTTTGGGAATGATATTTTATTTTTTGGGGAAGTTATAAGGCTTAGAAGTTTAGAAGCAAATCTTAAAATTTTTCAGAAATTTACAAAAACTCAATTTTTAGGGACCAGTTCAGGTCTAAAGTCACTTTGCGAGGCTTACATAATAGAAACCACCCAAAAATGACACCATCTAAGAAACTACACCCCTCAAGGTATTCAAAACTGATTTTGCATACATTGTTAACCCTTTAGGTGTTGCACAAGAGTTATTGGCAAATGGGGAGGAAATTTGAGAATTTCATTTTTTTGTCTAATTTTTCATTTTAACCCATTTTTTCCACTAACAAAGCAAGGGTTAACAGCCAAACAAGACTGTATCTTTATTGCCCTGACTCTGCCGTTTACAGAAACACCCAATATGTGGCCGTAAACTACTGTACGGCCACACAGCGGGGCGTAGAGTGAAAGGTGCGCCGTATGGTTTTTGGAAGGCTGATTTTTATGGACTGGTTTATTTACACCATGTCCCATTTGAAGCCCCCTGATGCACCCCTAGAGGAGAAACTCCCTAAAAGTGACCCCATCTAAGAAACTACACCCCTCAAGGTATTCAAAACTGATTTTACATACGTTGTTAACCCTTTAGGTGTTGCACAAGAGTTATTGGCAAATGGAGATGAAATTTGAGAATTTCATTTTTTTGCCTATTTTTCAATTTTAACCGATTTTTTCCACTAACAAAGCAAGGGTTAACAGCCAAACAAGACTGTATCTTTATTGCCCTGACTCTGCTGTTCACAGAAACACCCCATATGTGGCCGTAAACTACTGTACGGCCACACAGTGGGGCGTAGAGTGAAAGGTGCGCCGTTTGGTTTTTGGAAGGCAGGTTTTGCTGGACTGTTTTTTTGACACCATGTCCCATTTGAAGCCCCCCTGATGCACCCCTAGAGTAGAAACTCCATAAAAGTGACCCCATCTAAGAAACTACACCCCTCAAGGTATTCAAAACTGATTTTACAAACTTTGTTAACCCTTTAGGTGTTGCACAAGATTTAATGGAAAATAGAGACACAATTTCAAAATTTCACATTTTTGGCAGATTTTCCATTTTAATATTTTTTTTTCCAGTTACAAAGCAAGGGTTAACAGCCAATCAAAACTCAATATTTATGGCCCTGATTCTGTAGTTTACAGAAACACCCCATATGTGGTCGTAAACAGCTGTACGGGCACACAGCAGGGAGCAGAAGGAAAGGAATGCCATACGGTTTTTGGAAGGCAGGTTTTGCTGGACTGTTTTTTTTTACACCATGTCCCATTTGAAGCCCCCCTAATGCTCCCCCAGAGTAGAAACTCCAAAACAGTGACCCCATTTTAGAAACTAAGGGATAGGGTGGCAGTTTTGTTGGTACTAGTTTAGGGTACATATGATTTTTGGTTGCTCTATATTACACTTTTTGTGCGGCAAGGTAACAAGAAATAGCTTTTTTGGCACGTTTTTTTTTGTTATTTACAACATTCATCTGACAGGTTAGATCATGTGGTAATTTTATAGAGCAGGTTGTCACGGACGCGGCGATACCTAATATGTATACAATTTTTTTTATTTATGTAAGTTTTATACAATAACTTCATTTTTAAAACCAAAAAAATGTTTTAGTGTCTCCATAGTCTAAGAGCCATAGTTTTTTCAGTTTTTGGGCGATTATCTTGAGTAGGGTCTCATTTTTTGCGGGATGAGATGACGGTTTGATTGGCACTATTTTGGGGTGCATATGACTTTTTGATCGCTTGCTATTACACTTTTTGTGACGTAAGATGGCAAAAAATAGCTTTTTTTACACCGTTTTTTTTTTTTTTTTTTTTACGGTGGTCATCTGAGGGGTTAGTTCATGTGATATTTTTATAGAGCCGGTCGATACGGACGCGGCGATACCTAATATGTATACTTTATTTTTATTTATGTAAGTTTTACACAATGATTTCATTTTTGAAACAAAAAAAATCATGTTTTAGTGTTTCCATAGTCTAAGAGCCATAGTTTTTTCAGTTTTTGGGCTATTCTCTTGAGTAGGGTCTCATTTTTTGCGGGATGAGATGACGGTTTGATTGGTACTATTTTGGCGTACATGCGACTTTTTTGATCACTTTTATTACCTTTTTTGGGAAGTAAGGTGGGCAAAATTTCAATTTTCTCATAGTTTTTATTTTTTTATTTTTATGGCGTTCACCATGCGGGGAAAGTAACATGACCGTTTTATAGATCAGGTCGTTACGGACGCGACGATACCTAATATGTGTACTTTATTTTATTTTTTTAATTTTTATTCAGTGATAAATGTTTTTTTTTTTATCTTAACTTTTTTTTATCTTAACTTTTTTCACTTTTTTTTACATTTTTTTGACCCAGACCCACTTGGTTCTTGAAGATCCAATGGGTCTGATGTCTGTATAATACAGTACAGAACCATATATAGGGCTCTGCACTGTATTTTACTTACACTTTGTCTGAACAGATCTCTGCTTTTAGCATAGATCTGTTCAGCACCATGGACAGCAGGTCCTGTTGCCATGGGAACCTTCCCCGTCTGCCACAACTTCGCAGACGGGGAAGGGTAAGCACAGGGCTGAGGGGGGCTGTCGGGGGGCTCTCTCCCTCTCCATCGGGGGGCTGCAAAGGCACAGCAGCCCCCCGATGGAGAGGGAGGGAGCTCCCTGACCGATGACAGTTAACTTTTTCCATACAGCGGTCCGTACGGACCGCGGTATGGAAAGGGTTAAACGGCTGACATCTGCACAGATGTCAGCCGTTTATACCAGGGTGACAGCAATGTGCTGGCACCCTGGTATAACCACTAGAAGCCAACGATCGTTCATGGGGAGGCGGGCGGGGGATCGCGATCCCGCCTGCCGCACCGCCCGCCTCCCGCAACGCCCCCACCGCCTGCGACACCCCCCCCCGCACCACCCGCCGGCATCAAATCGTGCAGGGGTGCAGGGGGGGAGTGAAAAATATTGATTTTATGCACTCTCAAGTTTCTGATCCCCGCGGTCAGGGCCCGCGGGGATCAGAAACTGCAAAAAGCGCAGCAAACCGCAGGTCTGAATTGACCTGCGGTTTGCTGCGATCGCCGGTACGGGGGGGTCAAATGACCCCCCCTTGCATTGTTACGATTAACCCCCGCGGCGCCGGAATTCCGATTTTAAGTTAGGACGTACCGGTACGTCCTGTGTCCTTAAGGGCTCGGGAAATAGGGCGTACCGGTACGTCCTATGTCCTTAAGGGGTTAATCCACCTCTCTGTAACGGTCACGTCCACACACAGGGGAAAGGATATTGACCACTGCGCTCCACCCTCACCCCTGGCCCTGCCTACTTGCCTCACGAGTCCTGATGACAGGGGACAACTGGACGACAGTCCCTTATTTAGGATATGTGCAGGGAAGACAGACAAGACAAAATACGGAACGTGAACGGACCGGGTCAGAACCAAGAGAGCTACGCAGTACAAAGGGTTAAGCAAAGAATAGTCAGGAGAAGCCCGGGTCAAATACCAGGAGAGTAGAGAAGTACAAGAGGAGTCCGCAAAGAGTAGTCAGGTGGGAGCCGAGGTCACAATACCAGGAGGGTTGCGCAGTACAGGAGGAGCAGGCAAAGGATCGTCAGGGAACAGGATCAGGTGAGTATTCAGTAGTCCAACAAATAGCCAGGAGCCTAGAATTAACAGGCAACCTGTGGCCAGCAGGCTGCCTGTATTTATAGTGGGGTCTGAGGGTCATGTGACGTGGCCAGCGTCACATGACCGACAGACAGACAAGTCGAGCACCGAGTGATCAGCTCGGCGCTCAAGGCAGACCTAGGAGCAGGGAGCCTTCCAGCTATCAAAGCCGCCCTGGGAACGAGGCCAAACACAGATCCTCGCTCCCGAAGCTAAGCAGCAGGTCTGTGGCTGAAGGGAGACCGAGTGCGCCTTTGGCGTCCCGTGACACTCTACTCTTGTTTCTCCTCTGTCTCTCCTCTCTGCCAATCCCTTCACTGGCTCCCCATTGCCCAGCAAATTAGTTCAAAATACTAATAACTACTACCAGTCCCCTTCTTACATATCTGGGTCGCATTCCAATGCACCACCACAAGTAATCTCTGATCCTCACAGGACTTACTTCTTTATTCTCCTCTTATCTATTCTTCACAAAATAATCTACAAGATTTCTCACGTGCCTCTCTCCTCCCCTATGGAACTCGCTACCAGAGCACATCAGAATCTCCCCCAACAACCAAACCTTCAAAAGTAACCTGAAAACCCACCTTTTTTAGTAAAGCCTACCATCTACAATAAGCATGCTGCCACCTCACAGCCAAATGAGCTCTGTGTGGCTGTACCCTAGGCAGGTTGGCCTGGATATACCTAATTTATAGCGATTCATGACAAATTAATTTGTAACAAATTAAATTTCTTGGCTAACTTCGGCAAAGTTGGCGAATCAAAGTTTTCAAAACTTTGCTCATCTCTAATTATGATGTTATGGAATTGTAATACAAGCAATTCTGCAATATCATGCAAACCACTTAATTATCAGACTTTTCTGTTTTTGCTTTTTAATTTTTCACGCCCTACCTTCGTGGAACCTTAACTTTTTTCTGTTCTGTTCTATTGCATTCAATGTTGTCAGTAACTAAAAAAAAAAATCCAAATGGGGCCAGTACAGGCCCCAAAAATTAGGCGCTCACTTGACAGAAAAGAACTTCTGATTATGTGGCTGGAGGTACATTAGGCGGTCACTGGATAAACTTTTTACTGTAGGCCAATGTGAAATAGTCCGCACTGTCGTGCGCTTATCGGTCACGATCCCCCCTGCTGCGCTGAACGTCCTTTCGGACAGGACACTCGACTAGAGGCAAGCCAAGAGTTCCATGGCAAATTGTGCCAGCTCTGGCCACAGGTCAAGCCTGCTCATCCAGTAGTCCAGGAATTTATCGCATCTCGTCCGTTAACCCAATGTAGTCGGAAACCTGTCGGTCTAGGCGTTCCCTGAGGCTGGATCCGGAGGGCGGCTGTCGATGGGTTGGCTGCAAGAATGATCTCATATCTGAAGTGATCAATACATCTTCAAACCGCACTCTTCTTGCGGGCGCGGTAGGATTGGTACCCACACCTGTTTTGCTGTGGGTGGTAATTCCTCTGCCAGCACCTGCAACAGCAGAATGTGGCATCTCTCGCAGCAAGGCCTGGAAATGCTGCATTCTAACAGACCTCTGTAATGCTGATAACATGTCCGCCATTTTGTTTTTGTACCGGAGGTCTAAGTACGTTGCCACCCAGTACTGGTCCTTGACCTTTATGCTTTTTATATGGGGTCCCTCTTCAAACACTGGAGCACGAAGGCCCCCATTTGCACTAAATTGGAAGCGGTGGAGCGCCCTGGCTCCTGCTTATCGCCCAGGAGAATGTCATCCTCGGTCTCCTCCCCCAGCCACGGACAACACCAGGGATCCCCAAAAAGTTTAAAGTCCCCTAACTAAAATCCTTCTCTTCTTGCTCATCCTCCCCCCAGGCACCATCCTCTTCTGACTCCTCTTCAGATTCCTGCTGACTTGTCTCAGATGGAGTAGCCCCCCTGGGAATTCATTCAGCATTGCGACTTCCTCATCTTCCAGCTCCTGCTCCTCGACGGCTTGTTAAATGACACAACGCAATGCACGCTCCAGAAAGAAGGTGTAAGGTGCAATGTCACTGATGGCGCCCTGGCTGCGACTGACCAGTTTGGTTATCTCATCAAATGGCTGCAGAAGTCTGCACGCATCGCGCATGAGCAGCCACTGGCGCAGTGAAAAGAAAGCAAGCTCCCCAGAATCTGTCCTGCTGCAGAGTTGGTACAGATAGTCGTTAATGGCTCATTTCTGCTGGAGCAGCCTATCAAGCATATACAAGGTGGAGTTCCAGCGCTTCTGGCTGTCACAAATCAGACATCTGATTAGAGATGTCCCGAACTATTCGCCGGCGAACATAGCTTGTTCGCGTTCGCCGGGGCGGGCGAACATATGCGATGTTCAGTCCGCCCCCTATACATCATTATTGAGCAAACTTTGACCCTGTACCTCACAGTCAGCAGACACATTCCAGCCAATCAGCATACCCTCCCTCCCAGACCCTCCCACCTCCTATCAAAAAGCAAGGACAGCATCCATCTTAGATTCATTCTGAAGCTGCAGTGTCACAAATTTGACTAAGTTGTAATCGCAATGCGATTAATACAGGTTATATTAATTGCATGTGAATTCAACTTAGAGCTGGGTTCCTAATGGTTGTATTGCTAGAATATAACGAAGATTGAGAATATAGTGCTATATTCGTTATATTCGTCAATTCTAGCAATACAACCATTAGGAACTTAGCTCTAAGTTAAATTCGCAATGTGATTAATGCAGGTTATATTAATCGCATTGCGAATTCAACTTACCACACTCTGCGTCAACTACATAATTTTCCATGGGAGTTTTGCCATGGATCCCCCTCCGGCATGCCACAGTCCAGGTGTTAGTCCCCTTGAAACAACTTTTCCATCACTATTGTGGCCAGAAAGAGTCCCTGTGGGTTTTAACATTCGCCTGTCTATTGAAGTCTATGGCGGTTCGCCCGTTCGCGAACATTCACGGAAGTTCGCGTTCGCCGTTCGTGCACGGAAAATTTTATGTTCGCGACATCTCTACATCTGATGGGCAAGTGGTGTCGACGCTGAACATCAGTAAGGCGAGCAATGGCCGTGTAAGATCTTCTAAAATGGCCAGATATTTTCCTGGCCTGCCGCAAGGGTATTTGACAACAAATCGCTGCACAAATAAGTTCAGGATGTGTGTCATGGATGTGTCATTTGCAGTGGAAGAGGTAGTAGCAGTGGAAAAGGAGAAGTCAGCCGAGGATGAGATGGAGAATGGAGTAGGAGGAGGAGAAGAAGAGGCAGGCCTGCATGCAATCCGTGGCAGTAGCACCAAATCCACATGGGTGCCACGGGTTAAATGCTTGACGGCCATCAGAAGGTTCACCCAGTGGGCAGTAAAAGTTATGTACCTTCTCTGCCCGTGTTTGCTAGTCCACGTGTCTGTGACAGATGTATTTTGGCACAAACACTGTGTGCCAGGAATATATTAACTTGCCGCTGAACGTGGCCATATAGTTCAGGGATGCCCTTCTGGGAGAAATATTTCCTTCCGGGGACCTTCCATTGCGGTCTGCCAATGGCCACAAATTTTCTGACGGATACCGAGTACACCAATTTATATGGGAGTAGTTGGCGGGCCAGCAATTCCTACAAGGCAGCGGTAAGCCATTGGGCAAGAGGATTAATCAGTGTCATAATTTTTTTTATGCTCGAACATTTGGGCCACGGAAACCTGCCTTGTGCCAGATGAACGCGACGACGGCATGGTGGAAGGTGGAGTGGAGGACAAATGGGAGGAGAGAGGAGAAGGAGAAGAGGCAGGACGTGGAGCACCGGGAGTGTGGCTTTATGGGTTCTGATGGTGTTGCTCCCACTGGGCTCGGTAATTGGAGGCCAGGTGCCTTCTTAAGGCAGTCGTCCCTAGGTGAGTGTTGGGCTTACCGCGACTTATGCGTTGACAGCACAAACAGCAGATGGCAACACTATTGTCAACAGCTTACATGTTAAAAAAAGCCCACACTGCTGAGTCATGTGCCGGCATCCTGGTAGCGCCAGAAGCTGCCGTGCATGGTGGATGGCTCGCTCCAGATACATTTGCAGTCTGCTTTTTGCCTACTGTGCCCTGCCTGCTTGTCCTCCTTCTCCTCCCTATCTGCTGCTCCGTCTCTTCCTCTGAACTCTCCTCCTCTTCCTATCTTGTGGGCACCCACGTGACGTCCATCGACACGTCATCATCGTCACCTTCACCACCACTGACATTAGAGATCTCGGAGTAGGCAGCAACAGCGGGGACCTCCCTCCTTGGGCAAATCTGGGTACTGTCGTCAGACCGCTGGGTGGTGGCAGTTGCTAATTCCTCTTCCTCATCCGATGTCAAGAATTGCTGCGCATCGGTAAGGTCTGGGAATGGATGGGAAAATAATTCCTCTGACTCGAGTGGAGGGGCTATGGTGGTGTGGTGGTGGTTGTGGTGTATTTGGGGGTGCACACTGCAGAGAGTGAGGAGGGTGCTGATACAGAGGATGATGAGAGTGCAGAAGCGGAAGGCTGAGTGAGCCACTCAACCAACACTGGTGCGCCCTATAGAAAAGCTGTATTTTCGGAAGCAGGTATATCAAACCCCTTAATCAGTATTTGGTGGAAACAGGTGTATCGTACCCTGTAATCAGTATTTTGTGGATGCAGGTAAATCGCAGACCTCAATAAATATTTGGTGGAAGCATGTATATCAAACCCCGCAATCAGTATTTTGTGGAAGCAGGTATATTGCAGGCCTCACTCAATATTTGGTGGAAACAGGTATATTGTGCCCCGTAATCAGTATTTTGTGGATGCAGGTATATCGCAGGCCTCAATAAATATTTGGTTAAAGCAGGTATATCAAACCCCTTAATCAGTATTTTGTGGAAGCTGGCATATCGCAGGCCTCAATCAATATTTGGTGGAAACAGGTATATCGAACCCCTTAATCAGTATTTTCTGGAAGCATGTATATCACAGGCCTCAATCAATATTTGGCAGAAGCAGGTAGAGATGGAATTGCGGTTCGCCTGAAGGTCATTTACACGGCGAAATTTGCTTGTTTGCGATACGCCGAACATGCAAACATATGGCGATGTTCGCACGCGCCATATTTTTTTGCTCAGCGCCAAACTTTGACCCATGACACATCCATCAGGTGGGACAGGACAGCCAATTGAGATGTTTTAGCACATAGAAACACCCCCTACCCTATAAATAAATCCGTGGAAGCATGTATATCAAACCCCGCAATCAGTATTTTGTGGAAGCAGGTATATTGCAGGCCTCACTCAATATTTGATGGAAACAGGTATATTGTGCCCCGTAATCAGTATTTTGTGGATGCAGGTATATCGCAGGCCTCAATAAATATTTGGTTAAAGCAGATATATCAAACCCCTTAATCAGTATTTTGTGGAAGCAGGCATATCGCAGGCCTCAATCAATATTTGGTGGAAACAGGTATATCGAACCCCTTAATCAGTATTTTCTGGAAGCATGTATATCACAGGCCTCAATCAATATTTGGCGGAAGCAGATAGAGATGGAATTGCGGTTCGCCTGAAGGTCATTTACACGGCGAAATTTGCTTGTTTGCGATACGCCGAACATGCAAATATATGGCGATGTTCGCACGCACCATATTTTTTTGCTCAGCGCCAAACTTTGACCCATGACACATCCATCAGGTGGGACAGGACAGCCAATTGAGATGTTTTAGCACATCGAAACACCCCCTACCCTATAAATAAATCCGATCTGGCAGCCATTTTCCATTCAGTTTTTTGCCAATGTAGGGAGAAGTTGCTGTGTGGAGCAGGGACAGACTGTTAGTGACACCACACGCTAGCTAATAGTGCCACAAAAAGTCCTTTTAAGGACTGGTATAGGTGTGCTATCGATAGGTGTGACATAAAGACGGGTGGGATATACTTATAATATACTTTCTAACATAGAAAGTATATTATAGTGCATTTGAATTTGCAGCAGCTGTGTGCGGTTCTGCTGCGATACTGCAGCTAAATAGGGACAAATGCTATTGGAATTACTAATTGCAACTGGTGTGATATACCTGTTGCCCCCCAAAAAAAATCTGATTGAGTAGTGTGATATACCTATAATATAGCTTCTAACATCGAAATTATATTATAGTGCATTTGTATTGTGCAGCAGTTGTGTGCGGTTCTGTTGAGACACCGCAGCTATATAGAGGGACAAACCTATTCAAATAACTAATTGCAACTGGTGTGATATACCTGTTTCCCCCAAAAAAAACTGATTATGGGGTGCGATATACTTGCTTCCGCAAAATACTGATTGTGGGGTGTCGTGCACCGGCTTCCACAAAATATTGATTGAGGGGTAAGATACACTGGCTTCCACCAAATATAGATTGAGGCCTGTGATACACCAGCTTCCACCAAATATTAATTAAGGGGTTTGATTTACTAGCTTCCAGCAAATACTCATTATTGGGCTCTATATACCTGTTTCCACAAAATACTGATAGTAGGGATTGATATGCCGGCTTCCACCAAATATTGATTGAGGCCTGCGATACACCAGCTTCCACCAAATATTGATTAAGGGCTTCCAGCAAATACTCATTATTAGGTTCTATATACCTGTTTCCACAAAATACTGATAGAGGGTATTGATATACTGGCTTCCACCAAATATTGATTGAGGCCTGTGATACACCAGCTTCCAGCAAATATTGATTAAGGGGTTTGATTTACCAGCTTCCAGCAAATACTCATTATTGGGTTCTATATACCTGTTTCCACAAAATACTGATAGAGGATATTGATATGCCGGCTTCCACCAAATATTGATTGAGGCCTGCGATATACCTGCTTCCACAAATACTGCTCTTCTATTGGAACTTTTATACAGGGTCATTTTGAAAATGACAGGTAGAGGAAGAGGCAGGCCATTCTGCAGGGGTGGTAGGGGTCGGGCAGGTGCACCAAGTGAGCCTAAGTGAGAAGTTGGAGAAGGTGTGTACGATTACGTCAAAGGATGCCCCAGAGTTGGTTGAGTGGCTCACTCAGCCTTCCGCTTCTGCACCCTCCTCATCCTCTGTATCAGCACCCTCCTCACTCTCTGCTGTGTGCACCCCAAAGACACCACCACAACCACCACCACCACCATAGCCCCTCCACTCGAATCAGAGGAATTATTTTCTCATCCATTCCTAGACCTTACGGATACGCAGCCATTCTTGGCATCCCATGAGGAAGAGGAGGTAGCAACGGCCGCCATCCAGCGGTCTGACGACAGTACCCAGATCAGTCCAAGTAGGGTGGTCCCCGCTGTTGCTGCCTACTCCGAGATCTCTAATGTCTGCGGTGATAAAGGTGACGATGATGACGTGTCGATGGACGTCACGTGGGTGCCCACAAGAGAGGAAAAGGAGGTGAGTTCAGAGGGAGAGACGGAGCAGCAAATAGGGAGGAGAAGGAGGACAAGCAGGCAGAACTCGCAGTGCACAGGAGGCAAAAAGCAGACTGCAAATGTATCTGGATCGAGCCATCCATCATGCACGATCACATCTGGCGCTCCCAGGATGCCAGCACATGGCTCCGCAGTGGGGGCTTTTTTTTAACGTGTCAGCTGCTGACAATAACGAGATAAACAACAGCACTCTGTAGAGAACTTCTGTTCTGATTATTTATTTTACAAGGCAACTTCAGCAAATTGTGACGTTTCGGTCGTAAGACCTTTTTCAAACACTGTGTGACAATAGAGAAATATTCCATAAGTACAGATACACATGACAACATCAAAAAGTTATATGTACATGCCACCTAGTATCGTCAGATTCTTGAGGAACCTTACATACATAATAAAGAATGTTGTTCAAATATAGGTGCAAAAAATTAGGTACAAAAATTTATATATATCGCTCCTGCTCGATATCAGCTTCGTTATCTTCAACAAATTATCACAAAAATCAGGCAAGACTCTGTATCTGTTAGATAAACATTTAGGACCAATATTTGAGCTTATAGAATAGGTATTAGAATATATAGGAGTTTATAATATACATTCTGCGATTCCTAAATATAAGAAAACAGCAGCTATTACAACTAAAGGCGACATCCGTCCCAGAGCAAAATGAAAAAATAAAGCATTCAAATGCATATGCAGATATAAGATAGAACCGGGTGCCCCCATGAGGACAAATAGTGTTGCCATCTGCAGCCTGTGCTGTCAATGCATACGTTGCGGTAAGCCCAACACTCACCTATGGACGACCGCCTTAAGAAGGCACCTGGCCTTCCATTACCGATCCCAGTGGGAGCAACACCGTCATAACCCACAAAGCCATACTCCAGGCCCTCGCGTCCTGCCTCTTCTCCTTCTCCTTCTCCTCTCTCCTCCCATTTGTCCTCCACTCCACCTTCCACCGTGCCGTCGTCGCGTTCATCTGGCAAAAGGCAGGCTACCGTGGCCCAAATGTTCGAACGTAAAAAGTTGATGATGCCAGATAACCCTCTTGCCCAAAGGCTGACCGCCGGCTTGTCGGAACTGCTAGCCCGCCAACTACTGCCATATAAACTGGAGGACTTGGAGGCCTTTAGAAAATTGGATAACACAAATTTGTTTGGGTGGCTCACCTGATTGTTACCATGTATTGGGTGCTCAAAGTCTATCTGATTCACCCGATCAGTATAATTCAAAAATGTAGTATATCTATATAGACGAGCACTCCTCACCTGGTTTTACACAGAGCAAGCTATTTATTTAGTTAAAATTTGTTTTAAAAGTTTTTTAATACTAAAAGTGGTAGGAATATAGAAAAATACATGTAAATAAATAAATATATAAATAGATAGATCGCGTGATCAAAAGGTATAGCGGTTCCTTTAAATGTTCAGTTGATATTGGTACTTCCCTTATAGTCAGAGACAATAAATGTAATTCAATCTTCCCCAAATTCGGCATAGAAATACAGAATAGTGCAAACAGTAGTGCAAAAAAGTGCAATAGTTATGTTTAAAAGTTATGAAAATATAAAAAATATATAAAAGAAATATAAAAAAATATATATGTAAAAACATATATATACAGATTTTGTGAATATATAGACTTGTGTAGATTGTTCTGGTGGGCATAAAGTGTCCTCTCTATGGTACTTCTGCAGTCCTTATTCCTTTAGTTGATAATGTATAACAAGCAAAGTAATGTCCTTCTATGATTATTAATGTTGCCAGCAATATATTGCTGTGTTCCCAAAGGGTAATCCTGCACAATCTCCCAATGGAATTATTTGGGATGTTAGTAGTTGTTGCAGAGTTCCAATAATCTAGGAAACATTAGTAATATGACCTGGTAACAGTACACTCACACAACATTTGGAAAGTATATGTCTCTTTCAGGCAGTAGGTTGTCGGGCCAACCGTGGCATCCCACGTGGCCGCTGGTACAGTAGCAACCAAAACTGCCGTGACCTGTCCTGATGTCTTCGCGGCTACACGGCTTGTAGCCGCTTGTGCAGGCCCGGCTCACCTTCTCTGGTCTCGTGGTAGGATGGACACGTGAGCGTGACGTCAATCCTTCGGCGTCCCACGTGTGCAATGTCGGTCTTGTTCGGCCGGTCCGCGAATGGGGTTTTCTGCTGCAACTGGAGGCGCTTCCAGGAGGAAAAAATTGAAGAAGTTGTGCGCACTTGTTCACATGTGGGATGTGGGTATCGTCTTATTCACACCAGACGCGTTTCAGAGTCTGAGACTGAATCCTTCATCAGTGGCTAACCCGCATTTACCCATTGGGCTCCTATATATACTATTTTAGGGTGTGCATAAGTAATGGGGTGGATTAAATCTATATATGGATTCTTCAATCTTCTATTTCTCATCAGTCAGGGTCCATAATGTCCATTATCAAATGTCCATATTTATACTCCAGGCTATCATTTGTCCTTAGATGGAAATACATAATGTCCATTCTCTCAAAATATGGTTAATAAACTTGAGGTTGACAAGTTGCGTTTTTGTTACGGTAACGCAGCTTTTTTTTTTTTTTTTTTTTTCCTCCTTTTCTTTTTCTTCTTTGTATTTTCGATTTGGGGGGATTACACCATGCCTATTATATTAGGAACTAATGTTATATGTACATAAAGCAAATAAAAACATATATAGTTATATACCATTGTATCTACATATGCCTATATATCTGTGTGTGTTTTTGCAGAGATCTGTTCAGGCAACTTGGGTATTTGATAGGAGGAAAGGGGAGTGGGCCTCTCACCGAGGGAGGGTCGGGGTGCTGGAAGTCGCAATAATAAATCTGTCTAGAGACTCACTTACATAAGAAAACACGCCCGCTTTCAGAAAACTGGCGAGCATAGTGCAGAGCAGAAAAAAGTCGCAAATTTTTGCGCAGTTTTAGCGATTGCGCAAAAATTTGCGACATTTTCACTCCATTATTCTGACTTGAGCTAATGATAAATCTGGCCCATTGAGTGTTTTTGTTTCTTGTTTGGAGCTTTGATGGATGGGGCAACTTTTAATCCCAGTTTTGGGGCCTTTGTGTAGATTATGCGTGGATTCCTAGCAATATAAGGGCCTATCAATTTGTCATTTTGAATGTGATGCCAATGTGTTCGGATAATCCATTCTACTTTTTTGTTTTGGGTAGGGTTGAGCGAACTCGAACTGTAAAGCTCGGGTTCGTACCGAACTTAAGGATTTTTAGACCCCGGACCCGAACTTTTCAGTAGATTTAATGGTGCTTTTTGAAAGGCTGCAGAGCAGCCAATCAACAAGCGTTTAAAATGTGTGCCCTTAGAAGCCATCACAGCCATGCCTACTAATGGCATGGCTGTGATTGGCCAGTGCAGCATGTGACCCAGCCTCTATATAAGCTGGAGTCACGTAGCGCTGCATGTAACTCTGCTCTGATTAGTGTAGGGATAGGATGCTGCTGCTATGAGGGAGAGAATAGGAATGAATCTTTAATCTGAAGTGCTTTTTAAATTAGCGATCTACCTAGATTTTGTTTTGTGGGTGCAGTGCACAATCCTTTTACCCTGCCCTGAGCCCAGTGACACAGAAAAATAACTTTTATCAGTCTGTTAGTTAGGTGGGCGGCGGCGGCGGCCATTTTATGCAAGTTCAGTGCACCAGCACAGCATATGTGCTTTTGTGACAGTCAAATAGAAGCTTGAAATACTGCAATTATATTCTGGGTTTAAAAAAATCACCCATTTTTGGCAATACCCTACATCTGTGGCCTTTGCAGCATTTGTCATTGTTAAATACAAGCTTGAAATACTGCAATAATTTTCTGGGTTTAAATAAGCACCCATTTTGGCAATACCCGACATCTGGGCCTATGCTGCATTTGTCAGTGTGAAATAGAAGCTTGAAATACTGCAATAATTTTCTGGGTTTTAAAAAACACCCATTTTGGGCAAAATAATAAATTTGTGCGTTTGCTGCATCTGTCATTGTTAAATACAAGCTTGAAATACTGCAATAATTTTGTGGGTTTTAAAAAAAAACACCCTTTTTGGGCAAAATACAAAATTTTACAGCCCTTGTTGCATCTGTCAATGTGAAATACAAGCGTTAAATACTACTGTTATATTCTGTTATTAAAAAAACACCAATTTTGGGCAAAATACTAAATTTGCAGCCTTTGCTGCATCTGTCAGTGTGAAATACAAGCGTTAAATACTACTGTCATATTCTGTTATAAAAAAACACCCATTTTGGGCAAAATACTAAATTTTGCTGTGTTTGCTGCATCTGTCATTGTTAAATACAAGCTTGAAATACTGAAATAATTTTCTGGGATTAAAAAAGCACACATTTTTGGCAATACCCTCCATTTGGGGCCTATGCAGCATTTGTCAGTGTGAAATTTAAGCTTGAAATACTGCAATAATTTTCTGGGTTTTAAATAAAAACACTCTTTTTGGGAAAAATACTAAATTTCCAGCCTTTGCTGGATCTGTCAGTATGAAATACAAGCGTTAGATACTACTGTCATATTATGTTATTAAAAAAACACCCATTTTGGGCAAAATACAAAATTCCGGCGTTTGCTGCATCTGTCATTGTTAAACACAAGCTTGAAATACTGCCATCATTTTCTGGGTTAAAAAAAAACACCCATTTTTGGCAATACCCTCCATCTGGGGCCTATGTAGCATTTGTCAGTGTGAAATTTAAGCTTGAAATACTGCAATAATTTTCTGGGTTTTAAAAAAACACCCTTTTCGGGCAAAAAACTAAATTTTAGAGCCCTTGATGTATCTGTCAGTGTGAAATAGAAGCGTTAGATACTAATGTTATATTCTGTTATAAAAAAAACACCCATTTTGGACAAAATACTAAATTTGCGGCCTTTGCTGCATCTGTCAGTGTGAAATACCCGCGTTAGAAAATGCTATTATATTCTGTTATTGAAAAAACACCCATTTTGGGCCAAATACTAAATTTGCGAGGAATGAGGAGAGCGTCGAATAAGGGACTTGGCCTCGGTCGTGGTGCTGCTGGTGGAGCTTCTGTTGCATGTAGAGGACGTGGCCGATCTGTGCCAGCTACACGCACAAGTGAAACACCTTCCTCAGGTGCGAGTAGGCGAATAGAACCTTGAGTGTTTTTTGGTTGGGCCTAAAGAGGCTCTACGAATGGTGAGGCCAGAGCAAGTACTGGCGATAGTAGATTAGGTTGCTGACAGTGCCTCCAGTTCCTTCACATTGTCTCCCACCCAGTCTCCTGCTGAAAGATCAGAGTTAGCACCTGCAGCTGATGTCCATCAGTCTTTCACCTCACCCCCTTGCAAATTAGCCAAGCAGTCTGATCCCCAAGTCATGCAGCAGTCTCTTCTGCTTTTTGATGACCCTGCTAGCAGGGTTTCCCAGGGCCATCCACATAGCCCTGCCCCAGAAGTGGAAGAGATTGAGGTCACCGAGGCCCAACCACTAATGTTTCAAGATGAGTACATGGAAGGACCACCGCAGCACGTCTCGGATGATGTGGGTTTCTGCAGTGTGCAGACCGACAAGGAGGGCAGGGGTGAAGACTGGGTGGAAGATGATGTGGAGGATGATGAGGTCCTCGACCCCACATGGAATCAAGGTCATGCGAGTGACCTGTGTAGTTCGGAGAAAAAGGCGGTGGTCGTACAGAGCCACCAGCACTAGGGTTGAGCGAACCCGAATTGTAAAGTTTTAGGAAAAGTTTGTGTTCGGTGTTCAGCGCTTTCTTGGCGCTTTTTGAAAGGCTGCAGAGCAGCCAATCAACAAGCGTTTAACTGTCTGACCTTAGAAGCCAACACAGCCATGCCTACTAATGGCATGGCTGTGATTGGCCAGTGCAGCATGTGACCCAGCCTCTATATAAACTGGAGTCACGTAGCGCTGCACGTCACTCTGCTGTTACTAGTGTAGGGAGAGGCTGCTGCTGGCGATTTCAGGGAGAGAATAGGAGAGAATCTTTGTTCAGAACTTGAATCTAATTTGGCGATCTACATACATTTAGTTGTGTGGGTGCAGGGCACAATCTTTTTACCCTGCCCTGAGCCCAGTGACTGAAAAAAATAACTTTTATCCATCTGTTAATTAGGTGGGCGGCGGCGGCGGCCATTTTATGCAAGCTCAGTGCACCAGCACTGCATCTGAGCTTTTGTGACATTGAAATCCAAGCTTAAAAAACTGCACTAATAATCTGATTTTAAAAAATCACCTCTGGTGCATTTGCAGGATTAGTCAGTGTGCAATTTAAGCTAGAAATACAGCCATAATTCTCTGGGTTTTTAAAAACACACTTTTTTGCATAAATACCCAATTTTACAGCCCTTGCAGCATCAGCACGTGTGAAATTCAAGGGTTATATACAGCTTCCATATTCTATTTAGTAAAAAAAACACACTTTTTTTGGCAATATCCAACATCTGGATTAGTCCGTGTGCAATTTAAGCTAGAAATACAGCCATCATTTTCTGGGTTTTTAAAAACACCCTTTTTTTTGCCAAAATCCACTATTTTACAGATCTGCACGTGTGAAATTCAAGTTTAATATATACAGCTTTCATATTCTGTTACTAAAAAAAAACAACACTTTTTTGGCAATATACAACATCTGGATTAGTCAGTGTGCAATTTAAGCTAGAAATACAGCCATAATTTTCTGGGTTTTAAAAACACCCTTTTTTTTTGCCAAAATCCACTATTTTACAGATCTGGACGTGTGATAGTTTTAAAGGCCTTATGGCGGTAGCTGTCCCACAGTACATCGTGCCCAGCTTTTCCAGGTGAGCCATCCCTTCCCTGCACAACCAAGTAGGGGACAAAATCAGATGAGCACTGCGCAACGCCATCTGTGGCAAGGTGCACCTCACTACTGATACGTGGACCAGAAAGCACAGTCAGGGACGTTATATCTCCATAACAGCACACTGGGGAAATGCAGTGGCGGCTGGGCCTGAGGCGGATAGCAGTTTGGCACATGTCCTTCCACCACCGAGGATTGCAGGGCGCTTCAGTTTGCCTCCTGTTGCTTCCTCCTCCTACTCCGCTTCCTCATGCTCTACCGGCTCATCATCCGGTCAGCGTAACACCTTCACCACCAACTTGAGCACAGCCAGGGGTAAACGACAGCAGGCAGTTTTAAAACTTATGTGTTTGGGGGACAAACCCCACACCACGCAGGAGAGCTGTGGACGGGCGTTGAACAACAGACCGATTAGTGGTTGGTGCCAGTGAGCCTCAAGCCCGGCCTGGTGGTGTGCTATAATGGGCGTAATCTCGAAGCAGCTCTGGGACTAGCGGGTTTGACGCACATCCCTTGCCTTGCGCATGTGCTGAATTTGGTGGTGCAGAGATTCCTTAAAAATTACCCCGATATGTCAGAGCTGCTGCATAAAGTGCGGGCCGTCTGTGTGCACTTTCGGCATTCTTACCCTGCTGCTGCTCGCCTGTCAGCGCTGCAGCGTAACTTTGGCCTTCCCGTTTACCGCCTCATATGCAACGTGCCCACAAGGTGGAACTCCCCCTTGTACATGCTGGCCAGACTGTACGAGCAGCAGCAGGCGATAGTGGAGTTTCAGCTGCAGCACGCACGGGTGAGTCGCTCTGCGGAACAGCACCACTTCACCACCAATGACAGGGCCTCCATGCGAGACCTGTGTTCCTTGTTGTGCTGTTTCGAGTAATCCACCAACATGGCCAGTGCCGATAACGCTGTTCTCAGCGTTACTATCCCACTTCTATACCTCCTTGAAAAAACGCTGCTGGCGATGATGGAAGAGGATGTGGCACAAGAGGAGGAGAAGGAAGAGGGATCATTTCGTAGGGTTTCCGGCCAGTCATTCACAAGTGGCTCCGAGGGTGGGTTCCTGCACCCACAAACGCCAGGTACACTATTGTCTAGCCAGGGCACAGTTCTGGAGGATGACGAGGTGGAGGATGAGGAGGAGGAGATGGAGGAGGAGGAACCATGTTCACAGCAGGGTGGCACCCAGACCAGCTCATGGCCATCACTAGTGCATGACTGGGGGGATACAGAGGAGCCAGACGATGCACCTCCCACAGAGGACAGCTTTTTGTTGCCTCTGGGCAGCCTGGCACACATGAGCGATTACATGCTGCAGTGTCTCCGCAAAGAGTGCCGAGTTGCCCACATTCTAACTGGTGTTAAATACTGGGTGGCCACACTGCTGGATCCCCATTACAAGGACAACGTAGCGTCCTTAATTCCCTCATTGGAGCATGATCGGAAGATGCGCGAGTACAAGCGCACGCTGGTAGACGCACTGCTGGTGGTATTCCCACCTGACAGCGGGGGCACAGTGGAAGCACAAGGCTGAAGGCAGAGGACGAGGAAGAGGTCGCCAATGCAGCTGGGGCACCGCCAGCATCTTAGAATGCAGGGTTAGTATGGCCGAAATTTTTCGGTAATGGCCGAAAATTTTGGCAGCAGCCAGCACAACCAGCACCATCAGCTGATATTGAACGTCTTAGCAGGAGGCAGCATTTCAGCAACATGGTGGAGCAGTATGTGTGCACACGCCTACACATACTTAATGATGGGTCTGCCCCCTTCAACTTCTGGGTCTCCAAATTGGGCACATGGCCTGAGCTTGCCCTTCAGGCCTTGGAGGTGCTGGCCTGCCCTGCAGCCAGTGTATTGTCTGAATGTGTGTTTAGCATGGCAGGGGGTGTTATCACAGACCAGCGCAGCTGCCTGTCCACAGCCTCCTCAACCTCCTACTCCATATGGACCTCCACCTCTTACAGCAAGATATATTTTTTTTATTTGTATGTATTTTATTTTATGTCATTTTAATAATTTGTCTCTTCCATTTTCGGGTAAAATTCACAAATCTTTGGCTGTGATTTACCACTGCTCAACCTAGTAGACAGGTAAACAAATTTCATTAATTTTTCTTTTACATTTTCAGGTGAAATTCAAAATTTTTTGGCTGTGATATAGCCCTGCTCTACCTAGTAGACAGGTAAACAAATTTCACTAATTTGTCTGTTGCGTTTTCGGGTGAAATTCTCCAATTTTTGGCTGTGATATACCCCTGCTCTACCTAGTAGACAGATAAACAAATTTCACTAATTTGTCTGTTACATTGTCGGGTGACATTCACCAATTTTTGGCTGTGATATACCCCTGCTCTACCTAGTGGACAAGGAAATACATTTCACTAATTCGTCTGTTACATTTCTGGGTGACATTTACCATTTTTGCGGTGAATAAACCCCTGCACTGCATAGGTAACAGGGCCCGAAATTTTTAAAAATCGTCTTTTCCATTGGTGGGTGACATTAACCCATTTTTTCAAATGAAAAACCCCTTCTCTGCATAGGTCAGAGGGACTTAAATTCATTGTGAAATTCATCTTTAATTGGCCCTTTCATTCGATCCTTCCGCTTTAATAACTTGTCCCACATTTCAGCTCGATCACTTTGCTGCCATTGACCTCTCTTGAATGTGGTATTCCTTTCTCACGCTCCCTATCCGGCGTGGAACCCTGATTCGCCACTAACCGTGATCAACATGGTAGGCGCAGAAAAGAACATCGAAAGTTGATAAAGCAGATATGCAATTGGATTGTGGACATCACGGGGACGTGAGACATGGTGAATCAGTATGTGTGCACACGCCTACACGTACTGACTGATGGGTCTGCCCCCTTCAACATCTGGGTCTCCAAATTGGGCACATGGCCTGAGCTTGGAGGTGCTGGCCTGCCCTGCAGTCAGTGTATTGTCTGAACCATTGTTTGGCATGGCTGGAGGGGGTTATCACAGGTTATATTTCCCAATGTTTTTTTTTGTACCCTAATTTAAACAAAAACTAAATATTAAAACCAAAAACCAGTGTTGGCTACTTCCTCCTCCTCCACTGCCGCTTCCACCTACACTGCCACATCCACCGCTTCCTCAACCTCCTACTCCATATGGACCTCGTCCTCCTAGATCAAGATTATAATTTTTTATTTTTACGTATTTTATGTTATTTTAAGTCATTTCCATGTCCATTGGCTTGCAGATCACTTGCCATGCTCTTAACCACATTTTGCTGCCATTTGCAGCCCTCTAGCCCTTTCCATTACTTTTTTAGAGGCATTTTACTGCTCAAAAGTTTTTCTAACAAGGTTCCTCACTTTAGATAAAGATGTTTCTATCCCTATTAAGGGGTATTCTCTAGAGACAAATTGGTCTTTCAAGAGTTGTGCTTCGCGTTCAAACCTTTCCTTACTTGTACAATTGCGTTTCAAGCGTCTGAATTGACCCTTCGGAATGCCGGCCAGCCATCTAGATAGATGGCAGCTGGTGTAGCGGATAAAACTATTTCTTGCTGTCAGCTTTTGGAATGTATAACAGGTAAGTTTATTGTTTTCTACTTTAATATTGAGATCTAAAAATTATATTTGTAGTCTATTTATGTTAGCTGAAAAATGTAGATCAACTGGATTGTTATTAATTTCCTCAAGGAGCATTTGAAGTTCTGATTCTCCGTTCTGCCATATAAAGATAACATCATCGATGTATCTTTGCCATAGCACCAGGTCCGTCCCCAGCCTGTGCAGTATATATTGGTCCTCCCACTGGGACATGAAAAGATTTGCATAGCTGGGGGCGAACTTGGTGCCCATGGCGGTGCCCTTAATTTGTAGAAATAACTCTGATCCAAAGCAAAAACAATTGTGGGTAAAGATAAATTCTACTCCTTCTGCCCAAAATTTTATTTGTTCTGTTTGGAACATGTTGATTTTTTCTAATTATGTCGTTAGTGCTTTTATGCCTTGTTCATGGTGGATAATCGTATATAATGACTGAACATCCAAGGTTCCCAAGATCCAGTTTGGGTTATATTCCATGCTTTGGATATGGTTGGAGTAGCCGGTCTATGTACTGTGATAGATTAGATATTAGGGGCCCGATCTCAGAAATTATGCGTCAACCTGGCAGATTTTCCAGATTCGTATGTACTTTTTATGGATATTTAAAATAAACTTGGCTTCTTGTTCCAGCAAAATGTTCTTTACCACCCTTTTCTGGCAGTATTTGATAGTAGCTGACTGTATTCCCTGGTGGGATCTTTGGTTATTTATTTATATGTGGTTTGGACTAGTAACTATCTATTACATTCTTGTTTATATTTTTCTATATCTAAAATCACCACTCCCCCCCTTTATCTGCCGGCCGAATAATTATATTATTTTGCACCTGTAGCTGTTTAATTGCTTGGATTTCTTGATTTGACTAATTTCTTCTTTTAGTCTTGACATTCATATGTCTTAAGTCTGAATCTACACATTTGCGGAACGTTGCAATTTCTTGGCTTATTTCCTGTCTTGGAAATTTAGTTGAACGTTGTTTAAGTTCCGCATGTCTATAACTTGCCTGGTTGGTTATGGTTTGCGTGATGGGGTTTTTCAAGAAATATTTCTTTAGACAAAGTTCTCTAATAATTTTTTCCACACCTATAAAGATGTGTAATTTATCGATTTTACTAGTTGGCAAAAATTTGAGGCCTTTATTAAGGAGTTTGATTTGGGGTTCTGTCAATGTGTAAGTACTAAGATTTATTATTGCATCTTTACATTTATCTGTATCTATCTCCTGTTGTAAGTTTTTCTTTTTTCATTGTCCCCTCCAGATCTTTCTCTTCCTTTCTTTTTTACGTGGTGTCTGTGATAATATTCCCGTGGAGTTTCCTGTATGTGATTGGGTTTCAAGCAAGGGGGTGTGTAGTAGGAGTGTTCCCTATTCCTCCAATCCTGGTTATCCTGCCTGTTTCTCAAGTTGTATTGGTGTACTGGGGTAAGGGTTGTTGGTGTCTGTTGTGACCTTCTCCGAATTCGTGATCTGTGGTGTGGCGGTGTCTTGTCTAAAAAATCTATTGTTGACTGGAATGTTAAATTTTGGTTGTGTCATATCTCTGTCTTTTTCCATCTCTCTATTAATTCCCTATGCGTGGTTTTGTGATTTTTCTAGTGTTTTAATAAGGCTACTTTCACACTTGCGTTCGGGGCTCCGCTTGTGAGTTCCGTTTGAAGGCTCTCACAAGCGGCCCCGAACGGATCCGTCCAGCCCTAATGCATTCGGAGTGGATGCGGATCCGCTCAGAATGCATCAGTCTGGCACCGTTTGTCCTCCGCTCCGCTCAGCAGGCGGACCCCTGAACGCAGCTTGCAGCGTTCGGGTGTCCGCCTGGCCGTGCGGAGGCAAACGGATCTGTCCAGACTTACAATGTAAGTCAATGGGGACAGATCCGTTTGAAGTTGACACAATATGGCTCAATTTTCAAACGGATCCGTCCCCATTGACTTTCAATGTAAAGTCAAAACGGATCCGTTTGCATTATCATGAACAAAAAAAAATAAAAAAATGTTGTTTTTTTTTTGTTCATGGTAATGCAAACGGATCCGTTCTGAACGGATCTAAGCGTTTGCATTATAGGTGCGGATCCGTCTGTGCAGATACCAGACGGATCCGCACCTAACGCAGGTGTGAAAGTAGCCTAAGCTGTGTGTTTTCCTGATTGTTTCTATTTTTTTTTTTTTTTGTCCATAATCTCCTGTTCAAGTTTGTCCAAACTTTTACATAGTCTGTCTTGCCATGTGTTGTATTTATCATTCTTTGGTAGTTGATCAATCTTGCCTTTTATATTATTTATTTTCTCTGTGATATTATTTAAAATGTGCGTTCTTTTCTTAATGATTAATTGAACTAGTGCTATGGATTGGGTCATTAAAAAGGAGTTCCACTCTTCAATAAAGTCTGTGTCGCATAGGTCTTGTGTTGGGATTTTTGTAGGCCTTTCGGGATTTTAACATTGTCAATATGTTGTTTCAGGGACCTAATCTCCCACCATTGTCTCAGTTGTTTATGTAGAAGTGTTTCTAACTCCCTGAAGAGCGCAGTCATAGGTTTATATTTAGTTGGCTCAACATCTCCAATATCAAATAAAAATTGTTCGGCCTTCAGCCGTTCTGTCTCTGCGTAACTCCAGATGTCCATGGCTTACAACCTGGGAGCGCAACCAAAATCTAGGTGATTGGGATTGATTTGATAACACAAATTTGTTTGGGTTTTTCAATACAAAAAATTGTGGGAATATAGAAAAGTACATGTAAATAAATAAATAAATAAATATATAAATAGATAGATCACGTGATCAAAAGAAATGGCGGTTCCTATAAATGTTCAGTTGATAGTAGTACATCACATATAGTCAGAGACACATAAATGTAATTCAATCTTCCCTCAATTCAGTATAGAAGTACAGAATAAAGCAAAAAGTGCAATAGTTATGTTTAAAAAAAATGAAAACATAAAAAATATTTTATGCCCACCAGAACAATCTACACAAGTCTATATATTTACAAAATCTGTCCACCAGATTGGACACTGCTTTTTATATATTTTTTTTATATGTTTTCATATTTTTTTATATATTTTTTATATTTTCAAATCTTTTATTCATAACTATTGCACTTTTTTGCATTTTTTTGCACTACTGTTTGCACTATTCTGTACTTCTATGCCAAATTGGGGAAAGATTTAATTACATTTATGTGTCTCTGACTATATGGGAAGTACTACTATCAACTAAACTTTTAAAGGAATTGCCATACCTTTTAATCACGTGATCTATCTATTTATATATTTTTTTATTTATTTGCATGTACTTTTCTATATTCCAACAATATTTTTGTATTAAAAAACTTTTATAACTCATTTTATATAAATAAATAAATTTCTCTGCGTAAAACCAGGTGAGGAGTGCTCGACTATATAGATTACTACCTTCAGAAAATTTGTCGCCATTGGCACTCCGAAATGGAAGGTCCCCGGAAGGAAATATTTCTCCCAAAAGGGCATCCCAGAGCTATATGGCCATGTTCAGCAGCAACTGAATGTATCTCTGGCACAGTGTCGGTGCCAAGATACATCTGACCACAGACACGTGGTCTAGCAAACACAGGCAGGGAAGGTACATAACTTTTACTGCCCACTTGGTGAACCATCTGACGGCTGTCAAGCATGCAACCCGTGGCACCCTTGTCGATTTGGTGTTACCGCCACGGATTGCATGCAGGCCTGCTTTTTCTTCTCCATCTCCTACTCCATCTTCCGTCTCCTACTCGGCTGACTCATCCTTTTCCACTGCTACCGCCTCTTCTGCTGCACCTCTCCAGCTCCCCAGAACCTATTCGATGTCCCAGGTGAGACGTTACCATGTTGTGCTGCGGCTGTTGTGCCTGGAAGCCAAGAGCCACAATGGTCCTGCACTGCTTTCAGCTCTACGGTCACATTGGTAAAGTGGTGTGCGACAACGGTGCCAATCTGCTAAGCACGCTGAAACAGGGCAAAATGACACGTGTCCTGAACTTAGTCGTGCAGCTATTGGTTGCCAAATACCCCGGGGTCCAGGATGTCTTGCGGCAGGCCAGGAAAATCTCTGGTTATTTTGGAAGATCTTACACGGCCATGGCTCGCCTTGCTGATGTTCAGTGGCGACACCACTTGCCCGTCAGACGTCTGATTTGGATCTCCACCTTGCATATGCTTGATTGGCTGCTTCAGCAGAAACGTTCCGTTTACAACTACCTGTTCGAACTCTCCCTACTACATGGTATGCAACCCTAAATGGAGCCATTAGAAACTACATCTTGTCCCGCAAATAATAAGCCATCATAAGGCTATGTGAATGGAAAAATAAAAAAGATAAGACTATTGGAAGGCAGAAAGTGAAAAATGAAAGCGCAAAAATGGAAAATTACAGGGTCCTTAAGGGGTTAGACGGTTATTGGATATCAATTTTACTGCAGGCCAGTGGAGTACAGGGCCCAAACATTAGGCATTCACCGTACAGAAAAAAACAAGTGATCATGTGGCTGGAGGTACATTAGGCAGTCACTGTATAACAATTTTACTGTTGGCCAGTTAGATTACAGGCCCCAAAAATTATGCATTCACCATACATAAAAGATCAAGTGATTTTGTGGCTGGAGGTATATTAGACGGTCGATGGATATCAATTTTACTGCAGGCCAGTGGACTACAGGCCCCAAAAATTATTCATTCACCGTACAGAAAAGAAAAATTGATAATGTGGCTGGAGGTACATTAGGCGGTCACTGTATAACAATTTTACTGTTGGCCAGTTAGATTACAGGCCCCAAAAATTGGCACCGTTGTCACACCACTTTACCAACTGTCAAATTAAGTGAGGTTAGCCACTGATCGGCCTGTGATCGCAGAGCTAAAAGCAGTGCAGGACCTTTGTGGCTCTTGGCTTCCAGGCACAACAGCCACAGCACAGCATGGCAACGTCTCACCTCACGTCGAATAGGTTCTGGGGAGCTTGGGGGGTGCAGCAGGAAAGGCGGTAGCCGTGGAAAAGGAGAAGTCAGCCGAGGAGGAGACGGAAGATGGTGTAGGAGGAGGAGGAGAAGGAGAAGAAGAGGCAGGCCTGCATGCAATCCTTGGCGGTAACACCAAATCAACACGGGTGCCACGAGTTGCATGCTTGACAGCCGTCAGAAGGTTCACCCAGTGGCCAGTAAAAGTTATGTGCCTTCCCTGCCTGTGTTTGCTTGACCAAGTACCTGTGGTCAGATGTATCTTGGCACCGACACTGTGCCAGAGATACATTCAGAGAACATGGCCATATAGCTCTGGGATGCCCTTCTGGGAGAAATATTTCCTTCCGGGGACCTTCCATTGCGGTGTGCCAATTGCAACAAATTTTTTAAAGGCCTCCGATTAGTTTATATAGCAGTAGTTGGCATGCGAGCAGTTTCAACAAGCCAGCTGTCAGCCGTTGGGCAAAAGGGTTATCCGGCGTCATCAACATTTTACGCTCGTACATTTGGGCTACGGAAGTCTGCCTTGTGCCAGATGAATGCGACGACGGCACAGTGGAAGGTGGAGTGGAGAAGAGGCAGCACGTGAAGAGGCAGGACGTGAAGAGCCGGGAGTGTGGCTTTGTGGGTTCTGACGGTGTTGCTCCCACTGGGCTCAGTGATGGGAGGCCAGGTGCATTCTCAAGGCAGTCGTCCCTAGATGAGTGTTGGGCTAACCGCGACTTATGCGTTGACAGCACAGGCTGCATATGGCAACACTATTGTCAGCAGCTAACACGTTAAAAAAAGCCCACACTGCGGAGCCATGTACCGGCGTCCTGGGTGCGTCAGATGTAACCGTGCATGGTGGATTTCTCACTACAGATACATTTGCAGTCAGCTTTTTCCCTCCTCTGCACTGCGAGTTCTGCCTGCTTCTCCTCCTTCTACCCCCTATCTGCTGTTCTGTCTCTCCCTCTGAACACCCCCTCCTCTTCCTCTCTTGTGCGCACCCACGTGACATCCATCGACACGTCATTATCGTCACCTTCACCACCACTTACTTTAGAGATCTTGGAGTAGGCAGCAACAGCGGGGACCTCCGTCTTTGGCGTGATCTGGGTACTGTCGTCAGACCGCTGGGCGGCGGTTGTTGCTACCTCCTCTTCCTCATTCGATGCCAAGAATGGCTGCGCATTGGTAAGGTTTGGCAATGGATGGGAAAATAATTCCTCTGACTCGAGTGGAGGGGCTATGGTGGTGGTAGTGTCTTTGGGGGTGCACACAGCAGAGAGTGATGAGGATGCAGATACAGAGGATAAGGAGGGTGCAGAAGCAGAAGGCTGAGTAAGCCACTCAACCAACTCCGGTGCGTCTTTTGGCTTAATCGAACGCACCTTCTCCAACTTCCCACTTAGGCTCGGCCTGGTGCACCGGCCCGACCCCTACCACCTACCTAATATTTGGTGGAAGCTGGTGTATCGCAGGCCTCAATCAATATATGGTGGAAGCCGGTATATCAATCCCCTCTATCAGTATTTTGTGAAAACATGCATATAGAACCCCTTAAGGAGAATTTACTGCAAGCTGGTATATCAAACCCCTTAATCAATATTTGGTGTAAGACGGTGAATCACAGGCTTCAATCTATATTTGGTGGAAGCCGGTATATCAATTCCCTCTATCAGTATTTTGTGGAAACAGGTATATAGAACCCCTTAATGAGTATTTGCTGGAAATAGGTATATCAAACCCGTTAATCAATATTTGGTGAAGGCCTGTGTATCGCAGGCCTCAATCAATATTTGGTGGAAGTCGGTATATCAATCACCTCCATCAGTATTTTGTGGAAACAGGTATATAGAACCACTTAATGAGTATTTGCTGGAATATGGTATATCAAACCCCTTAATCAGTATTTCAGGGAAGCTGGTGTATCGCAGGCCTCAATAAATATTTGGTGGAAGCCGGTATATCAATTCTCTCTATCAGTGTTTTGTGGAAAAAAGGTATATAGAACCCCTTAAATTAGTATTTGCTGGAAGCTGGTATTTCAAACCCCTTAATCAGTATTTCGTGGCATCTGGTGTATCGCAGGCCTCAATCAATATTTGGTGGAAGCCGATATATCAATCCACTCTATCAGTATTTTGTGGAAAAAGGTATATAGAACCCCTTAATGAATATTTGCTGGAAGCTGGTATATCAAACCTCTTAAACAGTATTTCATGGAAGCTGGTGTATCGTAGGCCTCAATCAATAATTAATGGAAGCCGGTATATCAATCCCCTCTACCAGTATTTTGTGGAAACAGGTACATAGAACCCCTTAATGAGTATTTGCTGGAATCAGGTATATCAAACCCCTTAATCAATATTTGGTGGAAACTGGTGTATCGCAGGCCTCAATCAATATTTGGTGGAAGCCGATATATCAATCCTTTCTATCAGTATTTTGTGAAAAAAGGTATATAGAACCCCTTAATGAGAATTTGCTGTAAGTCGGTAAATCAAGCCACTTAATCAATATTTGGTGGAAGCCGGTGTATCGCAGGCCACAATTTATATTTGGTGGAAGCCGGTATATAAATCCCCTCTATCAGTATTTTGTGGAACCAGGTATATAGAACCCCTAAATGAGTATTTGCTGGAAGCTGGTATATTAAATCCCCTAATCAATATTTGGTGGAAGCTGGTGTATTGCAGGCCCCAATCTATAGTTGGTGGAAGTCGGTATATCAATCACCTCTATCAGTATTTTGTGGAAACAGGTATATAGAACCCCTTAATGAGTATTTGCTGGAAGATGGTATATCAAACCCCTTAATCAGTATTTCAGGGAAGCTGGTTTATCGCAGGCCTCAATAAATATTTGGTGGAAGCCGGTATATCAATGCCCTCTATCAGTGTTTTGTGGAAAAAAGGTATATAGAACCCCTTAAATGAGTATTTGCTGGAAGCTGGTATATTAAACCCCTTAATCAGTATTTTGTGGCATCTGGTGTATCGCAGGCCTCAATCAATATTTGGTGGAAGCCGGTATATCAATCCCCTCTATCAGTATTTTGTGGAAAAAGGTATATAGAAGCCCTTAATGAGAATTTGCTGGAAGCTGGTAAATTAAACCCCTTAATTAATATTTCATGGAAGCTGATATATCGCAGGCTTCAATCTATATTTGGTGGAAGCCGGTATATCAATACCCTCTATTAATATTTTGCGGAAACAGGTATATAGAACTTCTTAATGAGTATTTGCTGGAATCAGGTATATCAAACCCGTTAATCAATATTTGGTGGAAGCCTGTGTATCGCAGGCCTCAATTAATAATTGGTGGAAGCTGGTATATCAATCACCTCTTTCAGTATTTTGTGGAAACAGGTATATAGAACCCCTTAATGAGTATTTGCTGGAAGATGGTATATCAAACCCCTTAATCAGTATTTCAGGGAAGCTGGTGTATCGCAGGCCTCAATAAATATTTGGTGGAAGCCGGTATATCAATCCCCTCTATCAGTGTTTTGTGGAAAAAAGGTATATAGAACCCCTTAAATGAGTATTTGCTGTAAGCTGGTATATCAAACCTCTTAATCAGTATTTCGTGGCATCTGGTGTATCGCAGGCCTCAATCAATATTTGGTGAAAGCCAGAATATCAATCCCCTCTATCAGTATTTTGTGGAAACAGGTATATAGAACCCCTTAATGAGTATTTGCTGGAAGATGGTATATCAAACCTCTTAATCAGTATTTCATGGAAGCTGGTGTATCGTAGGCCTCAATCAATATTTGATGGAAGCCGGTATATCAATTCCTTCTGCCAGTATTTTGTGGAAACAGGTACATAGAACCCCTTAATGAGTATTTGCTGGAAGCTGGTATATCAAACCCCTTAATCAATATTTGGTGGAAACTGGTGTATCGCAGGCCTCAATCAATATTTGGTGGAAGCCGATATATCAATCCACTCTATCAGTATTTTGTGGAATCAGGTATATAGAACCCCTTAATGAGTATTTGCTGGAAGCTGGTATATCAAACCCCTTTATCGGTATTTCGTGGAATCTGGTGTATCGCAGGCCTCAATCAATATTTGGTGGAGACCGGTATATCAATCCCCTCTATCAGTATTTTGTGAAAAAAGGTATATAGAACTCCTTAATGAGAATTTGCTGGAAGTCGGTAAATCAAGCCACTTAATCAATATTTGGTGGAAGCCGGTGTATGGCAGGCCACAATTTATATTTGGTGGAAGCCGGTATATCAATCCCCTCTATCAGTATTTTGTGGAACCAGGTATATAGAACCCCTAAATGAGTATTTGCTGGAAGCTGGTATATTAAACCCCTTAATCAATATTTTGTGGAAGCAGATATATCGCAGGCCTCAATCAATATTTGGTGGAAGCTGGAATATCAATCCCCTCTATCAGTATTTTGTGGAAAAAGGTATATAGAACCCGTTAATGAGTATTTTCTGGAAGCCGGAATATCAAACCCCTTAATCAATATTTGATGGAAGCTGGTGCATCGCAGTCCTCAATCAATATTTTATGGAAGACGATTTATTACACCCCTCAATCAATATTTTGTGGAAGCTGGTGTATCAAAACCCTAACTAGCTTCAGTTTTGCAGGAGAACCGCACACAACTGCTGCACAATACAAATGCACTATAATATACTTTCTACACCCTGTACAGAATTATTAGGCAAATGAGTATTTTGACCACATCATCCACTTTATGCATGTTGTCTTACTCCAAGCTGTATAGGCTCAAAAGCCTACTACTAATTAAGCATATTAGGTGATGTGCATCTCTGTAATGAGAAGGGGTGTGGTCTAATGACATCAACACCCTATATCAGGTGTGCATAATTATTAGGCAACTTCCTTTCCTTTGGCAAAATGGGTCAAAAGAAGGACTTGACAGGCTCAGAAAAGTCAAAAATAGTGAGATATCTTGCAGAGGGATGCAGCACTCTTAAAATTGCAAAGCTTCTGAAGCGTGATCATCGAACAATCAAGCGTTTCATTCAAAATAGTCAACAGGGTCGCAAGAAGCGTGTGGAAAAACCAAGGCGCAAAATAACTGCCCATGAACTGAGAAAAGTCAAGCGTGCAGCTGCCAAGATGCCACTTGCCACCAGTTTGGCCATATTTCAGAGCTGCAACATCACTGGAGTGCCCAAAAGCACAAGGTGTGCAATACTCAGAGACATGGCCAAGGTAAGAAAGGCTGAAAGACGACCACCACTGAACAAGACACACAAGCTGAAACGTCAAGACTGGGCCAAGAAATATCTCAAGACTGATTTTTCTAAGGTTTTATGGACTGATGAAATGAGAGTGAGTCTTGATGGGCCAGATGGATGGGCCCGTGGCTGGATTGGTAAAGGGCAGAGAGCTCCAGTCCGACTCAGACTCCAGCAAGGTGGAGGTGGAGTACTGGTTTGGGCTGGTATCATCAAAGATGAGCTTGTGGGGCCTTTTCGGGTTGAGGATGGAGTCAAGCTCAACTCCCAGTCCTACTGCCAGTTTCTGGAAGACACCTTCTTCAAGCAGTGGTACAGGAAGAAGTCTGCATCCTTCAAGAAAAACATGATTTTCATGCAGGACAATGCTCCATCACACGCATCCAAGTACTCCACAGCGTGGCTGGCAAGAAAGGGTATAAAAGAAGAAAATCTAATGACATGGCCTCCTTGTTCACCTGATCTGAACCCCATTGAGAACCTGTGGTCCATCATCAAATGTGATATTTACAAGGAGGGAAAACAGTACACCTCTCTGAACAGTGTCTGGGAGGCTGTGGTTGCTGCTGCACGCAATGTTGATGGTGAACAGATCAAAACACTGACAGAATCCATGGATGGCAGGCTTTTGAGTGTCCTTGCAAAGAAAGGTGGCTATATTGGTCACTGATTTGTTTTTGTTTTGTTTTTGAATGTCAGAAATGTATATTTGTGAATGTTGAGATGTTATATTGGTTTCAATGGTAAAAATAAATTGTGGTCGTGGCAACCGAGTACGTACCTATCCTACCTGGGATACCCTACCCCTAAGCGGTCAGAGTTGTGCCGTAACCGCGTCGTGGAGGGACGCCTGAAAGAGGGCATCCCCTTTGAGAGTAACAGGAGAAAGGGGTGGGTGGGAGGGAGAACTCTGCACGTCGTACGCCTGTGGGAGGGTGCCGGCCGTTGAAGTAGGTGGCCAAGCCCCTCCCACAAATACAGGCCAATGAATCGGCCTTTACACTTGTGGTCGTGGCAACCGAGTACGTACCTATCCTACCTGGGATACCCTACCCCTAAGCGGTCAGAGTTGTGCCGTAACCGCGTCGTGGAGGGACGCCTGAAAGAGGGCAAAAGACATACTGATAGGCAGAAGTAATTTATTACAAAGATGTTACAAAGCTAAAGTTTGAAAGGCTGCCGACATTTCTGTTTCGGGGTGAGGTATGTAACGATTGAAACAAGACGAGTGCCAACGCCCCAGTTTCTGTATGACATGCGCAGGCACTCGGTTCCTGGAGGCCGCGGATGCAGCACCTATGCGGAATGAATGTCCCGAAATTGTGGCAGGGTCACCGCCCGTGCTGGCCACAAGTGACCTTACATGGGATATGAACTGGTGGGTGGTGAGCGGAACCACCCCGAAGGGTAACAATGGACTATTCGGTCCGGCCTCGGACAAGGCAGACCGTAACTGACGAAGCACCGTGACGGGACACCATTGGTGTGCTGTGGGAAAGAAGGATACCGGGACAGGGGGGCCCATCTGGGAGGTTTTGGACGTCTTGAGCAGTAATATGAACCCGTCGGAGTTCTGGACCAGCTGGCTGACCGTGAGGAATCTGCTACTGCCTGGCGAACAGGTGAACTCCCCAGGTCTTAGGAAGCCGTAAAAGGCTAGATAGATGGCGGATTTAAGTACCAAGCTGGGCAAAACCCCGAAAGGATTACCGTCCAAGGCGTCGGACAGTTTGCGGAAAAGAGGGCCGGTGACCGCTTGCCTGCGTACTTGGCTTTGAGGCCCGCACTTGCTCAAACCCTTGAGAGCGGCTTTGACAGCATGTATGGTAAACACTGACGCAAGTTCGGGATGGCTAACAGAAAGGAAGTGTTGCACTCCCGCTAGGTACGACCTCACTGTACCGTGGGAGAGCCTGCGCACTGAGTGGCAGTAACCAATGAACGCCAGGATGTACTCTGGAAAACTGGAGTCCCCTTGAGGACATTCCCCTCGAAACCTGCAGAACGTCTTCCACCCGGTGTTGTATGCCCTGGTTGTGTTAGGTGAGAGGGAACTGCGTATCAGGGCGTGAGCCGTCTCAAGGTGGTTGGTTACATTAGCATTAAGGACTCGTGAGGAGGGACGGTGGCGCCTGTCGCATCCGCCTCTGGCATGATCTGAAAGAAACGGGAGAAGTTAGCCCTCGACAAGGCGTCAGCAGCCCCGTTTTGCGCACCTGGCACATGCGCACTGAAAACATGAAAGTGGTGACGTAGGGAGAGCTGCACTAACCGTCTGAGGAAACACATGACTTGGCTAGATTTTGACAGCCCACTGTTAAGGATGTCTACCACGGCCGAGTTGTCAGTTACGAACAGAACAGACTGACGCGCCCAAAGACTGCCCCAAATGTAGGCGGCTACCACGATGGGGTATAGCTCGAACAGCGCCGAGGTTTGGAGGAACCCCGGGATTTGTCCCACCTCGGCAGGCCATTCGTCTGCAACCCAGTGGGTGCCAAAAATGGCGGCAAACCCTGAGCCCGCAGCTGCATCAGAAAAGACTGTAGGCGACCGACAAGACAGCTCGGGTACGAATAAGGACACCCCGTTCCACTGGCTCAGAAAATGGTCCCACATGTGGAGATCCGCTAGGGCTTGACTGTCCAGGCACACTGGGCTGTCCTGTTCCGGGGCGGAACTTAAAAGCGACAGTAGGCGGGATATGAACGCTCTGCCCTGCGGGATGATGCGCATGGCGAAGTTTAACATACCTAGTAGAGACTGAAGGTCAGCCTTAGTGACCACGGTTGTGACTGAAAACCTGTGGATGACTTCTCTAATCCTTGTTAACTTATCCGCAGGCAACCTAGCTAACATGTGCTGGGAGTCTAACTCGATGCCCAAAAAGGTGATGACTGTGGCCGGGCCTTCTACTTTCTTGGGGGAAACCGGGACACCTAACTGGGAAAAACACCTCAGCAACTTCCCCAGCCCTAGGGGAACTGCCCCTGGCCTCTCAATCAGCAGGAAGTCATCCAGGTAGTGGATGACAAACTCACAGAGGACCTTGTGAACCAAGACCCAGTGGAGGGCCTGAGCCAACTGATCGAAGAGCCAGGGGCTGCTCTTGGAACCGAAGGTGAGCTTGGTGGAAAAATAATACAGGCCTCTCCACTTGATGCCGTGCCACTGCCAGAGGGCTGGCATGATGGGAAGCAACTTGAAGGCATCCGATATGTCGGCTTTGGACAACATGGATCCTGGGCCCGTTTTCATGATGATGGCGATAGCCTGATTGATCGAAGCATATCTCATGCCCACCTCCTCCGAAGGAATGAGGGAGTTAAGGCTGGGGACCTGGGAGCCGTGTGGGGCCGACAAGTAAATAATGAGTCTCTCCTTTTTGCTGAACTTGCCTGTGACTACCCCCACGGGACTGACTCTCCAGCGTTGAAAAGGGGGCATATCAAAGGGACCGATCAAGAACCCTTTGCTTAACTCGGCCTCTATTAGTGCGTCTACCGAAGCGGGATTTCTTTCGGCTGACTGAAGGTTCCTGCACTCGTGTGTGAACTCTGGGGTCGTGATCAAGCCCGTATGGAAACCCTCGTGAAATCCTGACACCAGGAACTGTACAAACCCTGGATTGTGATGACCTTGTAAGTACTCTTGTAGACGGCTAATATTGACCACACTCATGTAATTTTTCACCGACTTTAATGAGCAAGCTACTCGGGGGTGGGCCCTAAAACAGTTGGTACAGATATGTAACAGACGGCATTGCCCGAAATTGCAAGACACATAATTAAAATTGTTACATATCTGTGCACTCCCTAGCTGAACGATGGGTCGGCCCAGCTTGTCTACTGAGTTGGGGGGTCTGAAGACGTCGAGCGGACCAGCTGCAGAGCTGGAGGGGTAGGACGCCGTGCTGACGGCGGACTTATCGCACCACTCGACAGAATGAAAGATAGACTGGCAGGCGGAACAGGAGGGAGCCTTCAGACCTGCAAAATGCCTGCAGAAAAGCTCAGTGTCCAGGTTGGACCAGTCAGTAACGTGTTGGAATTGGGAGAGAGCCGCTGCCGCCTTAGCTGAAAATGAACAGTGGTAGTCATAGAATGCGTTCCCTCCATACCTGTGACCCAATTCTGTGACCCTAAAGAGATACAGGTCTAGTTCCTCCCTCCTGTCCGGCCTGGCAGTGCAAATAACATCCCTAAAAAGGCTAAACGCCATGACGAATTCCGGAATGGACAATTTGCGGTTGAGCCGGTGGTCGCGGCTTCTCAGTACCACTGACACTTCCCCGCAAGCTATGACCTTATTGTCAGATAGGTCCCTGGAGGCTATCAGTAGAGACGCAAGATTGACATCCCTACCCTCTAGGATGTCCTTCCTGATGTTGATCGGGACAAAGTGGGAGGGAGTCACGTTGGGGACGGACTGGACAGAGCGAATGTCTGCTGCGGCAGAGGTGGAGGCGACCGGAACCTCGAGGGAGGAAACTGGCAAGACTGCGCTGCGAGCCTCGATAGACTCCAACCTTGCCTGTATGGACGTGACGGCAGACGTCAGACTGTTTAGCATGACATGTATCTGAGTCAGCGAAGTTTGCATCGTGGCCGCAGGGGGATCATTGGTACTGGGTACCAGGGAGTCTTTCCACAGGCGATACAGCTCCGCTTTTCTGGCGGATGCCGGGAAAGGGACGCCCCGCTTTGTCAGCACCGCCATAAGCCTGGGGATGGTCCAAGCACGTAGGGACGGTATACTGCCCCCTTCGGATGTCTCTGCTATGGACTCATCCACTGACGCTTCGACAATGTCCGATGCGTGTGACATCGCAGCTGTGAAAACAGTAACGTAAAATGACCTGACTAGCCTAGATGACCGCCGGTATCCATGCAGCAGTCTAAACCACGTAATGAAAGGGTGAACTATCCCCGTGAGGAATACACATTGACACCAGAAGAGCCGTGAAGGAGTGGCCAGGAACCGCCACCCGGGAGTCCATGCAAGGAGACCTGCCGTACTTACCAACTGAGAAGCACTATACTCTGACTTTCACGAAAGTATCAATGAAAAATAGAACAACCTGTACATAAAATAATGCGTGAGACACAAGCCTGACAAGGCAGCACCTTCCCGTCCCCCAACGTGTACCCCCACTACCTTGGTTGACAAGGAAAATCAACTGAGATCCAAACCAACTTCTCTCTGACTAATGACTGTTTTGAACCTGGAAAACAACGACAGAACAACTCAAAAAGAACCAGTCAATGCGTGAGGCTCAATAGTAGAACGTGGGTTGTGAGTAGGAGGTATGGTCGGCTGATGAGAGTAGGTGTATTGATTGACGTTGACCACTACCTGACGTTGGTGATGAAACCCCTACCTGTCTAAACGGCACAGCGGCCTGTGCCAGACTTTGGTGTGGGCGAGGAGCGGGTCGTTGCGTGCCCCACCGTGCTCCACGGTAACCACGTGGGGAACGCAGAGTTCCCTGGCACCGTGAACCACGTGGGGGTGGACCTTTGGCAACGGCTGACACCCCCCCCCCCCACACATGATTCGGGTGCCACGTGGAGGGCTAACGCGTGTTCCCGACAGGGTGCTCAGTGCGGGGGCCCCCTCCGTCCCAGGGTAGCGCCACCCGCCGGCTGGGCACTACTGCCGCGTGGGGAGCAGCGCAGCCCTCTGGCATGAAGTCGACACAGGGGGGCCCCCGGCGATGAGGGCCCTACCTTGCCGAAACTAGAAATGCCGCGTGGGGGGCCTCGCCGGTCCCTGATGGAGTGCTCAGTGCGGGGGTGCCCCCCTTTCCTAGAGGGGCCAACCCACCGCCGGCTGGGCATCTCCACCACGTGGGGAAACAGCGCTGCCCCCTGGCATGGGGGGGGCCTTATCAGACACAGCCTCCCCCCTTCTTATGTGGGGACGTGCCACGTGGGGGGCCCACCGCTCCCTGATGGGGTGCCCAGTGCGGGGGTGCCCCCCTACTCCATGAGGGGCCGACCCACCGCCGGCTGGGCTCCTCTACCGCGTGGGGAAACGGTGCTGCCCCCTGGCATAGGGGGAGGCTTTATCAGACACAGCCTCCCCCCTTCTTATGTGGGGACGTGCCACGTGGGGGGCCCACCGCTCCCTGATGGGGTGCCCAGTGCGGGGGTGCCCCCCTACTCCATGAGGGGCCGACCCACCGCCGGCTGGGTCCCTCCACCGCGTGGGGAGACGGTGCTGCCCCCTGGCAAACTGAGATAACAGGGCCTGTGCCTGCTTGTCCCTAAACTCCCGGCGTGATGGGCGGAGCTACGCGATGCCGCCCCGCCCCTCGGTAGGGGGCTCGTCACAGGGGTGCCTCCCCTAGCTAGGGGGCCGGCCCACAGCTGACTACGCAGCCCACCACGTGAGGGAGCGGGGCAGCATAGGCCGTGGTTATGGGCGGAAGCGGACGGAAGCGGCCGGGGAGGTGGGCGGAGGGGGGGGCCTCTCGTGACCGCTGGTCCCGCCCCCCGCCGGAGAGAAATGACGAGCTCGGACCTGGGCGGCGGAGGAGGGGAGTGCCGGATCCGTGGGCTCCATCCCCCCCGCCGGCGGCTGAAGGGGTACCGCCGCTGTGAACGGGCAGGAGGGGACCCCGGACTGTAGAGGCCCCGCTCCCTGCTGTATGCTGGCAACGCAGTGGCCCAGCGCATGGCGGCCCCTACTCACCAAAGGGCCGACCACCGCACGCACATCCACTCACCTTCTCTGACGACAACGGACTGCCAGGTACGAGCGCACGCTTCCTGCGAAACTCTGCACGTCGTACGCCTGTGGGAGGGTGCCGGCCGTTGAAGTAGGTGGCCAAGCCCCTCCCACAAATACAGGCCAATGAATCGGCCTTTACACTAATTGAAATGGGTATATATTTGTTTTTTGTTAAGTTGCATAATAATTATGCACAGTAATAGTCACCTGCACACACAGATATCCCCCTAAAATAGCTAAAACTAAAAACAAACTAAAAACTACTTCCAAAAATATTCAGCTTTGATATTAATGAGTTTTTCGGGTTCATTGAGAACATGGTTGTTGTTCAATAATAAAATTAATCCTCAAAAATACAACTTGCCTAATAATTCTGCACTCCCTGTATGTTAGAAGGTATATTATAGGTATATCACACGACTCAATCAGTTTTTTTTGGGCGGCAACAGGTATATCACACCAGTTGCAATTAGTTATTCCAATAGCGTTTGTCCCTCTATCTAGCTGCAGTATTGCAACAGAACCGCACACAACTGCTGCATAATACAAATGCACTATAATATACTTTCTATGTTAGAAGGTTTGTTATAGGTTTATCACACCCCTCAATCAGTTTTTTTGGGGGGCAACAGGTATATCACACCAGTTGCAATTAGTTTTTCCAATAGCGTTTGTCCCTCTATCTAGCTGCAGTATTGCAACAGAACCGCACACAAATGCTGCACAATACAAATGCACTGTAATATACTTTCTATGTTAGAAAGTATATTATAAGTATATCACATCCCTCAGTATGTCCCACCTATCGATATTACATCTATAACAGTCCTTAAAAGGACTTTTGTGGCACTATTAGGTAGCGTTTAGAGTCCCTAACAGTCTGTTCCTGCTCCACATAGCAATCTCTCTACACTGGCAGAATGTAAAATGGCTGCCAGATCTGGTTTATTTATAGGATAGGGTGTGTTTCCATGTGCTGAAATGTCTCAATCGGCTGTCCTGTCCCACCTGATGGACTTGTTATGGGTTAAAGTTTGGTACAATGCAAAAGAATATGGCGCTGGCAGACATCACAATATGTTCTCATGTGCGGCAAACCGCGAACAGCAAAGTTCTCTGCGAAACGACCGCCGGGCGATCCGCAAAGCCATCTCTACTATTGCTGGCATCAATCAATATTTGGTAGAAACAGGTATATCTAACCCCTTAATCTGTATTTTGTGGAAGCAGGTATATTGCAGCCCTCAATCAGTATTTTGTGGAAGCAGGTATATCGCAGGCCTCAATCCATATTTGGTAGAAACAGGTATATCAAACCCCTTAATAAGTATTTTGTGGAAGCAGGTATATCACAGCCTTCAATCAGCATTTTGTGGAAACAGGTATTCCCAACCCCTTAACCAGTATTTTGTGAAAGCAGGTATATCGCACCCCTCAATCAATATTTGGTGGGAACAGGTATATCGAACCACTTAATCTGTATTTTGTGGAAGCAGGTATATCATAGGCCTCAATCAATATTTGGTGGAAGCAGGTATATCAAACCCCTTAATCACTAGGGGTGTACCCCAGATTATTTGAACCTGTGATTCCTGATTTTGCTGGCCAACCAGGAATCCAGATTCCCACAGTGAGCTTCACTGAATGTGACTATTTTAGTCTTTTTTTCAGTGACCACTTTGTGAATCTGATGGTGGAGCAAACGAACTTGTACTCCCAACAGTTCATTGCTCAACACCTGGGCTCATTTTTGGCTAGGGCAGTGCAGCAGAGATGAGGACGTTTTGGGGCCTCGTGCTGCACATGGGCCTAGTCAAAAAACCCAGTGTCAGACTGTACTGGAGTGGGGATGTCCTCTACCAGACCCCACTTTACAGTACGGAAAAGACACGCTCCCGTTTAGAGGCTATTTGGAAATGCCTGCATTATGCAGATAATGCAGCATGTGCCCCCCAAGGTGATCCTGCCTATGACCACCTGTACAAAATCAGGCCGGTCATCGATCACTTCGGGGCCAAATTTTTGGAGGCCTATGTACTTGGAAGGGAGGTCGCTGTTGATGAGTCTCTCGTTGCTTACAAGGGAGACTCATTTTCCACCAGTATGTTCCGTCTAAGCGGGCGAGGTATGGCATGAAGCTGTACAAACTATGTGAGAGTACCTCAGGGTACACTTACAAGTTTCGTGTGTACGAGGGGCGAGATTCCTGTATTGAACCCCAGAATGCCCCCCCCCACTCTGGGTGTTAGCGGGAAACTTGTGTGGGACCTTATGCACCCACTGCTAGATAAGAGTTATCACCTGTACGTGGATAACCTTTCTACTAGTATCCCCTTGTTCCAGTCCCTCGCAGCCAGATCCACCTCCGCTTGTGGGACCGTGCGGAAAAATCAACGCGGCCTCCCTACCCACCCCCTTCAGGTATTTATCCCCAGGGGTGAGACCTGTGCCCTTACCAGTGGAAACCTGTTGCTGGTCAGATATAAGGACAAAGAGGGATGTCCTTGTACTGTCCACAATTCACGGTAACGGCATCACCCCTGTCCCTGTGCGAGGTACCGCGGCAACGGTCCTCAAGTCCGATTGTATCGTTGAATACAATCGGTATATGGGAGGAATTGATCTCTCTGATCAAGTCCTCAAGCAATATAACGCCATCCGCAAAACCCGGGCATGGTTCAAAAAGTTACGGTCTACTTGGTACAGGTTGCCTTGTACAACTGTTTTGTGCTGTCCTGGAGTGCTGGCAACACAGGGAAATTCCTCCAGTTCTATGAGGCAGTCCTCAAGGCCCTGATCTTTTCTGACCGGGAAAGAGGAGGCCGGAGTACCTCGGGAACTGGAGGTGCCCGGATCGTCCCTGGCCAACACTTTCCATTGCATTTCAATTGCAAAAAAATTTAAATTCTCCTTTCATCTCCATTTGCCAATAACTCTTGTGGAACACTTAAAGGGTTAACAAAGTTTGTAAAATCAGTTTTGAATACCTTGAGGGGTTTAGTTTCCAAAAAGGGGTCACTTTTGTGGAGTTTCTACTCTAGGGGTGCATCGGGGGGCTTCAAATGGGACATGGTGTAAATAAACCAGTCCAGCAAAATCTGCCTTCCAGAAACCATATGCTGTTCCTTTCCTTCTGCGCCCTGCCGTGTGCCCGACCAGTAGTTTACGACCACATATGGGGTGTTTCTATAAACTACAGAATCAGGGCAATAAATATTGAGTTTTGTTTGGCCGTTAACCCTTGCTTTGTTACTGGAAAAAATTTATTAAAATGGAAAATTTGCCCAAAAATGTGAAATTCTGAAATTTTATCTCCGTTTGCCAATAACTCTTGTGGAACACCTAAAAGGTTAACAAAAGTTTGTAAAATCAGTTTTGAATACCTTGAGAGGTGTAGTTTCCAAAATAGGGTCACTTTTGTGCAGTGGCGTAGCGTGGGTTGCCAGCACCCGGGGCAAGTCATGTATTGCGCTTCCCCATCCAAACCTGTGGACATGCCCCTTTACAGATAATGTAGTAGTCCTATGTACCATCACAGATAACATGGTGGTAATGTAGTTTCCCACTAGGTAAAGGTGGGCACTACACAAGGGTTAATATGCCTATTGTAATAATGTGATATTTTATGTCCATTTCCCTGTGTTATCTGGGTGTCAGGCCTGTTAGGGTGTAGTTCAGCCTCCTAGACATTAGAGGGAGCTAGAGAGCCCTGAGTATATATAGGTAGGCCCAGACAGGGGAGAGTTAGTGCATTCCAGGTGGCTAGTAGTGCAGTCTAGCCTGCCTGAAGTTCCTGAGCCTCTGTTAGCTCAGAAGATTCACCCCAAGAGAAGAGTTTACCTCCTGGGAGAAACCAAGTTCCTTAACCAGAGCACAGCAAAGCCATTGTGGTTTCCAGCTAAAACAAGTAAGCTGAAGGGCAGAAGGATCATTAATGTGGAGCAAGTGATATATACCTGAGGAGGATTTCTACCAAGGATTAAAGCCAGCATTAGGGCATACGGGCCTTGGGAATACAGACAGACAGAATATCCGAAGAATAGTGCAGCCTGGTCTGTGAGTGCTGATTTTACCCTCTGAGTATCTTGCAAAGAACTTAACACCTGCCATTGATGTGTAAAGCCTGCTATTTATCACTGCTGCAAAGTGGAACTGAAATCAAATTGTACAAAGTTGAATTGTTTCCAGTAAAGAAAGTTTGGTTCACCATACCATTGTGTTCCTCATTTACTACAACTATAAATCAGTGTGCCACCGTTACAGGCACTGGTGTCACGATTCTTAAAGGGACCTTGCCCTAGGCACATTAAACAACTGCAACATCCAGGGCACCTCACCCACCATCAGGCCTGGTCCCTATACAGAGAGTGCACAAGAGGACTATTGTGCCAGCCTCTCCATTACTGCTGTACGCTGCCCCGGGTCATCCTACAAACTGTGTGTAACCCATAGCAACCCTCGTTTGCCTAAGTAACCGTGACCTCACATCTCTATACCCTGCAGGTCTGCGTACTGCATAAATTGGCGTCACGAACGGGATTTACAGACTATTCCAACGCCATTGTGGAATTTAAAACTGTGTGCCATTAATTGCCATAAAGTGATAAAGCCCTACTTGTTTATTGAAAAATTGCTGGGCCAAGGGACTGTAAAATTTGCGGTGTGAAAACTATATTGCATGGACTGTTTGCCGTTTATTTAAGTCACCGCTTGCTGTCAGTGAATAGACAGCGATGTGCTCAAAGATGGCCGCTTAACCTGGCTAGATTATTAGTGCGCCTCGTTGTGCCCGTTTGGAGTGAAAAAGACAAGGAGAAGGTACCACCCAGCCTGCAAGGAGGAGAAACGCCGCCCTGTCTGGAAAGAGGATACCGCCTACCTGGAATCCCGGAGCTCCAAGAGGCCGCGCCTACCTTCTGACGCTGTGTGTGAGACTCCCGTCTGACGTAGCCACGCATCTCGCGAGAATTGGAGCGAGCACCGCCGGAGTAAGTACAAACTTTACTATTCACCGGCCTCTTCATATAACTGTACCGGGGAGGTCCCGGCCCTTGTCAGGAGAACGGGGAGGGTACCCCACTAGCAAAAAATCTGTCCGTCTTAGCTCCGGTCCGCTCCGCAGTTTCTTAAAGGGCCATACTCACTCCATCGCTATGTCCGCACCTGAAGAAGCGGGGCAGGCGGCCCCTGATGTGCCTACTGAAGTTCCCGCAGCTGATAATAGGGCGCCTGCCGCCGCGGCAGCATCAGGCCTGATGCCACTGATCATGCCGTATTATTTTGGGGCCCCCTGGTTCCCGCGATATTCCGGGAAAGCCCATAAATTAAAAGACTTTAAAGACCAGATCCTGGCCTTATTCCGGCTCCATCCTATCTCTGCTGAACAACAAATAGAGATCCTCCTAGCTCAGTTAGAAGGGGCCACCCGCAGGGAAGTCATGTCATGGCCCCATTCTGAAAAGAGTAGCCTGGAACAGATTTTTTATCGCCTCGGCACCACGTTTGAGGCCAGAACGGTGTCCGAAGTTAAAATGCGATTTTTCAGCAGGAAGCCACAGCCTGGGGAGTCGCTCCGCGATTTTGCTCTGTCCTTGCAAGAGACTCTGAGGGCTGTGGTCCAGGTGGACCCCAAGGAGGCCGAGGACCAGGACAGGACTCTTAGAGAGCAGTTCATTGCGGGTATAAGTACTGAGCATTTAAAGGGCCAGCTGAGGATGCTGTCAGCTCAACACCCCAATAGTGCATTTAAGGAGCTGGCCATCAGTATCCTAGGCCAAAACCCGGCTGCAGGTCCAGCAGCCTCCCCTGAACCCCTGGCCTGTCAGCCAAAGACTGTCAATGTGGGGCTGGCTGGAGTCAGTCAAGCCACGCAGGCTCCAGTAACAGATGTGGTAGCAGTACTAATGGAGCAGGTAAGCCATCTCACTATGAGCCTAGAGAAAGTGTGCAAGAAGATAGAGGAATGGGAGAGGCCATTGTTACTAGAAGATGAAGGCCCTTTTCCTCCAAGGCTCCCGCCTGCATATAAAGATGTATATCCCAAGGAACCTGATGGACGACCAAGTTACCGGTCTAGAAATCAATGAATCAACTGAATCAATGTGCTGGCAGTTAAACTGGCAAACCCTGAGGCAGAGGACCGCCCCTCGGGAGGTAGAACAGTAGATCCAAAGGATCCAAGCTGGATGCCCAGATACGTAGGATCCCGTCCAAAAATTAACATATGTATCAACGGGATACCTTTTGAAGCCCTGCTGGATACTGGGTCTCAGGTCACCACCATCCAACGACCTGCCTTTGACAAGTTCTGGGATTCAAGCCTCCTTACCCAGTCACCAGAGTCCTGGCTGGATATCATCGCCAACAATGGTAAGCCAGTAAAAGTCCATGGGTACTGGGAACCTACCCTTCAGGTGGGAGAAGCCACCTTACCACAGCAAGGTGTGATCGTGGTGCAAGCAGGAGATAAAGGAGGACACCCTGTGATCCTAGGGACTAACGTCTTTAAAAATTGTTACTCCGAAGTTCTTGAAGCTTTGAACCAAACTATATCTTCGGCCTCACCTGCTTCCAGAAGAGTCATTCAAAAGACTATCAGTGTGCTGTGTGCTCAGCAAAGGTTCGCCAACGGGAAAGGAGAAATCTGCACTGTCCGGATCCGGGATAACCGGCCGGTAATTCTGCCTCCAAATTCTCAAATCATCCTGTGGTGCCGTGCTGTGTTAGGGATCCAGGGCCAGGACTATCAAGCCCTAGTGGAACCTATCCAAATTGAAAATCACCCCTTCGTACGAACATCCAAGAGTCTGGTGACCGTGTCCCAAGGTAAAGTGCCTGTCCGTTTGATTAATTTTGGTGATCACCCCGTTACTCTTTTTAAGCACTGCCCCGTTGCTCAGCTTTTCCAGGTGTCTTTCCAGGATGTGATCCGTCTGCCTGCCACGGAGACGTTCCAGACCGCACAGAGCAGCAGCGTCACTGCCAGCGCCTCTTCAGTATCCTGGTGGGAAGAACTTCATGTGGGGAGTGAACCCACCCCGAAGGAGCAAATAGAGAGAGTCCTGAATCTGGTGAAAGAGCACCACAAGGCCTTTAGCAAGCACTCCATGGACTACGGAGAGGTCAGTGTAATCAAACACACCATACCCACTGGCTCTCATCCTCCTATCAAGGAGAGATACAGACCCATACCGCCTACTACCTATCAGTCTGTGAAAGAGATGATACAAGAGATGAAGGACTCTAACATAATCCGGGACAGTCATAGTCCCTGGGCTGCGCCCCTAGTTCTTGTCCGAAAAAAAGATGCAGCATAAGGTTCTGCGTGGATTATAGGAAAATCAATCAGATCACCCACAAAGACGCTTATCCTTTACCACGCATTGAGGAGTCCTTGACTGCCCTGGGGTCACATCAGCCTATTTCTCCACTCTGGACTTAACTAGCGGGTACTGGCAGGTACCTATGGCCCTAGAAGATCGAGAGAAGACCGATTTCACTACGCCTATGGGCCTGTTTGAGTTTAATTATATGCTGTTTGGATTGTGCAACGCTCCAGGGACATTCCAGCGGTTGATGGAGCGTTGTTTATGCCATAGGAACTTTGAGACTGTACTACTATACCTGGATGACGTCATTATCTACTCAAAGACGTATGAGGACCATTTAAAACACCTGGCTGAAGTGTTTCAAGTCCTTGTTAAATATGAATATATACTGGAACACCTTCCCAATTAAAATATACCTTTTAATAATAATCTATTAAAACCAGGTTTTAATAGATTATTATTAAAAGGTATATTTTAATTGGGAAGGTGTTCCAGTATATATTCAATTATTCTTCCCTTAGATATATTTACTGCTAAGCAGGTTTTTGATGTGGCCTTGTTAAATATGGCCTTAAAATTAAGCCGTCCAAGTGCCACCTACTGAAACCAGCCGTGAAGTATCTAGGGCACGTTGTTAGTGCCGAAGGAGTCCAGCCTGATCCTGATAAACTTGCTGCTGTCCGTAATTGGCCTACTCCCACCACCGTGAAAGAGGTGAGAAGTTTCCTCAGCTTTGCAGGATACTATAGACTCTTCATCCCGCATTTTGCTCAAATTGCGGATCCGATCCAGGAACTCCTAAGGGGGCATCCCAAGAAGAGTCCAAAGACTCCTATCCCTGTTGAATGGAATAAAGAACGGGAGATTGCCTTCCAGCTCCTAAAGAAAAAGCTGACTGAACCCCCTGTTCTGGGTTACCCAGATTATCAGAAGCCGTTCCACCTCTACATGGATGCCAGTAAAAGAGGCCTGGGAGCCATGTTGGCCCAGGTGCAGGACAACAAAGAGAGGGTGATTGCCTACGCCAGTAGATCCCTGAGGGGAGCTGAGAAAAACGATTAGAAATATAGTTCCTTCAAGCTGGAGTTCCTCGCTCTAGTGTGGGCTGTAACTGAAAAGTTCAAAGACTATCTTGCGGCCACTCCGTTTGTCGCCTTCACGGACAACAACCCCCTGGCGCATCTGAACAAATTAGGAGCGCTGGAGCAGAGATGGGCCTCAAGCCTTGCCAACTATGACTTCACTGTCAAATACAGAGCAGGCCGCTCCAATGATAATGCTGATGCCCTGTCCCCGCTTCCCACTACAGAAGCCCCAGAGGAACCAAAAGATGCCTGGGAAGAAGTGGAGATGCCGGCGTTTTACAACAAATTTGCTCAGCAGGATAATGTTTGCACTGAAAATCGCTCAGCTGCTGATTCTTCCTCATCAAATATTCCTGACTCCAGGGGTGAACAAGAAAGGTGGATTAAGCTCCAGTCTGAAAGTCCTCGGTGAACTGCTCGACTTCCTTACTAGTGGGAGAACTCCTGAGAGAGTCCGCAGGAAGAGTGCAGACCCAGAACTATTGAGACTGTGGCGACATCGCCACCAACTCTTCCTTCAAAAAGGCCTGTTGCTTAGAAGGAGTCTGGATCCAGTGTCCTGCGATAGAGTATACCAGATCCTCATACCACGTCGAGATGCCAGTCTGTAGCTGGAGATGTATCATAATCAGTCCGGACACTTCTGTGTGCAGAAAACGGAGGCCACTATTCGCAGGAGGTTCTATTGGATCGGGATGAGAGAAGACATTGAGAAATGGTGCCGGGAGTGCACTGCCTGTGCCGTGGGGAGAAGTGAACGCCATGACCAGAGGGCGCCTCTCCATCCTATCGTAAGTAAAACTCCATTAGAACTTGTTGCCATTGACCATGTGAAGTTGGAGCCAAGTCGCTCAGGGTATACTTATGCCATGACTATTATTGATCACTTCACTAAGTTTGTCGTAGCAGTGCCTGTGAAAGACCTGACAGCCAAGACTGCGGCGGAGGCATTCTGGAAGCATTTCCTCCTGCCCTACGGCTGCCCAGAGAGGATCCTCACCGACCAGGGGTCTGCGTTTGAATCCCAGCTGTTCCAGGAGATGTGCCTTCTACATAATTGCCAGAAGGTCCGGACAACCGCTTATCATCTGCAAGGTAACGGACTCTGTGAAAAGATGAATCAAACTCTCATTGAAATGCTGAGAGCAGTACCCCCTGAGACAAGGGGTAATTGGCCTACTCTGCTGCCACAACTCATGTATACTTACAATAATACCATTCACTGTTCCACCGGGTACACGCCCTTCTATCTGATGTTCGGCCATCAAGGGAGTTTACCTGCTGACCACTCCCTGGATGTACAGGTGCCTGATGTCATCAATGCACTACCAAAAACTGATTGGGTAGTAGAACATCAAAGGCGTCTCCTTAATGCTAAGGAGATTGTCCAAGAACGAATGGAAAATTCCCGGGAGCGACAGCAGAGAGACTATGACCTGGCTGCTCATTCAGGGCCTTTAGCTATAGGAGACATGGTGTGTTTAAATAACACCCGCCGAACCAGTAAATTGGACAGTAAGTGGGAAAGGACTCCCTATGTCATTTCAGCCATTCCTAATGCTGAGACCCATATTTATCAGATTTTCAGAGAAGATAAAGGCTACATTGAGCCGGAGTCTCCTGAGCCCGAGTTGCCAGCCCAGCCTGCTGATCCTATGCAGGCTGTTGAGAACCTGATACATGATAAAAAGCCACTTCATTGGTTCCTCACACCCTGGTTAAACTTGGTAGTACCAGCTCCCGTTCCTGCTGGTTCTTAATCCCAGGATGAACCCACTTCAGCTCCTGCTATTCCTCCATCTCAGGATGACCTGTCCCAGAGTGTACCTGAAAGAGCTCCAGAGCCTGTGGACTCCTCCAACCCTCCTGAACTAAGCCAGGAAGAATCTCCTCCAGTAAGAAGGTCCACACAGTCTACTAAGGGGCACCCACCTGTGAGATTTGAGGACTACATTATGGGCCAAGGTAGCCCCTCACGGGAAACCCCTGTTTAACCATTTACAAGACCCGGGTACGGACTCATTTTGTTCTTTGAGCCTCCAGAAACTTATGTTATTTTTGCATTTTCTATAGACTATCATTATGGACTATCCTGGTTATCCTTGATTCGCTGTACCAGATCAGCGCCCCCTGTTCCCCTATACTATCCTGAGAGAAGATAACAACGCCCCTTTTCACCGCACTTTCCAGTGGAATTGCTTGATATATTTATACTGCTAATGTGGTGATTACCGTATATGCCTGTTCTCCATTTTGTCTTTCAGGTTGCAGTTTCCAACTGGGCGGGCCCCTTATGTTGCGCCGAGGACGGGCAACGTCTCAGCAACGGGGTATGTAGTGTCAGACTAGGTAAAGGTGGGCACTACACAAGGGTTAATATGCCTATTGTATTAATGTGATGTTTTATGTCCATTTCTCTGTGTTATCTGGGTGTCAGGCCTGTTAGTGTTCCTCATTTACTACAACTATAAATCGGTGTGCCACCGTTACAGGCACTGGCGTCACAATTCTTAAAGGGACCTTGCCCTAGGCACATTAAACAACTGCAACATCCAGGGCACCTCACCCACCATCAGGCCTGGTCCCTATACAGAGAGTGCCCCAGAGGACTATTGTGCCATCCTCTCCATCACTGCTGTACGCTGCCCAGGGTCATCCTACAAACTGTGAGTAACCCATAGCAACCCTCATTTGCCTAAGTAACCGTGACCTCACATCGCTATACCCTGCAGGTCTGCGTACTGCAGTAACTCTAAGTACAGATGATGTAGTATAAGGCCCCAGAATTCAGAACACCTGCACAGTGTGACCTGAAGTCTGGGGCCAGGATGCGGCAGGGTGGGCCAAATTCTCAATCCACCCCCCAACCCTACCGTGAAACAAATATGTGTTTGGACATTACATACATCACTAAAAAATATACAGGGGAATACAGCACCACATACCTCATCTATCCAGTGACATCTCCTGTGATGTTTGATAAAGGCTATGTGTTAGCCGAAACATAACAACCCTTTGCACGTTTGTTCACCTAAGCGGCTCCCAATAAAGGGATTTTTTGTACTGGACATGCTGCCTCCATCTTCATTCATTGGACTGTACATCCAGGAGCCCTGATGGATCTAGGACTCCAGGGAGGCTGTTGCATTCCGGATGACCTTAAGTTTTGGTGAGTGCGACTCTACAACACTTTCTTTGCATCTCCTGTGATGTAGACTTTCCTCAGCATCTTCATTCGGAGATAAGACCGCCATGATACATTCTTTCAGCCGTGCCTCATCTCTGCAGAGTTTTATTATTATTATTTATTATTATATATAATGGCCCCCTCTGTATAATATATAATGGCCCCTCTGTAATATTAGGATATATAATGGGCCATTATATATCCTAATAATACGGAGGGGGCCATTATATATTATAATAATACAGGGGGGTCATTATATATAGTAATTATACAGAGGGTACATTATGTATCCTAATATTACAGAGTGGTCATTACAGGGAGTGCATAATTATTAGGCAAGTTGTATTTTTGAGGATTAATTTTATTATTGAACAACAACCATGTTCTCAATGAACCCAAAAAACTCATTAATATCAAAGCTGAATATTTTTGGAAGTAGTTTTTAGTTTGTTTTTAGTTTTAGCTATTTTAGGGGGATATCTGTGTGTGCAGGTGACTATTACTGTGCATAATTATTAGGCAACTTAACAAAAAAACAAATATATACCCATTTCAATTATTTATTTTTACCAGTGAAACCAATATAACATCTCAACATTCACAAATATACATTTCTGACATTCAAAAACAAAACAAAAACAAATCAGTGACCAATATAGCCACCTTTCTTTGCAAGGACACTCAAAAGCCTGCCATCCATGGATCTGTCAGTGTTTTGATCTGTTCACTATCAACATTGCGTGCAGCAGCAACCACAGCCTCCCAGACACTGTTCAGAGAGGTGTACTGTTTTCCCTCCTTGTAAATCTCACATTTGATGATGGACCACAGGTTCTCAATGGGGTTCAGATCAGGTGAACAAGGAGGCCATATCATTAGATTTTTTTCTTTTATACCCTTTCTTGCCAGCCACGCTGTGGAGTACTTGGACGCGTGTGATGGAGCATTGTCCTGGATGAAAATCATGTTTTTCTTGAAGGATGCAGACTTCTTCCTGTACCACTGCTTGAAGAAGGTGTCTTCCAGAAACTGGCAGTAGGACTGGGAGTTGAGCTTGACTCCATCCTCAACCCGAAAAGGCCCCACAAGCTCATCTTTGATGATACCAGCCCAAACCAGTACTCCACCTCCACCTTGCTGGCGTCTGAGTCGGACTGGAGCTCTCTGCCCTTTACCAATCCAGCCACGGGCCCATCCATCTGGCCCATCAAGACTCACTCTCATTTCATCAGTCCATAAAACCTTAGAAAAATCAGTCTTGAGATATTTCTTGGCCCAGTCTTGACGTTTCAGCTTGTGTGTCTTGTTCAGTGGTGGTCGTCTTTCAGCCTTTCTTACCTTGGCCATGTCTCTGAGTATTGCACACCTTGTGCTTTTGGGCACTTCAGTGATGTTGCAGCTCTGAAATATGGCCAAACTGGTGGCAAGTGGCATCTTGGCAGCTGCACGCTTGACTTTTCTTAGTTCATGGGCAGTTATTTTGCGCCTTGGTTTTTCCACACGCTTCTTGTGACCCTGTTGACTATTTTGAATGAAACGCTTGATTGTTCGATGATCACGCTTCAGAAGCTTTGCAATTTTAAGAGTGCTGCATCCCTCTGCAAGATATCTCACTATTTTTGACTTTTCTGAGCCTGTCAAGTCCTTCTTTTGACCCATTTTGCCAAAGGAAAGGAAGTTGCCTAATAATTATGCACACCTGATATAGGGTGTTGATGTCATTAGACCACACCCCTTCTCATTACAGAGATGCACATCACCTAATATGCTTAATTGGTAGTAGGCTTTCGAGCCTATACAGCTTGGAGTAAGACAACATGCATAAAGAGGATGATGTGGTCAAAATACTAATTTGCCTAATAATTCTGCACGCAGTGTATATATTATATACAGGGGGGGCATTATATATTATAGTTATACAGAGGGGGCATAATATATAATAATTATACAATGGGGCCATTATATATTATACAGTCGTGGCCAAAAGTTTTGAGAATGACAAAAATATTAATTTTCACAAAGTTTGCTGCTATACTGCTTTTAGATTTTTGTTTCAGTTGTTTCTGTGATGTAGTGAAATATAATTACACGCACTTCATACGTTTCAAAGGCTTTTATCGACAATTACATGACATTTATGCAAAGAGTCAGTATTTGCAGTGTTGGCCCTTCTTTTTCAGGACCTCTGCAATTCGATTGGGCATGCTCTCAATCAACTTCTGGGCCAATTTCTGACTGATAGCAACCCATTCTTTCATAATCACTTCTTGAAGTTTGTCAGAATTAGTTGGTTTTTGTTTGTCCACCCGCCTCTTGAGGATTGACCACAAGTTCTCAATGGGATTAAGATCTGGGGAGTTTCCAGGACATGGACCCAAAATTTCAACGTTTTGGTCCCCGATCCACTTAGTTATCACTTTTGCCTTATGGCACGGTGCTCCATCGTGCTGGAAAATGCATTGTTCTTCACCAAACTGTTGTTGGATTGTTGGAAGAAGTTGCTGTTGGAGGGTGTTTTGGTACCATTCTCTATTCATGTGTTTTTGGGCAAAATTGTGAGTGAGCCCACTCCCTTGGATGAGAAGCAACCCCACACATGAATGGTCTCAGGATGCTTTACTGTTGGCATGACACAGGACTGATGGTAGCGCTCACCTTTTCTGGCCTAAGAAATATCTCTAACTGTCCACGATGTGATTCACCAGGGGCTAAATTTCTATATATGTTTTGGTCCTGTAGAGAATTAAAAGAATATTGGGGAGCAATTGAGAACTTTATTAACCAAGAATTGAAAGTAGTTATCCCATGCACGGTAGAATGCTGCATATTGAGTGAAAGTAAATTGTGATGAGTATAAAAGGATTCTCTTGATTAAAATAATGTTTTTAGCAAAACTTTTGATTGCACGGGAGATACTCCAAGTGTGAATGCATGGTTAAACTTGGTTAGCAAGATTAAAAGATACCAAAAGATTCTATATAAACAAATAAATACTGAGGAGAAATGGAATAGGGTATGGGGGATTTGGAAGATATAAGTTTTCTTGCCTTTACCCCCTCATTTATCCCTCTTTCCGTCTTTTGGGATGGAAGGGATAGGAGACGTATCGCAAGGGGATGGAGGTTTGGGGGGAAGGGTTAAAGGGGGGGAAATAGAAAAATAATACTGTTGATGATTAATTCTTTGTATGGAACAAAATTGTTTGAATAAAATTTTTTAAAAAAGCTTGCTTCACTCATCTCTAATTATGACCATCACATATGTCATAGCGCAAAAACTGAGAAGCTATCTTGGGTGAAAAAGGGGTTAAGTGGACCTGTTAGTTTATGTTGGCCTAGTTGAGGCATATTATAAGTCCAGGTTCAAATGTTTTGGACAAATAGAGCAAAAAAATTATAATATTTTACTAATTATTATTATTACTCTACTATTGTGCCATTCCTGTATTAATCCTAATAGAAGTTTATGACTGAATTACCAACTGTGTGTTACCATCTAGGGTGGTGTGCTGTGAGAGGGGAGAGGGACGAACAGAAATCCTGTCTGTCAGTGAAACTGCAGGAGAAGAAGAGGCAGCTCTCTGACATCACGCTAAGAAGAGTCTGTCCAATTAGCAAAAATGAAGAGAGAAAATTTCGAAAAATGATATAGAGGGAAGGGGAAAAAAGCTCAAAATACGTAGGTTGCACACATTTCTGTCTATATTAGATCTCATATACACTATCAGCTGCCTAATACCTAATTGGGATTTTTGTCCTGTATTTATAGGTGACCCTTAACAATAGTGAGTTTGTTCTCACATGCTCTCTAAATGAATAAAAACAAATAAATAAATAAATAAATTAATTAATAATAGTAAAATCCAAGTTCATTTAGGTATGACCATGATGCCCCTTATAGAAAATGTATTTTTTAGAATGAGTAAAATTGTTGTATTTTACTAATTCCTTCAAATAATGTCCAAAAATAATCCAGGACAAAGCCTGTAAAAAGATGGGAACTTACCGAATAATGACTTGTTGAATGTTACAAAGTAATCACTTATATAGGAAGAGATTACGGCAGTGAAAACATTAGAATTTAAGGGGCTTTAGAGTTTCTGGGCCGAGAATGCCCAGAGAGGATCCCGGCTGCTTATTACAGAATGTTAATAGCATCTGTCACTTTAACAGTGACAGCTCTAAAGTGAGAGCACACTAATCTCTATTTGTAATACCCACAGCTTAAACAAAAATTTGCATTGATTCCTAAGCTTGGGATCAGATTTAACTGTCTAAAAATGTGAAGAATGTCCACTTACTGATCTACCGCCCAGCAGCTCATACTCACCTTTACCTGATCATCCAGTATAGCTTACAAGGTTGGGGGCAGGGGATCACCTGCAAGAGACATATTTACCCCTCTTACAAAGTTGATTTATTGTTTTCTGCATTGTGACTGCATTGAAAAATGTGATTGATACGTGATAAAGTGATAATGTTTAATACTGTACTGAATGACTACTGCCAAGTGTACACATTGAGATGAGTGGATTTCTTAATATTTGATTTGGGTCCGATTCACTCGAATCAGTCCAATTTTTTTGGAGTCTGAAAAAATTCAATCTTAATCGCAAGTGCCTTAATTGTCCTGAAAACGTGCTCTCTCGTTCAATTCTCCAATAACAAATCAACACAAAATATGAATTTGCTTGAACTTTCTGGAAAATTTGAGTTGGATTTAATGAATGTTTTGAATTTTAGAATTGATTTGCTCAATTCTATACACAAATAGTTTGGACAACCACTGGCACATACTGTAGGAGCTGGTAATCTATTGTCTCAACGATGACACCATTCCTGTGTTAGTTGATGACACCAGGAATGGTGGTCCTGGATGTCATCCAGCCAGAGCAGTAGATATCAGTTAAAAGGGGATATCTATGTGATGCGTAGACAAGGAGCCTTAGAAGTGTTATGCTACAATGTCTCTAGGTAGGGTTGATGAATGCTGCTCCATTGGCACACAAGCACCAAGTTCAGCATTGGACTGCTTTCCCCATAATCTAGACAAGGCCACGTAGACTCAGACTGGTAAAAAGTGAATGCCTTGAGTGGAAAAAATGAGGGAATCTCAGGTCAGAGACTAGATTGAGCATGCATGTGTATGAGGGGCTATGGAAGGAATAGCTGTTGGATAAATGAGCATTCAGCTGATAGCTTAGATGTCTGGCCATGTTTATATCTGTGAATGTATCTTTCTCTGCACCGCCACCAACAAGAGCAACAAACCAAACAACACCCAGAGAAGCCTCAAAACATGATATTTGGAGAAGACCTCAATGAGGCCCATGAAGAATATAACGCCATCTTCATCAAGAAGAGTGAAGCAGGATCTCATCCGATTTTAGGGTGTTGTGAGCTACAATATCAATCAAGGGAAATTTACCAAAACTGATTGCAGGATGGGATGTAGCATCTTATCTTAAAATATTGGAGCAGAATTTGCAGTTTCCAACGTGACAATGGTCAAAAATAGAAGGCTGCCAAAAAGTCAAAACACAAGTCCGTCAATGCTTCAGTGGCCGCAGTAGAAAAAAGTGAAAGTTATCAGCACAACTGAGCACATATTTTAATCAAATTGTGTAAGTCCACCTGCCTGACCTCACTCAGTTAAGTACCAACACTGCACAGTGTACAACTACAACAGGAGACTTACCTTTCTCCCTTTGTGTAGGACTACAATATGAGCCCAGGATAAGTGGGATCTTTGCATTTTAGCCACAAATTTGCATCTGTCCATTTAGTTCACTTTGTTAGTAAGTGCTGATAACTGTGTCTTTTGCATTATTTAGGTATGTATGTAAATGATCAATGTATCTCTGTCTATCTATCTATCTATCTATCTATCTATCTTCCTTTCTTCAAATTATCTATTTTCCATAGATCTATCTGTCTGTCTATCGCATATCTATTTGCCTACCTATCTTTATCTATCTATCTATCTATCTATCTATCTATCTATCTATCTATCTATCTATCTATCTATCTATCTATCTTCTGTTAATGTTTTTCCAACCCATCCAGTGAATAAGAGATTATGCAAGCAGAACGTACTACTATTTTTTATACTACTAGTACTACTACTAGTACTACTACTAATAATAATATTAATAATAATAACAATAATTTAATGTGAAGAGATGGCAGAACAATATTTGAAATTTTAGAAAGGCTCTAGCCTCTGGAGAATACAAATCTTATAGAGTCCATTGCCTGGATGTAGCAATAATAATAATAATAATAATAATAATAATAATAATAATAAATACAATAATAACTATAAGGCAGCTTATTCTTTAGATAAAACAAATATCTGTAATGTGATTTTCAACACAATCCAGTAAAATGTATTTTCTTTGTGTAATATCAGCGTGAACAATGAGGAGATATTCAAAGCTTTCTTCTATGTGTGAGCACTAAAGTCGTGTAGAAAATAAGGGTATGAAGAGTGACTGACAGCTGGCGTTATTTCATCTCTAGAAAAACATACATAACGACACATCCATACGCTCTCAGGCCAATAATACAGGCGATAATTGCTGCAGTCATTTGTGTGCATCTCCCCCTGGTTAGTGTGGAGCAAGATTATTTCAAAAGCCAGAAATACAGCTGTAACCTTTTCATTGCCAAATCCAGCTGTCACATTATGTGTCAGGCACAATTTTCTATCATTTTATTGGCCATGGCAATGCATACCAAAATTCCCTGAGCTTAGAGTTTATGTTTGATTATTTGTATTGGAATTGTAGAATGTGCAAAATGTACTAATCTACAAAATTGTCACTGAAAATACTGTAAATTCATGTTGTATTTTATACTGTGTTATGCTACTCAATACACTTTTTTTTTGTCTTTCGTTAACATCCGTTTCCGAATTTAAGTGGCCTCTCCATCAGTAAATCCTTGCAAAGTCGCAATGGCTCCTATATTAAAGATTTTCACAGACTATCAACTTTACACTCATTAGTTTTCCTTTTCATTTTCTGAGTAGTTTTCTGTTTGAATGCTTTGGAATTGAAGCTAGCTTTAGTGTTAATTAGAGATGGGAACATTTAGGTGCGGGGTGGGGAGTCAAATATGGGTCTATATTTTATCATATTTTTTTTTCTGAAATTGGAGATATGCTGTATGGTTTTGTTGTAAGAACTGGCAAACTTCTCAGGTTCATTTACCTGTCTTTTGGATCTAATGAGTTGACTTCAATTTTTGTCCACCTAAGCTTAGAGTTTTTATGTTGGCTAAAAAAAAGAAAAAAGTCCTTCTTGCATTGTTTTCCTTTCACTTAAGGGGGCTTTGTTCGCCATTTTATTGCAGTTTTTTAAGACAAAACAGGAATGGATTAAAAAGCGCTTGTTCCTTAGGCAATAGTGATGAGCAGCAGGGGCAATATTCAGATTTGTAATATTTTGCTAATATTTGGGCGAATATTCGCCATATATTCACAAATTTGAGAATTTGTTATCCCCAGTCATTATTTTCTTGATTGTGGAAATCGGCAATTGAAAAATTTGCAATAAAAATTTGCATTACGAAAATTTGTAATCAACACTACTCCTAAAGTCAAAGATATTGCAGCCTTCTCATTGGCCCACAAGCTAGAAGCAGGGAAGGATCATGTGTACTGACTAAAAAAAAAATCTTGAATATTAAAAATTCCGAATATATAGCACTATATTCTAAATATTCGCGAATTCTTGAAGTGCCAATATTCGGGATAAAAATTCGCAATTCGAATATTCATGATCAACACTATTGGGCAATTGCAATCTTTTGGCAGGTTTAAAAATCATCGCTTGACGGTGGCAAATCATGCTGTCTAATTACAGTCTGCTGCTGGCAAACAATAATTCAGTATGGAACGAGGGATGGTATAAGCGATCGCTCCTCCCCATACAGCATGTAATAGCAGTGGTCTCCTCCACTAACAAGAACGCTTCCTTCCTGACAATCACCTACAAAATCTGTTAATATTAATACAGCCCTTAGAGTAAGGGCACACAATGCAGCTAAATACACATGGTCAAGCTCGACCCACCCATCAGAATATGGCTGTACAATTTTGCAAAAAAATCAGGCTGCTGGTGACCACCACGGGTGAGCAGGACTTGGCCTTGTGCTTTTAATTGTACCATTATGGTATTACCCTTAGTACATGCATGTATACTACAATTGTAGTTAAAATGGGAAAATATTGTTTAAAAAGCCCTATTTGGAATTGAAAAATGGCTTGTCCATGTTTGTTGAGTAATGGTTGGATACATTTTACCAGTGGAATGCTGCGACTTTCTTTGGATCTATTAATGGAAGTCCATTGAACCAAGACTTTTTCTCTGGATACCCTTATATACTTTCTTGTCTCTGGCAGGTGCTACTCTATCTCTTCTTTTTTGCTTCAAAGAAGTCTGCATGCAGCCCAGGGATCAGCAACCTTCGGTACTCCAGCTGCTGTAAAACTACAACTCCCAGCATGCAAACATGCTTAACTGTTCTTCTAACTCCCACAGAAGAGAATGAAGCATTCTGGGAGTTTCTGAACAGCTAGAGGGCCGGACATTGCTGGTCACTGATGCAGCCATAGTCTCAGATGGATTAACCCTGCGGTGCATTTGATCTTTTGATCAGGGGTTTTCTATAGTTAATTGGCTTACAGCCACTGTTCACCTATTATAAATTTGGATGTGATTTAGGTTTCTCTCCAAACATTTTATACTAAGTACTACTATAGGAAATATGGTGTCAGAACTAAGTGTCAGAAGTCATACAGTTATTGGGGGGAAAAAAGGACCATCAAATCCAACTAGACTGAATGTTTTTGAGAAGGCAGAGTGTGATTCTCTGCTGCATGTAAAGCATCATCCTGCTGACCAAAAGTGACCTGCTGACCAATAGTGATCTGCAGACCATAGCACAATGATTTTATTGCCGGAAGACAGGACAGCAACGTCATCTCTGATGCAGTATGTGATAAATGAAGGGAGAGACTCCAGTCAGCAAATGTACTGCCAAAAAGAAACTCAGCTAGTAGTGGTCTCAAAATTTAAGTAGCAGTTTCCAAAATGTTTGTGATTCATGACAACAAATGAGTGTATGCTAAGATAAAGATTATTAACGACAAATTATGGTGCGGATAAGTATGGAGTTGGACTCCTAAGCTGACTACACCATGAAAACATACCAGTGGTTCAGAGGTTTAAGCATTATTGCCTTACAGCGCTGGGTTCCTAGGTTCAAATCTGAACAAGGACAACATCTACTAGGTGTTTGTATGTTCTCCCCTTGTTTGTCTGGATTCCTTTTGGATATTCCAATTTACCTCCCACATTCCAAAGACATCTTGATATGGAATTTAGATTGTGAGCTCCACAGGGGACAGCAAATGATGATAATGTCTGCAAGGCACTGCAGAATATGGCAGCACCATGTAAGTAAAATAAATAACCAAATAAAAAGTACTACCCTCTGGTTTGCGTCTTTGTGACAAAAGATTGATACTTCAGTAGCATAATTACCAAAGAAACATGCCGAACTTTGCAAGAACAACTTGAAAATCCTCCACAAATTACTTGATAGTGTTGATCGCAATATTCTAATCGCAAATTTTTAGCGCAAATATTGGCACATTCGAGAATTCGCGAATATCTAGAATATAGGGCGATATCTTCATAATCGCAAATATTCTAGATTTTTTTCCTCAGTACCCATGATCCCTCACTGCTTCTTGCTGATGGTCAATGAGAAGGCTGCAATTATTTGACTTTAATAGTAAATTTGATCGCAAATTTTTGTATTGTGAATTTTTATCGCAAATTTTCCGATTGTCAATTTTTGCAATCAAGAAAATAATGACCGGAGATAACGAAATTCTCGAATTCGAGAATATATGACGAATATTCGCCCAAATATTTGCAAAATATCGCACATTTGAATATTGCCCCCTGCCGCTCATCACTAGGTATTAAACCCAATAAACATTTATGGATCAGTTAAAGCTCAATGTGGCCATATATTCCAGATAGCTTGGAAAACAATCTCAGATTATGCTGGGGATACATGGGGATCCTCAATGTTGACACAAATCTGTAGAGTCTACAATGGCATAAACTCCACAAGTTTGCCCAATGGCTGCTTTTCATTAAAATTGATAGCTAATTTAGAAGAATTCTAGAAAATTTCAAACAGTAACTTTCACTAGTGGGCTACGACTTTTAAGACCCACTGGTATATATGTATTTGTCCATATCAAATTATACAGTGAGACAGTCATATAATGGTATAATAATATTATTTAGTGCAATGTAAAAGAGCAAGAGATGTATTTTGTAGATGAAATACCTTGAGAAATTTATGACTAACACTTTGAACCTGACAAAGTGAATCCATACTGTAGTTGGGATTCTTATGGATATGATAAATGGATGTGATGCTGTGATCATCCGGACTGACTCCTTGAAAGAAAGGTTTCTACAGAATTACGTTAGAGCTGCATGGCCATGTACTAAAAAAAATAATAATAATTGAGACTTTTGCTGTATTGGAATACTTTCTAGTAGTAAGTATTCCTATACAGCAGAAGTCTCATATATTTATTTTTATTTTATCCGTGGGCTGAGTGGTATCTGTTATGTCACGGACGTTCCTTGACAGGTGGCAGGAGATCGATGAGACGGGCAGCACGTGGTTTGATCTGACATGTTTTCCGTTTGGATCAAATGACGTTCTGTGTTGTTTCTGGTGCATGCCACAGCTTCTCCCGAGGTGTGGCTATTGTGGTCATTTAAAACCTTCTCTATTTATTGTTGTTTCTCCCACTATTCTATGTGATTTATATCTTCTGTTGGAAAATTACCATTGTACCATGCTAGTCAGTAAAAAAAGATATATAAGAGATTAATAGTGGTTGATACATTTTAATGGCTAACTGAAATGATTATGACAAAATTGTAAGCTTTTGAGAGACTACTCAGGTCTTGTCTTTGGGCCTTGTTTTAACACAGCATCTGATAAATTACATATTTATAACACAAATACAATGGGATAGTGAGGCAGATGAGACAATTGATGTAAAGCAGATCAATATGAGTGGAGGAGGAAGCAAACATTTGTAGCAGTAACTTGTTTTAGCAGTAACAGATAAGGAGCTTGAAAGTTTTACTGTCCCCTGATATATGTCCAGTTCATGAATATGATGAACCCAGGAGGTCTCAAAGGTAAACTTCCTAAGAGTTGTAGAAAGACATAAATCCATGTGACACATTCATCTCTGATCTCAGCATGTCAAAGGTTAAAATAAGCGTATACTGCAGACTATCCTGTCCTTCTTAGATTAGAAATTTACTTTTAATTTCAAGACTTTCATGTCTGTGATGATGTTGTGGTCATGGCTGCAAGAATCTTTCCCTACAGGTAGACCATTGCTTTCTTCTTTTATTGTGTGGCGATTTTTTTTTGTTCTACGCTTTTGACCAGTAGGACATCTGGTACATATCATCATGTAGACCCCATTTGATGTGGTGCAGGAGTAGGTATATGGGATCTTATAGTTATTTTGTGTATAAATATGTGATTCTTCAGAATACTGTGTTATAACGTGCCTGAGATGAGACCAAGTAGTCTCGAAAGCTTGAAATTGTCTCATCTTCTTTTCAGTTAGCATTAAAAGGAATTAACCATTAATGAGTATCATTTTGATTTTATCATCCAGTCTTCTGTCATCTATCGGGGAGTTATTATTAGTCTGCATTTGTTGTCTCATAGTTGCTCACATATATCTTCCCATGCAACCGATATTTAATTCTGACCTCTACTCAAGTTCTGGAGGTATCTGAAGTATCAAAGAGCATTTGAATAAGATCTAGGGGTAAAAGTGACCACCATTATAGGTTGAAGTCAAGGAGGAAAGGGATGCAAATTAGCTCTTAACAAGCTCTGCTTCTAATGCCACCAGATATAAGGCAGCTATCCTTTAAGTCAATGTTCAGCTCTTTAACTAAGCCTTGAAACATGAAATTGGATATTAAATAAGCCAGCAACCTTATCAGCTGTAGACAGCTGTTTTGGGGTGATTGCCCCTCATCAATGCAGAGCAGAGAGTAGTGAAGTCAAGTTCTGCAGTCTTTGTTAGAGTATCACATTACCACAGCTGAACTGCAATACCAGACTCAGCCTATGGTTAGTTTTTGTATGAATTAGTAACCCCAAAAAACCTCTTTAATTTAAAGGGGTCTGTTGTAGTTTTGGGGAGAAGTTAGAACCATTGACTCATCTATATAATGTAAAAGTGGAGCCATATTCTGAGTTATGAAAAATGAATATATGAATGATTATTCATCTTTCATTCAATGTCATAACTGCTCTTTAAGGATGCAGTTAATATAAACATAACCATAATGGGATGATAAAATAATAAAAATGCTGTATTAATATGATTTTTTTTTTTCATTTCATTAATGTCATACTCCAACTGCATTAACTTTGCACGCATTTGCAGCTTGAACTTGTGCACTCTCGAGCTGCATATAGAAATACAAAATGTGATGGGAGGATGGTAAATTAAAGATAGACTTCGTTATGAATTATCCAATCTGGAAAGTGCTTGATAACAACAGCAGCTTAGAAGGTACATTTATTCTTGCAAAGCTGCACTGTGCAAAATACCAAAGGCACTTCTCAATTTAATAAAAAGAAAGAGGTATAAAAATGCAACTATTCATTGCGGCACAAGCACAAATAGAAAGTATGCAAGAGCAAAAAGGAAAAAAAAATTAAATAAGAGGAACATAAAAAGAAAATGTGCACTACCTGCTCAGGGGCTGCACAGTACTCTGTGTGTCTATATTTAATACCTCCTTAGCAGCTGTACTAAAACGCCGCTTCACTTAATAAAAGAAAGCACATGCTAAAAAGATCTCTCATCATTTGAAATCACTCCATATTAGGCTGTGCAATTTAAAATACTGGAGTGGTTCACTGTTTCATAAAAAGCCTCTGCTTGAGGGTGGTCAATTTCTAGGTCTGCTCAGTGTAAAGCGTTTTCAAATTGTTAGTTTCATTTTTATAAGCACTTGGAATTCAGTTCTAAACTTCAGCGCCTTTAAACATTTAAAACACTTGAAAGAGTTTTGCTTGCAAAAATTATATTATATTCTCTTTTATAAGGGGGGAAAGAAAGGATCAAGGATTATGTTATGTTCATTTTATAGGCGTGTTGCACAGGTGAAGTTTCTTCTTTTTTTTTTTTAGATTTTTTGCATTTACAGGGGCAGTTGGACACATATTCACAATGACCCTAAGTCTTTATATTATTTCTAATGATGTGGACAGCGTCACTCCAATCAAAGACACCCAATGGGTTTATCAACAGGTCAAATATGGCTGACCATATCAGCTTGTTCAGCCAACAGCTACAGTGTCTGGCCTGACGCCCAATGCACACACGTGCTCAGCTTGGCCATGAGTACATATGTTCTTACTTAAGGTGCATTTAGACACACCAATAATCGCCCAGATTATCGGGAACGACCATTACTGCGAATGGTCGTTCCCCATCATCTGGTCGTCTAAATGTGCCTCCGATCACCACGCGTTCATCGGATGATCCTGTCATTCATGCAGCCACCACCGATCATGTTTTTAGACAGCAGATTGTGCGGGCTAAACAGTGATCTGCTGCTCAGAAGCCATGATTTTGTATGAAGATGTCCTTATACAATGAAGTAGATCACTGCATGTAAATGAGCAGTCTCCTTCACTGAACGAGCAGCCAACTGTTGGGAAGAAACACTCAGTTGGCGCAGTCTAAATCGACCTTTAGGGTAAATGCACATGATCAGCATTGCGTATGGATTTTCCGTGCAGATTTGCATATACATTGTATTCTATGAGAATTTTAAATTCTCATGCACACAATGTGGATTTTTATCTAATGTATATGACCGCTTTAGCCTAGCAGAATACCAGAGGATGGGCCCAAACAGTCATTAAAAATCCAGCAGAAGACAATCCCATTCTGAGGTGACTTAGGAGCCAATGACTAATCTATAGGGCCTATTTCTTATAAGTTTGTTTACATATAACATATTAGATCTTTTTGATGATATGTCCCATGTGTAATTATTGGAATAATATTTGAGATGTTATTAAAATTGAACTTATTTTATTCAGATGGAAGATGCAAATAATTTTTTTCTGGTGGGCCAAAGGAACCACAGTTTGATACTGTTCAACTATCACTGATTCAGTGGCATACCTCTGTCAACTTATAATTTTATGTGTGTAAGAGGCATATTTAAAAAAAAATTTTTTTAATACATCTATATGTTTTCATAGCATTTTCGTACTTCAGCAGAAATATAGAACATGGATATTTTAAGTTACACATTGTATAAAATAATTAAATAATACACAAATTGTGATCTATGCAATCAGTTGAGGTATAACTTGAAGCTCCTGGGTCGGCATAAATACAAATTCCATACTAGACCTCCAAGCATCATGTGTCATTCATACTAATGGTTCCTTCTTCTATGGCAGAGGTTCCTTTGGGCCCTCTCAGATATCAGGAACACCCTTGATGGCTACAACCATGGAATTCAGATGCACATTTTCTTTACTGAGAAAGAGACTAAAGAATGCCACAGTTTAAGTGATATTAAACAATGAGTTGAAGACCTGTTCTGACCTGGTTCTTATGGTTATGCTATATAACAACCTCAAATGTCTGTAGTCAGTTCCTTATAGTTTTTAGGATCTCTGATTGCTATTATTTAATAGGAATCTTAATTGTTTACCGCTAGTGGAGAAACATTGGTTTTGGTCATCTGATTATCACAGAGGTGCACAGCTCATTAAAGTACAATTATCAAACTGTGTGTCATAAAGAGCCATGCACCTTGGTGTCCATCACATGACCACAGTCAGGTTTTTATCCCCTGGAGGTAATCTGTGAAGGTTCAGAATCAAAGCCAGCAAGCAAGTTAAAATCTGTGATTAATTGATACCCTTACTATACAAAAGTGTACACTTTTTCCTAATACAATAAATAATATTTATTTGCTAGAAATGGAATGCTCTTTCAAGGTAATCTTGAATACATGTCCTGAAAGGTATAATAACTTGTCCTCCAGCACACAGTAACATCAGCCAATGTCAATGTCACCACAAAGCCTGCAGATGTAAAGAAACTAAAACAATCAATTTGCTTTGCCCAAAATAACTTGCAAACATATATTTCATATTTCTGCTTTATTCCAGTGGTTACCATGCACCTATGACCTCATTGATGATATCACAGGATTTCCAATGGCAGATGAAACAAGTACATGTAAAACATGTCTACCCTGATAGGACCAGTGGTCTAAAAAAGGAAACTAAACGGGATAAGCCATAGTCTCACCCCCTACAAAAAAATGTAGTTGCTCTTTGGACTCATACATATCATTGTTAGATATCCTCTATGACAAAAACAGATAGTATTACAATCCATAGAAAGCATGAAACTGGGCGGCACTGCTAAATGTCTCTCCAACAGGTAATGGCTACCTATGTGCCTTGTCATGTACACAGCATGCGTGGTGCTCAGTCCATAATATCAGTGCATCAGATCCACAGACGATAAGTAAAGAAAGGAGGGCGGCACTCACCACTGCTGTAGACAGTTCCTTTATTCTTCATACAAAAACAAGTACAAAAAGTAGGGCTGGGGCAGACTTACTCTTACAGAGAACGCCAAGAGGTGACATCCGTTTCGCGGCTACCACGCTTCCTTGGGCCGCTGACCTCATCGTGCAAGTCTGCGCCTCCTTTTAGGTCATTATGACAACCGCAGGTAATGACACTATGACGCTTATTGGGTGGGTTAAAAACAACATACACTATAAACAAACAGTTGGTTAGTTCTAAAAAATAAATTTCATATAAAAACACTCATTAAGACCGAAGGGACCCATGGCAGCCGTCCGAATAATTCATCTAGCTTCCTTTTGTAATAAGAAGCGGTGTCTATCCCCACCGTGTCATGCACCTTTGCTAATTTGTACTTAGCTACATTTGAGGACAAGTATATCTTTTCCATAAAAATCCTGTATCTGTGCTACATGCAGCTTTTCCTTCGCTACGTGGATGATGTTTTTCTTATATGGTCGGGTACCGAATCTCAGTGTGGGGAATTTGTCTCCCTCTTTAACGCAACCAATGATAAGAACATGAGATTCACTTTAAATTATGGTGGCACATCCTTGGAGTTTCTCAATGTTTTTGTTACTGTAAGGGATGGGATTCTCAACACTGAGAGCTATCGGAAACCCACTGCCACCAATTCTTTATTACATCATGACAGTTTCCATCCGCCTAGTATTAAAAAATCTGTTCCTTATGGTCAGTTTACTAGGCTGAAAAGAATTAATAACACCAAAGAGGGGTATATGAAGCAAGCTCAAGACAGGTTGCTTAGAAGAGGCAATCTTGAAAAAAGCATAGAGATAGTCATGAGCAAAGTGGATCAATTCACACAAGACAGTTTATTAAAAAGCGGTGGAAAAAACAGATGCAATGAAAAGAGTGAGGGTAGGTTCATGTTCGCTTTTAAATTTAGCCCCGCAGCGGAGCTGATTAGGCATGTAATTCAGAACAACTGGGATATCCTTCAGGAAGTGCCATACGATAAAAGATAAATTGTTGAGAAGTCGTCTGTGTAAAGAAAGCAAGTAACTGGTTAACAGACAAAAGACCACGAGGAAATTACAAATGGGGCAATTGCTCATATTGTAGATACAACTGTCAGGAGAAATTTTTGATGTTTGGGGGCATTCAGCATAAAGTATCCCAATTTATAACGTGCAGAAGTAATTATGTAGTATATCTAGTGTTATTCCATTGTCGGGCCTTTTATATAGGTAAAACAATAAGACCCTTATATGAAAGGTTTAGAGAGCACATAAATTCTGTAAAAACAGGGAAGGGATGCCCTAGGCTGATTAATCATGTACATGAGACCCATGGAGGCGATCCGAATTGCCTTACATTCACAGGTATCGAGTTAGTTCCAGGTATGTCACACGGTGGAGATAGACACCGCTTGTTTTTACAAAAGAAAGCTAGATGGATTATTCGGACGGCTGCCATGGGTCCCCTCGGTCTTAGTGAGAGAAATGACCTGAGTGTTTTTATATGAAATTAATTCTTTGGAACTAACCAACTGATTGTTTATAGTGTATGCTGTTTTTAACCCACCCAATAAGTGTCATAGGTCATTATGATGACCGCAGGTCATGACACTAAAAGGAGGCGCAGACTTGCATGATGAGGTCAGTGGCCCGAGGAAGCGCAGTAGCGCAAAACGTCCGTCACCGCTTGGCGTTCTGTGTAAGAGTAAGACCGCCCAAGCTCTACTTTTTGTACTTGTTTTTGTGTGAAGAATAAATGAACCGATTACAGCAGTGGTGAGTGCCGCCCTCCTTTCTTTATTTATCGTCTGTGAAAAACAGATAGTATATTATTTCTGTACTGTGACATTACGGTGTATTATACCAATACTGTGACATCAGTTTCTGCACTATGCCTCTACTGTGACTTCACTGTATACATGTTACAGTGGAGGGTTGCCGCTGCTGCTGCTCTGCTCACTTCTTCAGGTGGTCTGGACCTGCCTCGCACTGTCTCCTTACCAGAGTGCTGGCAACAGGGCTCTCTCCGTCCCTCCATGCAGCCCACTTTCCATCATGATCCATGGAGGGACAGAGCAAACCGTCCGGCTCTTAAAGCACACACTCACCTTGATCTTCACCAGCCAATGGCACCCCTGGAGTACTTAAGGTACCTACCCTAAACAATAGGTCCTATTGATTCATAACTTCCTGCAAAGGTGTGCTGTCTCTGTTGTCTGCCAACTATTTGTACTGGATCCTGACCCTCCACTGCCTGACATGACCTGTGCCTGCCCTCTGTATTGATGCTTTGTTGCCCTCCCTGATCTCAGATTTATTACTGTATAGCATGTACTCCACTTGCCTGACCTCTGGACTGTCCCTGACTACGATTTCAACTGACACCCCAGTGCTCTAGTGGCCTGCCCCCTCTGACCCCCATAGGTCAGCTGTCTATCATACACAACCTACTCCAGGAGGTAGCAGCCTGGAGTTTCTCCTGCAGTGAAGTCCAGATACCTGAACATTGGTTAACGGGCTAAGAGCCTGCCTTAGCAATAACGAGATGGAATTAAAGCCCTGAGTTATCTGCTGACTGCAATCTCCTACATCTTATAAGCGATCCCGGCCAGGGGGGTACTGTCGCAGGCGTCTTGAGCTTAACCTGTGGACAGCCCCCTAGTGAAGTGAGTGGAATGTTATTTGTTATTAGTTGTTACCAAATGTAACACTATTTTATTTCTCTCATTATGTTTTATCCTAGCATTTTATTCCTTTTAAGACTTGTTTTGTCTCATTTAGCGGACGTGACTAACCCCCACTCAGTGGCGTCGCCAGGGGGGAGCCAGAGGGGGCCATGGCCCCCCCTACATCATGCTGTGCCCCCCCATCTGCCCCCCCAACTAAAATGCCCCCCCCCCCAAGTGAGCCACTGCAGCCGCGTACAGGGAGATGAGCGCTTCCATTGCGCTCATCTCCATAGTAATCTGCCTGTGCTGCGGCAGTGCAGGGGAGGGAGAGGCGTGTCCCTTCTCCTTCCTCTGATAGGCTGCCGGCCTAGTGCCTGCAGCCTATCAGAGGCCGGCGCAGGCGGCGCGATGACGTCATTGCGCCGCCTGAGCCATACAGCTGACATGGAGGTAAGTATAAGTGTTTTTTTTTACAATCTTGTTACTGTCACAATAAGGGGGGACTTGTTACTGGCACAATAAGGGGGGCCTTGTTACTGGCACAATAAGGGGGGCCTTGTTACTGGCACAATAAGGGGGGCATTGTTACTGGCACAATAAGGGGGGCCTTGTTACTGGCACAATAAGGGGGGCCTTGTTACTGGCACAATTAGGGGGGCCTTGTTACAGGCACAATAAGGGGGGCCTTGTTACTGGCACAATAAGGGGGGCCTTGTTACTGGCACAATAAGGGGGGCCTTGTTACTGGCACAATAAGGGGAGTACTATGGAGTCATCTACGGGGGGCACTAAGAAGGGGTATTTTATACTTGCAAATTATGGGGGACACTGAGGCCATCTACTGGGGCACGATATATGGGGCATTTTATACTGGTACATTATGAGGGGCACTAGGAGGAAGGGGGGAGAGGAGCACTATGGGGCATTTACTGGGGGCACTATATAGGGGTATTTTATACTGGCACATTATGGGGGCACTATGGGGACATTAGCTCAACTGGGGGCATTACAAGGGGGTATTTTTTGCATTGTCACATTATAAGGAGAATTATTTCTACTGGGGGGGCATTATGGTGGGCTTTATTACTCCCCCATGGTATGACCCCCTAGTAGCAGCACCAGCCTCTCTCTGCTCTGCTATCCCTCTGCCCCTTCTCCAAATCCTTATTATGAAATCTTTCTCATTAGGATAAAACACAACATCAGCTCCACCGAGCCCCCGGCCAAAGTGTTGAAGTGGCGTCCGAGATCCCCAAGGGCCAAGCCAAGTTACTGTAAGTTTTCTTGTGAAATATGTTTATGTTATACACATATAGCATACACTGTGCCACACAATGTACAGTATACCGCTACACTGTGCCACACAATGTACAGTATACCTCTACACTGTGCCACACAATGTACAGTGTACCTCTACACTGTTCTGTGGCGGCGGACAGAAAATAATCTGGAAGTGCCCCTCCCGAGACCAGGCTCTGCATCCGCCACAGTTTAGAAATGTCAAATGTACACTCCTGTGAGAGGCGGGGAGGGAGATCTGTGGATGACACTGTTATGGAGGGGGAAATGGGGATGACACTGTCATGGGGTGGATCTGTGGATGACACATATAGCATAAGATGCTATATACGGTATGTGGCATCCACAGATCCCCCCCATAGCGGTGTCATCCACAGATCCCCCTCCCTATAAAAGTGTCATCCACAGGTAACTAGGACATGTTGAAATCTGAGTGATTTTTTTTTTTTTAAACCACAGACAGCAGGACTTTTCTTCCCTGTTGCGGTTTTAGGTATTGGGTAAAGTATCGCAGCATTTCTAAGCGTACTTGTGTAAATGTATCATTGTTATAGCTGCCCCCCCTACTTTTGTCCTGGCCCCCATTGTGCCCCCCTAAAATTTGAAAGCTAGAGACGCCACTGCCGCCACTCTCTGACAGAAAATGTATTTCTACCTCTTATATAAACAGAAGAGTCATTTATTAGAAAAATTAGCATTTATATATTCATACATTTGCTATCCAATTTGGGGAGTGGCACTATTTGTTGATATAGGTAATTTGGAATTCAATAGTTACATTGGTTCAAGTTAAGACCACTGCTGGATTACATATATTAATATTTTTTTCCTTTTTTTTTTTCTTTTTTTTTTGACAAAACCCTTTTAACGTGTTAAAACCAGGGAACTGCTGGAAAAACATCCTCAGGAGTAGTCCAAAGTCAAATCTTTTGGTAGGTCAGCTGTCAATAATACACAGACTACTCCAGGAGGTAGCGGCCTGGTGGTTCTCTTGCAGTGAAGTCCAGATACCTGTACATTAGTTAAAGGGTTAAATCCAGGGAACTGCTGATATAACATCCTTAGGAGTAGCTCAAAGTAATATCTTTTGGTTGTCACAGTGGTTTTACACTCACTTCCATGATAGTATATTATTCCCGCACTGTGACAACACTACTGTCTGTGCATTAACCCTGTACTGTGACATTAATATGGGGAAGATTTATCAAAACTGGTGTAAAGGAAAACTAGCCTAGTTGGCTATAGCTGCCAATCAGATTCCACCTTTTATTTTCCAAAGTAGCTCTGAAAAATGAAAGTTGGAATCTGATTGCTATGGGCATCTAAGCCAGTTTTTCTTTAGACCAGTTTTGATAAATTGACCAATTATAAATGTTTCTGAACATGTTGCTGAAAGTGGTCATAGCTTTACTCAAAGTTCTGCTATGGGGTCCCTGTCATCTGTCTATCTATCTTTCTATCTATCTATCTATCTATCTATCTATCTATCTATCTATCTATCTTCTATGTAATTTATCCATCCATTATTCATCTTATATCTTTTTATATATCACTATCATTAGATGTAGACATTTTTAGCTTGATAGTTAGCGCATTAAGTAAACAACTGCAGCAAAGCAATAGCCATTGAAAAGCATGGAGTAACATATCTTTTCTGATGCGCTGTCAAAATAAAGATGTCTATCTATCTATCTATCTATTGTAGGGATTAGCTCTTATCCGGAGGTCATTCATACAATGATCTTCATCCACCGCAGGATTAGGGGACAAATATTGCATTTATTTAGAAATTCTTCGCATACAGGACAGTCCAGTTACACACCACTGGGTAGGGTGAGGTTCCCACATACACCAAAACAAAATAAATACCTGCCCGGCTGGGCCCTGACTAAACAGATGTATTCCCTGACTCACCTCTAAGCCCCGTTCACACAGGTGAAGTACATGCGGCTTTTCCCACCTTGTAGTCCTCCAGCCCCTAGGCTGTGCAAATAAAAAGTCCCTTGGGGAAGCTAGGCTCTCTAATCCCACCGACTAGGACCCTGCGACCCATTCCCAGGCGTCGCTCTGTGCTCCCCAAGTCCTCCAGCCCCCAGGCTGTGCAACAACACCTTTCCAGGATCTCACTCTTCTTTGACTGAAAGTCTGAGCTGTGTTGTTATCCCCAGACTGATTGTACACCTGGTGTAATAGGGGTGTGGACCGCACTATCCACCCCTTCCTTGCCAGTCACCTCTGTGAGATCTGTGACTATCTCACATACCCCCCCCCTTTGTTCAAGCCCATAGGGCTCGTGAACGGGCATCGTCCTGGCCTACAGTCTTCCCCTTATTCTGCCAGACCCAGGACAACAGCGCTTGGTTTGTCACCCTCACGAGTTTATTACAGAGCTGACACGGCCTCTGGGATTTTCTTGCCCACCTCATGAGCAGGTACTCTCTTCTTATATTTTCTGGCTTCTGCACAGGCCCCTCACATCCTTTCTTAGACTGCGGCAACTCTTGCCTGAACTGGTCCCAGTCATGGTCGTGTCCCGACCCTTTCTCTTTTTCCTTGCTGAGCTCCTTCAGCAGAGCATGCTTGCCCCAGCTTGCTTCTTTTTCAGCAGTGGTTTCCTCAGATTTGGCCTTAGTTTCAGGGTCTTCTGCTTCTTCAGTGGCTCATCCCACTTCGGCAGACCCCTCTTCCGCCTTATCCTTGGTCTCTGGAACATCTGAGGATTTCTCCCACTTCAAAACCTCGGCCTCTGTTTCTTTGGAGTCTCCATTCACTTTATTAGCCTTCTCATCCTTCATGGACATGGCATCATATCCTTGCCTTCTTAACTCGTCCTCCTCTTTCTTATCAAGGTTGGAGGCACTGGGGACATCGGCATCTTCACCAGACTCGTTTTCTGGCAATCCCTCCAAAGGTTCACCAATTTGTTTAAGCTCTAGGATAGCCGTCTCACAGTAGTAGACACAATCTGCATGCTGGTCGTCTGTCTCCTGGTATTTCTTCTCCAGCAGACCGCTGGCTTTCTGTAAGGCACTGATGGCAGAGGGAACATCTTTCATGCCCAGGTCCTGGCTACTCATTGCCATGAGTCTCTTGGCCTCTGTATTCACATCAGCCCCATCAGCAGGTGTAACATCCTGAAGTATGTCACTAAACTTCTGTATCCCTGCTACAATAATGTCAGGTATATATGTGTATTTCCATCTAGTGTAATCTAACTGTGCATTGCCATGATATGTATTTCCATGCCTGTTTCATAATATTGCTGTAATTTTCCATGTACACCAGCAGGTGGCAGCAATGTGTTTAGTTCAGTTTAGTATAGCTAGACTGAAATAGTTCATTCCAGTGTTTAGCTCCCCCTCTTCTAGGAGCAGAAGTGGGCTGGTCCCACGCCCTGCAGCAAGGGAGGGAAGAAACCAGTTAGATCCAGTGTGTACCAGCCCCCCTGCTGGGGAAGGCGGTGTTGGTAGGAGCTCCCAGAAACAGGGATCCCAACCTAGGATCCAAGCCTCGGCTGAGGCCTCAGGATCCCTCTTCCCAGCCTGAGTCCCTTACCTCAGTGCTGGTGGACAAGCAAGCAGCCACCTCTAGATCTACAGATCTCCAGGAAGCCATACCCTGTGAGCAGAACTGTGAGTGTTTAATCCAGAGACCAGGAGAAGCCAAATACCTCCTCAGCTAGTCAGGCCCATATCAAGCAGACTACAGACAGAGCAGAAGATAGATACCTGCCAGATTCTCTAGGCATATGACAAGAAGCAGAATATATATAATAATTCCTGCCACATATTGCCAATACCTGCTGGGACCCAAGACTATTGCTGTTTACTTGTATGGATTCAAGCTGCATTAAGTAAAGACGAGTTGGATTATATTTCCTGTCTGGATTGCATTTATTCCTCAATTACTCCTACTAACCACACTCAATTTATTGCATGTGAGCCAGGATACAGGAGTCCAGCCGTACCAAGGTAGGAGACACCGTTGACACAATACCTACTACACAGAGACATTATCCCCCTCTGGCATTCCTCACTTGGTACGTGAGCTATCACATCTTAAAGGGCCCTGCTACAGTACCTGCGCAAGCTGCAATTGGCGTCACGAACTAAGAACTATTAATATTGCGCCAGTGTGCATCTGCCCCAATCCGGCTTACTGCACGGGCTCAGCAGAAAGATCTTCCGTCTTCTCCGCCTTGGTCGGCACCACGGCGCACCATCTCCAGACCCATTCTTAACAGGCTCTGGCTTAGACTTCTTTACCTCATAGACATTCTTCCCGACATCATCTTTTGAGCTTATGAGACCTTCCATCTCTGCTCGGAGTTGCTTGTTCAGCCTCTCACATTCATCTCGCTCCTCAAGTGCATCTGCAAGGGATTGAGCCAAGGAGAGTACCTTCTGTTCCAGATGCTCTTCACTCTGCTCTGCTGCAGCCGATGTAGGAGTAGCACTATTCTCTTTTGGCCACCCTGTGGGGGTTCCACCCAGGGTCCCTCTAAGCACTTTGGTGGTGTCTACTGCAGTCTTCTTAAGCGAGTCTGAGAAGACAGCTAGTCCCTTCTCTACCATATCTAGGGACCGTGTGGAGAGAGAGAAATCTTCAGGATTGCAGCTGTACTGACGTGTCAGGTCATCTACCCCTGCCTTGGTATGGGTCTCAGATACTAGGCTGCCGTCTCCCCACTCAGCTCTTGTCACGTCAGGTATAACTGTTGTCTGGTCGTTACTAGTGACCGCCTGAATTTCGCAATACCTTGACCTTGTAGCTTCCCTCTCTGAGTTGCTAATGGTCACAGCACATGCATCGCCTATCTCACTCATGTCATTATTAAAGCTGACCTCTAGGGACACTGCCGAGTTAATCCCTACTTGGGGCATTGCTTTATTGCCCATAAAACACTGTGGAGACTGCATGTCCACCTCTGACCTGACAACAAGCTGCAACGGAAAAGGCATGTTATCATCATCACATATTTCACATGACATCCCACTTTCATTATGCATTTCCGCCAACTTGGCACAATCACTTTGCACCTTATCAGCACCATAGTTTTCAATAGGCAATATTCTTTCCCCACGGCAATCAATGTGCAGCTCCCTTAGACCTTCATTTAAACGGGCAAGTATAGGTTCTGCAGGAGTTTCGTCACTATCTGCAGAAGTGTCTACCTTACCCCACAACAACGAAATGATATCACAGCCCAACATCACATCATATATGAACATATTTGTAGCATGAGGTCCCCAAGACCCAGTTCTCACTGGAGACTCCCCCTCAGTGAGAGCCACCTGCACTTGCTCAGGCCCTCTTTCGGGTGCCTGGTTCAAATTATAGGTCACACCAATTTCGTCTATCTTGCACCCGAATTCACTAACCATAGAACCCTGGGGAGTCTGCTTATCTGCACCTAGTACATGTGGTACACCTTCTAGCATTGCCTCACTTATCTGTACGTTTATCACAGCCTGCAAATGAAAAGGAGGGTCATCCTTATCACATAGATTACATAACTTTACATTTTCATTAGGCAATGCAGATAATTTGGCACCATTGGTTCTAGTTGTCACCATAGTCTCACGTCCGGTGGGAGCTATCTGACAGTCCTTTTTAATCACTTGTCTGTCCAGCATATTTACAATTATACCAGTCTTCTCTGGGTTCCTGGTACCACGACCAATGGCAGACTCCTTACTGCAATCGTTGCTACTGGAAACCACATGGCCTGGAGTCCGGACCTCTCCCGGAAGGTCACTCCAGGCGCACCCTTTAGGACCTTGTACACCATCAAAGGAAACAGAGGCACTCCTGAGAGACACACCACTCTCCACCTCTTTATCTTCCCGGCGGTTGCCATTGGCAATGGCACAGGTTCGCTTTTCTCCTGAAACTCCAGACACACCACCGACACCTTGGATGTTTACAGAAGGTCCACTCAGCGTTGGAGAATTTTTCTTGCGGGCTCACTGCAATTGTGCCCTCAACGCCTCCCGCTCTACATCAAAACACGCCATTTCACTTGGGCCATAACCCAGCTTCTTAGCCAGGTTTTCGTGCCACTTTATATTCTGCCACCATCTGGCATATTCCATCATAAAAGTTACCTTAACAGACATTTTCGGCAACCAAGTCCGCTTAACCAGAGACCCCAAAAAAATAAAAATGTTTTTTTCCCAGTCAGTCTCTCTCACCAGGCTTCTGGCCCTTTAAACTCCACACAGCGACTCCTTTGCAACCCAGCAACAAGTGTCCAGAACAGCACGAGCAGCACCTTCTCCTTTTGGTTATGTTGTTGCCCCTAGCAACCACTTTGCCCCTAGGACACTTTGCCTCTAGGACAATAAGAAAAAAATATTTTCCATTACACCTCAGGTAAGACCCCCAATGTTAATCAGACCTCAGCTGACAGTCCATATCAGACCCCCAATGTTAATAAGACCCTCAATCAGACCTCATATCAGCCCCCAATGCCATATATCAGCCCCCCAATGCCATATATCAGCCCCCAGCCTCATATATCAGCCTCATGTATCAGCCCCCCAGCCTCAAGTATCTGCCCCCCAGCCTCATATATCAGGCCCCCAGCCTCATATATCAGCCTCATATATCAGCCTCATGTATCAGCTCCCCAGCCTCAAGTATCTGCCCCCCAGCCTCATATATCAGGCCCCCAGCCTCATGTATCAGCCCCCAGCCTCATGTATGAGCCCCCAGCCCCATATCAGCCCCCTAGCCTCATATATCAGCCCCCCAGCCATCAGCGCAAATAAAATAAATAAACTTACCTCTCCTGCTCCTGGACGCTGCCGCTCCTCACCACCAACGCTCTCTCTCCTCTTCCTGGTCCTTGGCTTTCAGCTGTGAAGGCTGCGCACAGCGTGAGGTCACACTGTGTGCAGCCACTGCACAGCCGACAGCCAAGGACCAGAAAGCACTGATGCCAGTGAGTACAGAGCTTTCACCGCTTCCCGTTCCTCCGATACTAATCTGCGGTTCCATTATGGAAGCGCTGATTAGTATTCACCCCATAAGACTCAGTGGCATTTACCCCCCACACTTTTGGGGGGGGGAAATGCGTCTTATGGGACAAAAAATAATTTATGGGCAGTGGCCAGCGGGGATCAAGAGGTAGCTGCCTTTGGTCCACCAGGAGCAACTGGGCCCGGGGCAGCTGCCCCTTTTGCCCCGTGTTAAAGACGACCCTGTAGCTATTTATCTATCTATTCAATATCTATCTACATGCTATCTATCTACATGCTATCTACCTGTTCTGTATCTGAAAATTAGTCCAATAAAAAGCCTTAGGTTAAAGTTCCAATTCAAAGTAAACTGAAAAGTTGTAACAAGCGACAAAACTTAGCTCAGGAAAACTGTAGGGAATGAAGAAGACATACTATACTTGTGTTCAGATACACAGGGTATTCATTGTGGCACAAAGGTGGGCAAATGGTCACATCAGACATCACACACATCCATTCAGGCATCTAAAATATATTCACGGCTTGAAACGGTATCTCTCTATTATCATGAAAAACTCTGAATGTTTAATACAAGTGTGTAACTAATACTTTAGGGAATATACTGTGAAATAAAAGACGCGCCGTATCTCATGAGGCAGAGACATAGGCTGCTTAGTGTCACTCAAAACGAACAGATGATCATGTTTTATTAGATGTTGCACTTTGGAAGATTTTCTTTTATTCCTCATTGGCCTGCTGTCTTTTGTCATTACAATTATATGGTCGATCTAATGAATCCTTATTTGCAACACTAGAACCTCAATTTACATCAGTTTGTTGCCCCACATTGGGAGTTTTTTTTTTTGCTTCCATCATTGTGATGCAGATTAAACTCTTCACTTACACTACTTTTAATTCATCCGTCTTCCTCTTGGAAATTCATGTACCACTCAGCTATATCATTAGTCTGACCTGAAGCAGATGCTTTGTCTTTCTCAAAGGACTAAGACAAAACAGTCATATGTGTTAGTGGCTTGTTCTGCAGTGCATTTCAATGGGGCACAAGCCACCCATATGTAGTCATTTGCACATTTTGTTGCACTTAGTCGTATGGCTCATTGTAGCAATGGTTTGCATTTGTAAAATGGAAGGTCAAGAGGCAACATACGAAAAAAGGAATTAGACAAGAACCGTAAAAGCCTATTAAAATGGACATAAAAAGTCATGTAAAGTAAAGCGGTGTTGAGGTCTTAGTTACATCAGGACCCTGGTTTCTGAGAGGTCCAAAGGTCCCTCCACCATATAATAAGACATCAATATTATACATGACACATGGTGGGTGGGTGTTACACCCACCCACCATGGCCACACAGTTGTGATTTAATGTAACCAATTGTCTGATTCAGAGCCAACGGGTTCAGCAGGCCCGGCTGAGAATACACCAGTGAGTCAAGATCGCACACAATGGGGTGCCAGAAGTGAAAAGTGAAGCAGAGAACTTTTTGGGGTGTATTGCTATTGCTTGATTACCAGTTATGTCAGGTTGTGCTGGTGATTTTAGCAGGGGGGGAGGAGGTAAAACACATCGACTAGATGTTTGCTGGTGGCCAATAGGGGAGCCCCAAATGAATTCCAGGAGACAGAAGGATGATCAATAAACTTGCAACATTCTTAGTGGTTAGGGTGGGTTCACATATGCATTGTATATTCCGTTATACCATTCTGTTATAACAAGAATGGAATGCAGAAGGGAACCCTTTAGAGGCATTCCGTTTTGATCCCCCTTAATAGAGTTGTACGTGCACGAATAACAGTTCTGTCTTGTTCCTTTATGTAAGATGGAAAAAAAGTCCTGTCGACAGGATTCTTTTTCCGTCTTACATAACGGAACAAGATGTTATTGAGCTGCTACCTCATAGTCCCATTTTCCGAATGAAAAATATGGGGGAAAGACAGCTGTCACACTATAAAAATACAATTTAGAACCCTGCAATTTCCATACCTCCTTGAAGGTCCAGGAAAACCATAAAAACCCTGTATGACACCCCTATGAAATTGGAGTCATACAGAAGTATAATAAGGCTGCCATTCCAGTATTTCTTAGAATTGTAAAATCCCTGGTGGTCTTGGGTAGTGAAGGGGTTAATTGTAACTTCCATAGTGGTTTAAAATAACTGGTCCATAGTGGTTTAAAAGAACTGGTAAATTCAGGTCACCCTTAGGCCTCTTGCACACGACCGTATGCCCTCTGAGATATACAGTCCATGAGCGGACCATCGTGTGCACGGCAGCACACAGCATCATAGATTACAATGATGCTGTGCACGTCGGGCCGCCCGCGGGACTATTGTCCCGCACTCATATGATCATATGAGTGCGGGACAATAGTCCTGTGGGCAGCCCGACGTGCACAGCATCACTGTAATCTATGATGCTGTGTGGTCCCATGTGCACGATCAATGCCGCTCCGGGACATATGGCCCGCTTACGAACCGTATATCTCGGAGGGCATACGGTCGTGTGCAGGAGGCCTTAGGGGTCCCTTCCTAGAACCTAGCGGCCCTGAGCCATTGCCTGGTCTAACAACCCCTAATGCCAGCCTGGAACTTAATTTTTCCTCTATGTTTCATCATTTCATAGAGAACGAGAATAGATAATTCCATATGCAATAGTTGGGTTAGATCTGAAGAACAATTTATCCAGGGACAAAAATTTGCATGGCATTTAACGAATGGTATTGAAAGTTTTTTTGTTTCAGCTTCCAATGCCGCAGATGTCATCAGTTGGACTGCTCATTTCCATTGCGGGTAAATGAAGCAAAATTTTTAGCTCTGCAGTGCTATTCATGATAATAAATGTAACCACTCCATTAATATTCACAGAAAAATTACAAACTACTAGTAATTCTGAATATACTGTTAAAGGCTTCATCTATGGTTTTATGTCTAAAAGCTGGTAAAACTGTAATTTGAAAATTAAATGTCTAATAGTCGGATAGCTCTCAGAGTTCTCAGAAACTTAAAGAGGATATGCCGTGATTGATGTAAAAACAAAAAATCAGACATCATATAGTACATGACAATACCATTCTAACAAAGCTAGAACCAGCCCTGTACCTCACATGGATCCAGAGATCTCCCCATTCATTGCTCCAATTGCTCTAGATTATCTTCAGCCTGAAAGCTCAGGGGACATGTCCTTTCTGCTGCAGCTCTTTCCCTGTGACTGCCACAGCTTCTAACAGAACATATGGCTGGTGACAGTTGAAGATTCAAACTGAGCGAGTCCAACCAGGTCAGTGACAAGGACACAAAATAAGGGAAAGAACAAAAACAGCAGGTGGGCGCTATACAGATACATTTTATTGAACAGCTCAGTGGCTACACAACATTTTTAATTACATGCAATTACAATGAGAGTTACTAGGGAGTTACTAACGGGCATAGAACTGGCAGATACAGAGAGTGAGGTTTAAGAGTCACATGAATTTATAGGTAGTGTTGAGCGCGAATATTCGAATCACAAATTTTAATTGCGAATCTCACCACTTCAAGAGTTCGCGAATATTTAGAACATAGTGCTATATATTCGTAGATCGCAAAGATTGTAATCATGAATTTATCGCGACTTTATCGCAAATTGATCACGAATATCAGAACTTAGCAACATCCGTAGCAGCCAATAGGAAAGTTGCCTACCCCTTAGTGTTGATCGCGAATATTCTAATAGTGAATTTTTATCGCAAATATATTACATTGCCGATTTTCACAATCAAGTAAATAATAACTGGGGATCACGAATTCTTGAATTTACGAATGTATGGCAAATATTCAGCAAAAAATTTGCTAAATATCGCAAATTCGAATATTGCCTAAGCCGCTCATCACTATTCATAGGAGGGATAAAATCTACGTTTTGTTCCCCTATGCCGGCTGGAGGGATTTTTGATATTTTTCACCAACAGGTACTAAAAGAAATTAGGGCACTAGTTTATCCTACTGTCCTTCTGCACAGTAACAATCAATAAAAAAACTTCATTTATAAATATGTCACGTATGATTTTCTCTCTAATCTTTTGGCCGAGAAGTTAATACCAACCTTTCCCACTAAGCCCTCATGGTATTTTCTACCTGAAATACATAAGTCGCCGGTCCGACCCCCTGGTCGCCCTATTGTGGCGGGGATCGGATCAGCAACTGAGCCCCTGTCTACATATTTTGACTGGCTACTCAAACCCGTGTTAAAAAAGGCTCCAGCCCATGTACAGGACACTAATGATTTTTTATTGGCATTAAAAGATTTCCACTGGCAAGAGGGATACAGTTTAGTCTCCCTCGATGTGGAAAATCTTTATACTCGTATACCACATGGGATGGGCGTAACTGCAGTAATGGAAGTATTAAGGAACATGGGAAGGAGTGATCTTTTTGCCACTGTGTAAGGGAAGGCTTGGAATTTGTATTGGGCAATAATGTATTCAGATTTGGAGAATGGTTTAAGCAAAGAAATGGTACGGCCATGGGGACTTCAGTGTCCTGCACTTTTGCTAATATATACTTGGCCAGGTTTGAAGATAGGTATGTTTTTTCTTTGAACAACCCTTTTTTTAATCTTATATAAAGATCTTTTTGAGATATGTATATGATGTTTTTCTAGTCTGGTCGGGGAGTGAACTACAATGCACAAAATTTGCTGCTTATTTGAATTAAAAAATGATATGAACATGAAATTCACTTCCAATTATGGTGATCAGGGTTTGCAGTTCCTGGATGTGGCTGTCGTGGTGAGGGGAAACGAGTTGCTCATGGAGGGCTATCGTGAGCCCGCGGCGACCAACTCCTTGCTACGCTACGACAGTTTTCATCCAGGAAGTGTGAAGAAATCGGTCCCTTATGGGAAATTCAGCATATTAAGAAGAATAAATAACACTAAGATCGGGTAAGAAACACAAGCTATGGAACTAAAGGAAAGATTAATAAATAGGGGTTACCCGAAGAAAGTTCTAGAAACAGCCATAAAAAAGCTGGAGAGTTTTCCCAATGGGATTTATTTAAAAAACTAAAAATTCTAAAACGGGATGGTAGTTTGGAACAGTACACCAGGAATAGACCCATAATAACACTTCGAAAAAGTCATACAATAAAAGACATGTTGGTGAGAAGTAGATATGTAGAGAAGAAGAGTAAGAACTGGTTACAGGGGAATAAACCAAAAGGGAATTTTAAATGCGGTGATTGTGCTTACTGTAGATATAATGCCCAAAATAAAATGTTACACTTTGGAGGTGTTTTTCATAAAGTGGAAAGTTTTATTACCTGTAAAAGTACGTACATGGTGTATTTAATAATGTGCCAGTGCGGTCGATTTTACATAGGTAAAAGCATCAGATGTATTTATGAGAGATTTAGGGAGCATATGCATTCCATAAATTCCGGAAAAGGCTGTCCGAGGTTAATAGAACGAGAGATGCACGGAGGCGATGCAAATTGCTTGAAATTCTCGGGCATAGAACATGTACTGAGTCCATCCCAAGGAGGATATAGGCATCGCATGTTATTGCAGAAAAAAGCGAGATGGATTATTCGCTCGAGGGCTCTAGGTCCATTAGGTATTAATGATAAGAATGACCTCAGTGTATTCCTTTGAAGTGCTCAGTTGTATATAGCATTCTCTTTGTCTAAATGATGCTTGTTTAAATAGTCTTCTTATGAAATTATACTTGTTTGTATTTGCTATGAATTAGCGTCACATGTTTCCGTGGCAACATACCAGGGGATATATAAACGAGCATTAGAAGAATTGATTACGTCAGTGGCCAGAAGAAGCGCGTTTGCGCAAAACAGCCGTCGCCTTATTGCACTGCATGGAAGTTTGTCCGCCCTTCCCTTTTGTATATATGTCTTCATAGACGAATAAAGGAACTTTTTTTTAACAATGGTGAGTGCCGCCTCGCAGATTATCGCATATTGTGGAATTTATCGAAGACTTTTTGTTGGCTGAGCACCACACACCTTTATACACGTGTACACGGAGTTGCCTAATTACCTGTATCTGAGGTTAAGGCTGTGCTGCCCGCTCTTCACTCTATATGTATTATATGCAATTACAAAAGTATTCAGATCCAGGTGTTGGTTTGAAACATGTAGAATATGCTTCTTTTAAAGGGGAAGTCCAGTGAAAATTAAGTCCAGTGAAAATTATATTTTGACATGTCACAGAGAAGATTATATTGGTGAGATTTGTGATCTAACGCCATTTCACAAAAAATAAAAAATACAGCTTTCCTTTAAGACTTTTTAACTCACTTATCTGGGGAACTTTCTTCCCTTTCCATGGGCATGCAAGAGCTCATTACATGAGACAATCAAGTGCCCACATCTCCTAGGAATCTTTTCATAGAAAATTGTGCCTGCATCTCCCCTGAATAGAAAAGAGTCTCTCATATATAGCCCCAGATGAACCTATAGTAAGTGATTTCCTTCCACTGTAAATTAGAGAGATATAGCTAAATACTTCTATGAATTTAGAGATAAGGATGAATGACTGAAAGGTGCCAAGGCCACTTCATGTGTTTCTCTTTGATATCTCTGTATCAGCACTTAGAGAAGCAAAACAGAATGGAAGCTACTGAGCGTATCAGTCCACCTCTGAATGCAGGAGAAGGTGGACCATAAGGATAAACAGCAGGGGGTGCTACCAGAGAGGAAAATGTAATCTACATAAAAACCTAACTATTTTATATGTATATTGAAATACTACTTCATTTGCAGTACCCTACTCATTGCAAAGTAATAGTTTTTGTGGTATAACCGATTTAACGATAAAACTTTGGATAGCTTTAGCAACACCTATCATTGAACAGTCATAGTCATGTGATCTGCATTTTATTGCACTAGAAAGCTGCATGTTCATTCAACTGTATGAATATTTTCTGCAAATTAGTAGTGGAGCCTTCTAGCGAAAGGTATAAAAAGAGAAAAATCCTATTGTGATTTTGTGAGAGGCTCTGTGCATGCTACCTTCCAGCCCTTTGTCAGTGGTATACATAGTAAGGATGAGTGAACCAGTTCGGACCAAACCGAGTTCGGTCTCAACTTTGCTATTTTTTGGACGGTAGACAAACCCGGGTTAGTTTTGGATAAATCCACAGAAATGGTGCATGGGGCCATTTTACTGCACATGTTGGTGGGAAAAAAGCTCTAGGGAGAAAGTGGCAGGCAGCCTGGATGAGCCAATCAGTGCTGCAGCAGGCAGGGAGGTGCCCTAAGAGAACGAGCAGAACTCCATTCTGTGCTGGGCTGTGATTGAGGGTGGTTGGGTGTGACAGTGTCTGCCAGGGAAACAATCTTAGGGAGTCAGGGAGAGTGAAAAATGTATCAAGAACAGTCAGAAATCAGTCAAGCTTATTGCCAGGGACAGTGAAGGGAAAGGCTAGGATTCCAAAGAAGAATTGTGTGTGTTGTGTACAATAGAGAGAAGCAGGACAGCTGACAGACAGGGAGAGAGGAGACAGGGCCTGTGGCTGTGCCTGCTATCAGGAGTGCAGGTGCACTTTAAAACCAGCTACATGCAAGCAAATACTTTCATCCCCCCCCCCCCCCCCATTTTCACAGAAATTCTTTTTTTTGTGGCTTTCAATTTAACTAAGCTGCACATATACGTGATTACTGCAGCAATACCCACGGTGTGGTAGCAATCTACCTGTGTGTGTTAGGTTGAAATTGAGTGTCGAGTCTCAATTGTCTGTTTACATATTTTCAGTTTCAAAACGGTTACAATTAAAAAAATATTTTGGGGGGGAGGCGGGGGTCGTTCAATTTAATTAAGCAGTATATATACATGATTACTGCAGCAATACCCACGGTTTAGTGGCAATATACCTGTGTGTGTTGAAATTGAGCGTCAAGCTTCAATTATCCATTTACATATATTCAGTTTCCACACGATTAAAATTTTACATAATTTTTTTTTTTTTATTGGGGGGGGTGTTAAATTTCTTTAAGCAGCATATATTTACGTTAAATTACTGCATCAATACTGACATTTTCTTGCAGTCCAGGCAGGCAGATTTCGATGACTAGACCTCTTCTTGCTCCCGGTGACCCATCTTGCCACTGTTGCTGTCTGTTTGTCTGCCTAACTATCATTACGTTCTGTGCAGCTGCTGCATGCTGTAGCCTGCATCATGACACTAATGTCTTTCAATCATCAGTTTACGTGTATTCAGGTTCTACATGATTAAAAGAAAAAGAAAACATTTTGGTGGGGGGGGTTTACATTTCTTTAACCACTTAAGGACCACAGGTTTATACCCCCCTAAAGACCAGGCCCTTTTTTACAAATCGGCACTACACTACTTTCACCGTTTATTGCTCGATCATGCAACTTACCACCCAAATGAATTTTACCTCCTTTTCTTCTCACTAATAGAGCTTTCATTTAGTGGTATTTCATTGCTGCTGACATTTTTACTTTTTTTGTTATTAATCGAAATTTAACGATTTTTTTTGCAAAAAAATGACATTTTTTCACTTTCAGTTGTAAAATTTTGCAAAAAAAACGAGATCCATATAGAAATTTTGCTCTAAATTTATAGTTCTACATGTCTTTGATAAAAAAAAAATGTTTGGGTAAAAAAAAAAATGGTTTGGGTAAAAGTTATAGCGTTTACAAACTATGGTACAAAAATGTGAATTTCCGCTTTTTGAAGCAGCTCTGACTTTCTGAGCACCTGTCATGTTTCCTGAGGTTCTACAATGCCCAGACAGTACAAACACCCCACAAATGACCCCATTTCGGAAAGAACACACCCTAAGGTATTCGCTGATGGGCATAGTGAGTTCCTAGAACTTTTTATTTTTTGTCACAAGTTAGCGGAAAATGATGATTTTTTTTTCTTTTTTTTTCTTACAAAGTCTCATATTCCACTAACTTGTGACAAAAAATAAAAACTTCTATGAACTCACTATGCCCATCACGAAATACCTTGGGGTCTCTTCTTTCCAAAATGGGGTCACTTGTGGGGTAGTTATACTGCCCTGGCATTCTAGGGGTCCAAATGTGTGGTAAGGAGTTTGAAATCAAATTCTGTAAAAAATGACCTGTGAAATCCGAAAGGTGCTCTTTGGAATATGGGCCCCTTTGCCCACCTAGGCTGCAAAAAGTGTCACACATCTGGTATCTCTGTATTCAGGAGAAGTTGAGGAATGTGTTTTGGGGTGTCTTTTTACATATACCCATGCTGGGTGAGATAAATATCTTCGTCAAATGCCAACTTTGTATAAAAAAATGGGAAAAGTTGTCTTTTGCCAAGATATTTCTCTCACCCAGCATGGGTATATGTAAAATGACACCCCAAAACACATTCCCCACCTTCTCCTGAGTACGGCAATACCAGATGTGTGACACTTTTTTGCAGCCTAGGTGGGCAAAGGGGCCCATATTCCAAAGAGCACCTTTCGGATTTCACAGGTCATTTTTTACAGAATTTGATTTCAAACTCCTTACCACACATTCGGGCCCCTAGAATGCCAGGGCAGTATAACTACCCCACAAGTGACCCCATTTTGGAAAGAAGACACCCCAAGGTATTCCGTGAGGGGCATGGCAAGTTCCTAGAATTTTTTATTTTTTGTCACAAGTTAGTGGAAAATGATGATTTTTTTTTTTTTTTTCATACAAAGTCTCATATTCCACTAACTTGTGACAAAAAATAAAAACTTCCATGAACTCACTATGCCCATCAGCGAATACCTTGGGGTCTCTTCTTTCCAAAATGGGGTCACTTGTGGGGTAGTTATACTGCCCTGGCATTCTAGGGGCCCGAATGTGTGGTAAGGAGTTTGAAATCAAATTCTGTAAAAAATGACCTGTGAAATCCGAAAGGTGCTCTTTGGAATATGGGCCCCTTTGCCCACCTAGGCTGCAAAAAAGTGTCACACATCTGGTATCGCCGTACTCAGGAGAAGTTGAGGAATGTGTTTTGGGGTGTCTTTTTACATATACCCATGCTGGGTGAGATAAATATCTTGGTCAAATGCCAACTTTGTATAAAAAAATGGGAAAAGTTGTCTTTTGCCAAGATATTTCTCTCACCCAGCAGGGGTATATGTAAAATGACACCCCAAAACACATTCCCCACCTTCTCCTGAGTACGGGGATACCAGATGTGTGACACTTTTTTGCAGCCTAGGTGGGCAAAGGGGCCCATATTCCAAAGAGCACCTTTCGGATTTCACAGGTCATTTTTTACAGAATTTGATTTCAAACTCCTTACCACACATTTGGGCCCCTAGAATGCCAGGGCAGTATAACTACCCCACAAGTGACCCCATTTTGGAAAGAAGAGACCCCAAGGTATTCGCTGATGGGCATAGTGAGTTCATGGAAGTATTTATTTTTTGTCACAAGTTAGTAGAATATGAGACTTTGTATGAAAAAAAAAATAATAATAATCAGCATTTTCCACTAACTTGTGACAAAAAATAAAAAATTCTAGGAACTCGCCATGCCCCTCACGGAATACCTTGGGGTGTCTTCTTTCCAAAATGGGGTCACTTGTGGGGTAGTTATACTGCCCTGGCATTTTCCAGGGGCCCTAATGTGTGGTAAGTAGGTAAATGACCTGTGAAATCCTAAAGGTGCTCTTTGGAATATGGGCCCCTTTGCCCACCTAGGCTGCAAAAAAGTGTCACACATGTGGTATCGCCGTATTCAGGAGAAGTTGGGGAATGTGCTTTTGGGTGTCATTTTACATATACCCTTGCTGGGTGAGAGAAATATCTTGGCAAAAGACAACTTTTCCCATTTTTTTATACAAAGTTGGCATTTGACCAAGATATTTCTCTCACCCAGCATGGGTATATGTAAAATGACACCCCAAAACACATTCCCCAACTTCTACTGAGTACGGCGATACCAGATGTGTGACACTTTTTTGCAGCCTAGATGCGCAAAGGTGCCCAAATTCCTTTTAGGAGGGCATTTTTAGACATTTGGATACCAGACTTCTCTCACGCTTTGGGGCCCCTAGAATGCCAGGGCAGTATAAATACCCCACATGTGACCCCATTTTGGAAAGAAGACACCCCAAGGTATTCAATGAGGGGCATGGCGAGTTCATAGAATTTTTTTTTTTTTGGCACAAGTTAGCGGAAATTGATATTTTTAATTTTTTTCTCACAAAGTCTCCCGTTCCGCTAACTTGGGACAAAAATTTCAATCTTTCATGGACCTAATATGCCCCTCACGGAATACCTGGGGGTGTCTTCTTTCCGAAATGGGGTCACATGTGGGGTATTTATACTGCCCTGGCATTCTAGGGGCCCTAAAGCGTGAGAAGAAGTCTGGAATATAAATGTCTAAAAAATTTTACGCATTTGGTTTCCGTGAGGGGTATGGTGAGTTCATGTGAGATTTTATTTTTTGACACAAGTTAGTGGAATATGAGACTTTGTAAGAAAAAAAAAATAATAATTCCGCTAACTTGGGCCAAAAAAATGTCTGAATGGAGCATTACAGAGGGGTGATCAATGACAGGGGGGTGATCAATGACAGGGGGGTTGATCAATGACAGGGGGGTTATCAGGGAGTCTATATGGGGTGATAACCACAGTCATTGATCACGCCCGTGTAAGGCTTCATTCAGACGTCCGTATGCGTTTTGCGGATCCGATCCATCTATCAGTGCATCCGTAAAAATCATGCGGACATCTGAATGGAGCTTTACAGGGGGGTAATCAATGACTGTGGTGATCACCCCATATAGACTCCCTGATCACCCCCCTGTCATTGATCATGCCCCTGTAAGGCTTCATTCAGACGTCCGGATGCGTTTTGCGGATCCGATCCATCTATCAGTGCATCCGTAAAAATCATGCGGACATCTGAATGGAGCTTTACAGGGGGGTAATCAATGACAGGGGGGTGATCAGGGAGTCTATATGGGGTGATCACCACAGTCATTGATCATGCCCCTGTAAGGCTTCATTCAGACGTCCGGATGCGTTTTGCGGATCCGATCCATCTATCAGTGGATCCGTAAAAATCATGCGGACGTCTGAATGGAGCTTTACAGGGGGGTAATCAATGACAGGGGGGTGATCAGGGAGTCTATATGGGGTGATCACCACAGTCATTGATCACGCCCCTGTAAGGCTTCATTCAGACGTCCGGATGCGTTTTGCGGATCCGATCCATCTATCAGTGCATCCGTAAAAATCATGCGGACATCTGAATGGAGCTTTACAGGGGGGTAATCAATGACAGGGGGGTAATCAATGACAGGGGGGTGATCAGGGAGTCTATATGGGGTGATCACCACAGTCATTGATCATGCCCCTGTAAGGCTTCATTCAGACGTCCGGATGCGTTTTGCGGATCCGATCCATCTATCAGTGCATCCGTAAAAATCATGCGGACATCTGAATGGAGCTTCACAGGGGGGTTATCAGGGAGTCTATATGGGGTGATCACCACAGTCATTGATCATGCCCCTGTAAGGCTTCATTCAGACGTCCGGATGCGTTTTGCGGATCCGATCCATCTATCAGTGCATCCGTAAAAATCATGCGGACATCTGAATGGAGCTTTACAGGGGGGTGATCAGGGAGTCTATATGGGGTGATCACCACAGTCATTGATCATGCCCCTGTAAGGCTTCATTCAGACGTCCGGATGCGTTTTGCGGATCCGATCCCATCTATCAGTGCATCCGTAAAAATCATGCGGACATCTGAATGGAGCTTTACAGGGGGGTGATCAGGGAGTCTATATGGGGTGATCACCACAGTCATTGATCATGCCCCTGTAAGGCTTCATTCAGACGTCCGGATGCGTTTTGCGGATCCGATCCATTTATCAGTGGATCCGTAAAAATCATGCGGACGTCTGAATGGAGCTTTACAGAGGGGTAATCAATGACAGGGGGGTGATCAGGGAGTCACTATGGGGTGATCACCACAGTCATTGATCACGCCCCTGTAAGGCTTCATTCAGACGTCCGGATGCGTTTTGCGGATCCGATCCATCTATCAGTGGATCCGTAAAAATCATGTGGACGTCTGAATGGAGCTTTACAGGGGGGTAATCAATGACAGGGGGGTAATCAATGACAGGGGGGTGATCAGGGAGTCTATATGGGGTGATCAGGGGTGATCAGGGGCTAATAAGGGGTTAATAAGTGACGGGGGGGGGGTGTAGTGTAGTGTAGTGGTGCTTGGTGCTACTTTACTGAGCTACCTGTGCCCTCTGGTGGTCGATCCAAACAAAGGGGACCACCAGAGGACCAGGTAGCAGGTATATTAGACGCTGTTATCAAAACAGCGTCTAATATACCTGTTAGGGGTTAAAAAAAACACATCTCCAGCCTGCCAGCGAACGATCGCCGCTGGCAGGCTGGAGATCAACTCTCTTACCTTCCGTTCCTGTGAGTGCGCGCGCCTGTGTGCGCGCGTTCACAGGAAATCTCGACTCACGCGAGATGACGCCTATTGGCGTTAGTGTGACCTGGGAGCGCCGCAGAAATGACGCCTTTCGGCGCTAGCGTGGCGGGAAGTGGTTAAGCAGCATAAATGTACGTTAGTACTGAATTGATACCGACATTTTCTCACAGCTCAGGCTGATTCAAGAGGAATAGACCTCGTTTCTCCAGCAGTGCCCTATCTTGCCATTGTTGCTGTCTGTTTGTCTACCTAATTACCATCACTTTATGTATGACTGCTGCATGCTGCCGCCTGCATCATACCACTAATGCCACTTCCCTACCATCATGTTCCCCAAAGCCACTTTCATTTTTCAATCTCATAACACTGTGTGTGTTTAAAAATCATCTGCCCCTGATAAGGGAGAATATTTGGAAGGTTTGGAATATAATTAAAAAAAATAAAACACACATGTGCAGGTGCAGTACCCATAGCCATTTATGTCAGTGTCACTCACATATCATTTACTACTGCTGTCATTGCATGCCAGAGCTTGGGGAGTGGGTAGGTAGCAGGGGGAAAAAAATCATAAAAAATAAAAAGAGTCCTAGGAGGTTATATACCAACTTTCATGCCAATTGGAGCAACTTTGGGTCAGCCCAAAACAACAAAAAACAGCAGCATTTGTCAAAGTTGATGTGGGTGCAATTCCTCCAGGTTGTAGGGCATTGAGCCTAAGCATTCACAGGTACAAGATGAGGCAGCAATCCAAGTTAGTGAAAAGAGTGGTGGACCACTTTATTTCACACAAAAGCAACGTTTCAGCCCAACACAATGAGACCTTTCTCAAGCAGCTTGGGCTGAAACCTTGCTTTTGGGTGAAATAAAGTGGTTCACCACTCTTTTCACTAACTTGGATTGCTGCCTCATCTTGTACATATATATATATATATATAGTATTGTGTTTTTTGTAAAGTAATGTGTTTTTATACAATGTAGTTTTTGTATACCAGCAAACCGCATACATGTGTCTATTGGTCACATCATGTATACCAGACCAGAAGGGCTTTTTTTGCCTCAATTGGGTAAATGAGGTCTTATAGATACATTACACACATACATCAGTAGATTTACATAAATGGCATGTACATTAAACAAAGAGCTGGCAGAGAGGAGTCCCTCACTTAAAATGTCCACCGACAACTGCCTCCCTCTCTGGAGGGCCTGGCCTCTGCAGGCATTGCATAGACCACCCATTGATATCGACTCCCTGCTTCATCATTCCTCCCCCCTGCCTGGCTCTCCACACCTCTTGTCTGTGTAGGGGGCGGGGTCAGCAGTCAGCCTCAGCTCCGTCTCCTCCACAGACCAGAGCAGCTGATGCCCTGCTGCTGCTGTTAGGAACAAGGTAAGTATGTGGTGTTTATTTTTTTTACTTTCTGTGAGGGGCACATAACTGGACATACTACTGGGGGCAGATAACTGGACATATTACTGGAGGCACATAACTGGGCATATTACTGGGGGCACAGCTGGGCATATTACTGGGGGGTACATAACTGGGCATATTACTGGGGGCACATAACTGGGCATATTACTGAGGGCACAGCTGGGCATAATTCTGTGAGGGGGCACAATGTGGTCATAAATACTGTTCGGTGGCATGAACGGGGAATAATTACTATGTGAGGGGATTAAGAGGACTGGTTGGGATTAGGTCAATAGTTATGTTTTGGGCGGAGTTAGAAGCGTGGCCTAGTGCAGAAAACATTTGCCGCTGCTTCTTTGTTCATTTAGAAAGTTGGTAGGTATGCTGTGGTGGCATTGCAAGAAGGTTCTCTTGCAGATAACAGTGGATCACTGGGGGTTTCAGCTGCATGTCATCCAGTGATCACCATATTTTAGGTTAAAAGCTAAATATTCTTTGAAAAGGAAGGCATGTTATATAGATTCCAAGTGTGCATGACGTATGGATATATGCATGTTCATCTGCTCTAATTAAATATATTATCCAGTCTACAATTGTTGGGGGCTGTCCTATTCATTAAATAAGGCTATTGCAAATTGGCTGATAGAATTAGGGTTAAAATACACATCGGGCATTACACAGATAAAACCGCTCTGCTTTTTCTCTAGTGTGCAGCAATTTGTCCCATAATTAGTCAAGCTAATTAAATTTTTGTAGCACTAATCAAACGAAAATGCTAAAATTTCTCTTGCAAAGCCAGTTTTCTGTCTGCTTCTATTTAGCCTGATGGTTTAAAATAAGCCCTGTGCTGTCTGCCACTCCACTTAACCAGCTCATTTGCATTTTATATTGGTAAATCAAATTAACCATCAGTGGCTTTTAGAGTGATTGACTGCGGCCAGGGCTGTTCAAATGGGATTTTTCACAGAAAAGTATGGACATTTTATTATGAAGGAGCTCGTACCTTGTTTTTTTCTTTGTATTCTAGAAAACTGCATTCACTCAGCTAATTAAAAGTGCTTGACGGGTTTAGGTAGCTTATGATGGATTCACCCATCTGGTGTGCATACTTTCTGTCGCATTATTCTAAGCATTTTGCTAAGAAATAAAATGATTATGTAAATAATTTCTTAGAGGGAGCAAAAGGCATTATCCTAATTATTGGTTGGTTTGGAGTAATATATTTCAGAGGCTTCAGATATACAAGAAACAGCACAGGACTGATGTTCCACGGACCCACCAAAGGATAAGAATTTGAGGGCAAAAAGTCCTCTTAACTAGGGGAAGACAACTTGCAGTTTCATGTGGCCCTCGGTACTAATCTATGTGGCCATAACCAGCAGGAAACGGATGTGTGTCAAGGATAGCAAAACATTCACAACATATGCAATAAAAAAATTGATAGGTGGGGGGGGGTAACATTTTTGCAAAAAGTGAAAGCCCCACCTATCAGGCATTTATGATATGTACTACTGATATGCCACAAAAGTCTATGTTACTACAAGAGTTGCATGACAGCACAGCATCTGTGTAGAGATAAGCAAATTTCTTAAAATTCTATTTAAGTCAGGTTCAGACATATATCAGGCGACCGCTTCGATCCGAATCTAAAGTGTTCCAATTGCCCAGAAAACTCTCTCTCCTTCCCTCTGTTTAATTGTCCCAAATTAAAACACACAGAATTTGGGTCTGCTACAATCTAAAGTTTTTGAAAAATTCAAGCTGCATTTTCTAATTTTAGAAGTGATTCGTTCATCTGTATCTCTGTGTATTGGTGGCATCTCAAAAACTGCTTTCTGCCTTGGGTCTTGTGTTAAGCAATTCCAGAATTAGAAATAACACTCATATGTCTATACCTGCACATTAGGAATTTACTATGTCCATTGGCATCAACAAAGTAAATTCATTAAATACAACCTTTCAATCAGTCACCATGCAACCCCATGGCATGGTCGTGATCTGGTCGGGTTGCAGCTGTGCTGCAGTTACCCTGCCTGAAGAAGGGTGTATTAGGGTATGACCACAGGGCATGGTCTTGATCCAGTCGGATCGCGGCCGAGAACCACGCAGCCAATTAGCCTGCATCATTTAACTAATGAAGACCGCACTATTTAGTAGGTCTCCATTATTAATGGCCGTGCAGAAACTTCAATATAGCACGGCCATTAATAATGAAAACCGACTAAACAGTGTGGTCTTCATTAGTTAAATGAAAGGCAGCTGCGGGCTAATTGGCCATGGTTGTGGACCCATTATGCCAAACAACTAGTCTGACTTTGGGGTAGTCCTGAGGGCTTCATGCTGGCGGCCCCCTAGTTTTAACCCTTCAACCCCTATACAGGGACACTCATATGTGGCATAGAGGAAACAGGCAACACATGTATGTCAGGGAGGACAGAAGCAGTGAAAATCCATAAAACAATCCAAAGGGCAGGGCAGATGGCACAGGAACAGTGCAGTAAACAGGCACTGGTCAAGCAGCAGAGCATCAGGAAACAGGCAGCAGTCAGTACACAAGCAAAAAAATGGACTATAGCCTCCAACAGACTCCATCAAACAAAGAAACTTAGCAAAATCTACAAAGACCAACCGCACAAGCAAGGAAATGAGGTCAGCAGCACAGCTATATGTCAGAAGATGGTTAGTAATTGGGAACAACTTCACAGCAACTCACAGACCAGGAGAAGGTCAACCCTCCAGTATTGCAAGTGAGGTGAGATACAATGAACAATGGTCCTAATTGACACACAGCAAGCCAGCCCCCGTGTGCACATGACAACAGCAGCCATGAAATGCCATTATAACACAGGGTTTATCAATAACTTGAGATCTAATAGATTGTTTGTGAATCATCTCATAAGAAATAGACCCTAGTGGCAAGTGATTGGGTTCAAACTGGCCTGTTTTCTGCGTGACCTTTGGTACCCTGTAATATCTTAAGGTAATCTGGTAGTCCCGTCCACCCCAAACTCTACCCATAATTGGTGGATATTTTATTTACCCCTTCCCGATATCCGTCGTAGATGTACGGTGGATGTTGGGAATTTAAATATGGTGCCCACTTCAAAGATACAGAAGGCACCCGGAGTCAGAGTCCATGATTGGAGACATGCCAATCACAGACTTTTAATGCTTCAGATAGCATAGTAAATTGTGACCATGACAACTCTCGATGCCAGAATGGCTCCACCCCCCTTCCCCCGGCAAGATATCGGGAGACGTTCCATTACAATGGCAGCCTAGGGCTTTTTGAAAGCTCTCATAGTGTCATAGTAAACCAGGGCTTGATAGGAACATTGTGAATCTCCCATAGGCTTGTAAGTTAAAGTCCCTTAGAAAAAGGAATTGTATACAAGCGGATTATGTTTTTAATAATAATATAAAAAGAAATAAAAGGATATAAAAATTCGAATCACCCCTTAAACCCATTTAAAAAAAAAAAAAAAAAACATTAGGATCGCTGCATCTTAAAATGCTCAAGCTAGTAGAATATAAAATAATTTATCCCGTAAGTTGCAGGCCGTAATGAACTAAAGAAATCCTAAAGTAAATTGAATAAAAAATAATCAGTTATGCACACCTCAAAAGGGAATCAATGAAAAATACAGATCATCCAGCAAAAATATGCCCTACACAGTAGACATAAAAATTAAACTTAAATGGGCCATTTTGCAGGATAGGATGTCGCACTAAGAAACCGGAACTCCAAAACGAGGTGCTCCTATCCTAGCGAAAACACTTACTCATTAAATGGAAAAATGTGTATATACACTCACCTAAATAATTATTAGGAACACCTGTTCTATTTCTCATTAATGCAATTATCTAGTCAACCAATCACATGGCAGTTGCTTCAATGCATTTAGGGGTGTGGTCCTGGTCAAGACAATCTCCTGAACTCCAAACTGAATGTCAGAATGGGAAAGAAAGGTGATTTAAGCAATTTTGAGCATTGCATGGTTGAGTATTTCACAATCTGCTCAGTTACTGGTTTTTTTACGCACAACCATTTCTAGGGTTTACAAAGAATGGAAATGTGAAAAGGGAAAAACATCCAGTATGCGGCAGTCCTGTGGGCAAAAATGCCTTGTGGATGCTAGAGGTCAGAGGAGAATGGGCGGACTGATTCAAGCTGTAATACGGCTTTTCAATGCAGGTACATCACTTGTTTCACCATACGCATTACGGGTAGATTCACTCTCCCTTCCTCAGTGGTCTGAGGAAGGGAGAGTGAATCTACCCGTAACACGTATGGTGAAACAAGTGATGTACCTGCATTGAAAAGCCTCCGATAATACTGTATGGCCATACAGAAGAAAATTTCTACAGTAAAGGATTAACTATTTTTATTGTCGAAAGCTGCACCAAAGGAAATTGCGGAACAGAGTGGCAACTCCCACGATCTTTGGAACTCCCGCGAAATTTAAACCAACTTGCTGTATGGAGCGACTGAATAAGCCGGCAAATATTTAAAGCTCCATTGAAGCAATAGGGAGACAGCAGACGCTAGACGGTAAGCCAAATATCTATTTAAAGTTTTCTTCAATTCAAAGCTCAAATCGACCTTATAAGGATATAGTGTAAGAGACTTTTCACATTATCAGGAACCCTGTGGACACTTTATGAACATGTTGCGCTCCCAGTGAATACACCTACAACATTTTCAGTGACATTCAGTTTCCCAAATTGGGATAGAGCGCTAGAAGATAATACCCCCTCTTTCCCAAATAACAGCATATACTTGAAGTTTTTTGGTGTGATATATATTATTGAATTCAATTTATCGAATATTTCTATCGAATATATTTTTATTGAATATAGTATCGATCATATCTACCACAATATATGTGACTGTAATGTTGTATATTATTGCTACATTGTTCTTATAAATTTTATTACTTGTATTTTATGGGGATTTAATAAATATTTTCTGCACATGTCAATCTGGCTGCCAAGTGTATGAGTGCTCGCTCATTTTCCTATTACTACATTTGCCTTTTAAGAGAGGGTGGGGTGATTCCCTCTATATGAGCTTGCAGCACCATACCTTAACTACTTGCTAGTGAGCCACCACAACCTACCACTATTTTTTGTATCACATATACTGCTAGTTGGATTATCAGAATTATAGGGTATTCATGATACAATGTCAAACAGGAATATATTAATAACACTAATTTTGGATTATCTGACAGTCAATTAAATACATGTATATAATCATTATAGATTCAATAAGAAGTGCAAATAAAGAGTACGATAAAACCGATAAAAAATTCAATATAAAAAGATTAGATTTAAAAATTCTGTATAGTTCGATGTAAAAAATCGATAAAAACAATGTGGAGGGGTTGTAGGAGGAAAGTGGGAACCTATCTGTTAAGGAGAAACCGTGCCAAGTAGAAACAAAAGCCCGGTTAGTCATAAACAGATAAGTGCCCACTCTGAAGTCATAAAAATCCAAAAAGCTCAAATTCAGCATTAAGGCCATTAGGTAACAGGGTATCAAGTTCAAAGATCATTTTAGTCTCAAGTCTGGACATCTTTTCGATATGATTACCACCCCTCCACTCTTTTTCCACTTTATCTATTGCGAGGAATCTCATTCCCGAGGGGTCCTGATCATGACTGATTTAAAATGGTTGGACAGGGAGTGATTTTCAAAACCTATTCTTATATTATTTATATGCTCTGAAATCCGTTTTTTCAGGGATCTTTTGGTCCTCCCTACATATTGGCGTTTGCACGGGCATTCTATGACATAAATCACATTCTCAGAGCTGCATGTCAGACAATCTTTAATTATTAGTAGTTGATACTAATTCTTTTGTTCTTTTTTGAAAGGATGTAATCTTGCCGTTCCTACAGCTTCCGCATTTGAAAAAGCCCTGTAGGCCCATCCAGCTGGGAATGGTATGTTCCTTATTTAGAGGGTTTTTAATTGTTGGTGCCACTTTCAGGCCTAAGTTGGAGGCCTTCGAAAAGGTAATTTTAGGATATGGTGGCATTAATGTACCTATCGTCTTATCTTTTTGTAATAGATACCAATGTCTAGTAATGATGTGTCGTATCTTTCTATAGTCCTCACTGAAGGGTAGAATCATCCTCAGGATCTCCTGGTCAGATTCAGGTTTGTATGTCCCCTTCTCCTCAAAAAAGGTTTTTCTATCCATATCTCTAACTCGTTGTAATGCTGTATCTAAAATCGCAGCAGGGTAGTCCTTTTCTAAAAAATTATCTTTCATTTTGTCCGCTTCTGTTTCAAATTGTGACTCTAGTGTACAGTTGCGTTTGATCCTCCGGAATTGGCCCTGAGGGATGTTGGTCAACCAACTCGGGAGATGGCAACTGTTAAACAAGATGTAGCTATTTCTAGCTGTAGGTTTCACAAAGGTACTACACATAAAACTGTCTTCTTTAATGGTAATATTTAAATCTAGGTATTCAAGTGTCTCCTGACTTGTAGTTCCTGAAAATCTAAGGTTCCTATCATTAAAATTAATCTCTTCTAAAAATACATCCAACTTGTCTTTACCAGTCTGCCAGATAAAGAGGATATCATCTATATAACGCTGCCAGAGCACCAGGTCCGTCCCCATCCTTGATAGGATAAATTGTCTCTCCCAGTCTGTCATAAATAAATTGGCATAGCTGGGGGCGAACCTGGTGCCCATGGCAGTCCCCTGTGTCTGCAGATAAAAGTCACCCTCAAAGTTAAAATAATTATGACCTGCATTCCCTGGACTTTGTGTGGCTGTCATGGCCCATAAACAGGTAGGAACTAGTGTTAGGGACCACTCAAATAGAGGCAACCTTGACGTGGTGAGTGGCTTATTATGCTTTGGCCAAAATGTACACCAATGCCTCATCCAGCATGGAGGCAGGGCAGAATGCTGGATATACAGTGCTATCACATTTGTATTCTCCGTTTGTAAAATGAAATCTATACCTTCAATTAAAAAATTAATCTGTTCCTCACTCAACCTATTTTCCAATATTAATTGGGATCTCACGGCCTCCTTTCCTTTTTAATGATCAATTATTGTATAGAGGGATTGAATATCAAGTGATCCCATAATCCATGTTTCTTTAAATGTTAATTTCTCCACTATCTGGATAATTTGAGTAGTGTCCTTAGTGTATGATGGAACTTTATAGAGCCTAGGTTGCAACAGTTGATCAATATATTGGGACAAATTTGACGTGAGTGATCCAATACCCGACACAATTGGTCGGCCTGGTGGATTATATTGATCCTTATGTATCTTGGGTACACAGTAAAACATTGGTATCTGTGGGGTTTTGTTGAGTAGGAACTTGTATTCTTCCTCATTTAAAATACCCTTCTTTTTACCTCTTTCACAAAAAGTTAAAAATCCTGCATAAAATTGGTTGGTGGGATCATTGGGCAATTTTTGATAGGTGCTACTATCTGATAACTGTCGCAGACATTCTGTATTGTATTTGAGAAGGTCTTGTATCACAATAGACCCTCCCTTGTCTGCCGGGCGAATGACTATCTCTTTTTCTTTTTGTAATTATTTTAAAGCTTTAATCTCATCATTGGACAGGTTATTACGTTTAAATCTAGCATTATTCTTGACCTTCCGTATGTCATTCTCTACACATTTCTTAAAACATGCCATTTCTTGACTAATTTCATTTTTTGGATATTTTTTTGATGTTTTTTTTCCAGGATGTGTGTATGAACTGGTTAGTAATGTCTCTATTTACCGAATTTTTGAGAAAGTATTTTTTCAAACAAAGCCGTCTTACAAATTTTCCACCCCTATAAAGTTGTCAAATTTATTAAGAGTGACTGTTGGGGCAAATTTTAGGCCCTTATTAAGTAGTTGTTTTTGTGCCTCAGTTAATGTTTTAGAACTTAAATTAATAATAGAGTCATTTTCTATTGTATCCAATGTTATCTGTAATGTGCCCTTCTTCTTCCTGCCTCCTCTTCGTATTTTGGTCTGTCTTCCTCGTGTCTTCTTGTCCTTGATGGGTAATTCTTATATTTGTGGTGTATTTGTTGAGGAGTGTAATATTCCTGGTGGGGAACGTGATATTCTTGTTGTGATCTCTCTAACTTCTGGTGTCGCATAGTGTGTGAAGCTTGTGGTCTGTTCCTTAAATTGTATTGGTGATCTACATGGTGATTGGTATTTTGTGTTTGTGTCTCTTCCTGTGATGGCATCTGTCTCGTGCGTTTCCTGTGATGGGGTGGAGTTCTGTCTAAAAAAGCCTGTCTTTCTTCCAGTACTTCAAATCGATAATGTACAGGTATAGTGAATTTAGTACTGTGTGCCGTCTCATTAGTGACTGATGTGTTAATAATGTCCATATGTCTCCCTTCCGTGTTAGTGTTTTTAATGTGTCCACTTTTGGGAATATAATTAAATTTTTTTTTTTTTTTCTCAATTATCTTTTGTTCCACTTTATCTAAATTGCTGCATAATCTAGACTGCCAAAGATTGTACTCATCATTTTTTGGGAATTTCCCAATATTGTTTTTCATCTCATTAATTCTGTCTGTAACATCGTTCAAAATCTCCATTTCCACAAAAACATCCCATTACGGCTATGTGAATAGAAGAATTAAAGAGTTATGACTCTGAGAGGCCGGGAGTAAAACACAAGAACCAGATAGTGAAAAATTGCAGGATCAGGAAGGCACTTCTCTATTTGTAGGGTAACCAGACATTAGAAGGGATCAAATCATGAATTTTTTTTTGCAAAAATGATCCCTTTTTGGTGATCTATAAAATGATGGCCACCATTTTGAGTCATTTATACTGGATGAATCACAAAAATTTCAGATTCACCAAAATGAATTTGATCAATGTAGAATTGATCCGCTCATCTCTAAATAATGCTACATGTCATTTTGACTAAATAAGCGTGGACCCTAGTATCAATGAACACTTTCTGCATCATTAATTTAAAAAAGCATATGAAAGTTATATTTTAT